>NC_142530.1:23667964-23995464 GCF_964205215.1 Stylophora pistillata
CTTCTTAGTAATTGCTATCAACTCTACCTTTGTCTTGAGTAATCTAAACAGATTCAAACATTCCTGTGAGATTATTTCTCACCAGCTTCATTAGAGATACCCAGAATTCTATACCATCTGGGCCTGGGCTTACTACCATGGTGTTCAGGGTGGGTGGGGTTGAAAGCTGCCATGGGGATGGGGTTTCTTATACCCTTGTACCCCTCTGCTGATTTCTCAAATTGCTTAAGGTGTGGTTCGTTGGAAGAAGAAAAACTCTATGCAGTTTTGAAAGTGGACAACACGCCTGTTATTGATTTGGAGTGATGTCCTTGTCAAAAGTTGTTTGAAATAAGTTCTAAAATATGTATAATATCACCATGCTAGAACCTGATAAAACGATGGATGGAAAGAGTGTGAGACTGCATATTTTGTTTAGCTGAACTAATGTTGCAATTGTGGTTATTTCTGGCTGAAATGTGGGATTGAAGGGGGCAGAGCCTAACAGAGATCCATTAAAAGGGTTGATACAGCACCCCTATGATCTCCTACTCCACTTCCTGGGAAAAAAGGAACAAATGGAATAACCGCCTCTCTCAAAACATGCATCCAATTCATGTGGCAAAATATCAGCATTCAAAATCAAGCATTTTGATTGAAAAAAAAATCAGGTACTGAGATGTGAACCTCTTGCCTTTAGTCCAAAGGTCTCACATCCTTCCTTTTATACTTACTACTTGATAACTTACATCAAATGGCACAAAACCCCTCTCCCCTTCCTCCAGAAGACCAACTGGAGTGTAAAATATCTCCAACATTGATTGATGATTGATGCTTATGTTTAATTTTTTGACCAAAAGGAGAGCAATGCGCCTGAGATCGCCTTATCATGAACACAACAACATAACCAATATATATAAAATTGTGCCACTGATCTCATTTTTCCAATATCCCAAATAGTGACTCCACTATTTGGAAATTTTCTTCACATGAAGACTATGACTAATTTGAATATAGACTCTGTCCTTTTGGATTAAATATCTCCAACATTGATTGATTGATTGATTGATTGATTGATGCTTATGTTTAATTTTTTGACCAAAAGGAGAGCAATGCTCCTGAGATCGCCTTATCATGAACACAACAACATAACCAGTATATATAAAATTGTGCCACTGATCTCATTTTTCCAATATCCCAAATAGTGACTCCACTATTTGGAAATTTTCTTCACATGAAGACTATGACTAATTTGAATATAGACTCTGTCCTTTTGGATTTTGCTGTAATAATTTGCTGCTTACCTGCAATACAACAGTCTTCAGTTCAACAATTGACTGCACTTGCACTTTCAAACTTGATGTGTATTGCAAACTAAATGAAAACAGGGAAGTCATTCAAAGTGGTGTTAAAAAAGATGAAGCAAGAGGAAGGCTAGTTAATATGTTTAAAGTTAGTGGTTTCAACCAAAATGGCAGCGCCCCTAATTGAAATCTTAATAAATTTGAAAACATTCCTTTAAAGGTCAATTGAATCTTTCGAATTTCAAACTTCAATCTGTAAGTGGCTCATTTTCTGTATTGTATGATTATGGAGATTACAACCATAATTCTTCTTTTACAGAGTTCAACTCCTATGTATCTGGCCCCCCTGACAAAAGTCCAGTGCTCAATATAGTGAGACAGAAAAGGAGAAAACCATCAACAACTTCAAAAATATACCAAACAACATGTGTCCACATAATTTCAGACCCTATAAAAGAAAAACATGAAGAACAACAGACAATTAAAACAGGAGTTAACATGCACAAGGACTATTTATTTCTTAATTTTTCATAAACAAACTATCAAACTTTTCAGAAAGGTCCATAGTATCCCTAACCCCAAAAGGAACAACAGAAACATGTGCAAATGCTGAGGAGACCTAAATATATAGAAAAATGCTACATGGTAACAAGGCTGCTGACCCCCCACTCCCTTTCCACCTTCACTCAAAGGCCTCAGTACGTGACAGAACTGAATAATGAAATGCTACATCAGTGAGTTGCGGTCATCAACGTGGGCTCAAGTGTCCTAGGTCTAAAATTTAGTGAAATTAGCAGAAAATAGTAAGAGCTGACTTTTAAAACTGAGGAACTCTGTTTTCGTTGAAGGCATTTTTCTATTTCCAGAGGTTTTACGGAGAAATTAATTTTTGAAAATTTTCAGGGGGTGTACCAAGTTTTTGGCAGTTGTTCTGTAAAAGAAAAGCGGCAAGGAAAACAACACCTGAAGCAACAGAATAGGAAATCATTCATGCAAACAACTCATCCGTGTTTCCGCAGCAAAACTAGCATATGTGTGTACATCATTCAGCTCTGCCTCAGGGAGTAAGTATCAAAAATATTGTAGCAATTTTATGAGTTGTTCTGCAGTCAAAAAGTGTTGACGTGTTGACTACTAAGTGAAAAACTGCCGGGGTGATCTTCTGAATTACTTATGTGGCAAAGACAAAATAAATTATAAATTAGTCTTTTATGATCAACAGATTCAATCAAATATTGCAGCAGGTAGGCTTTTCTGTACTTTCTCCTTAAATAACATTAGAAAGAAAGACTTTCCAACTTACTAATAGATTTAAAATATTGTAACCTACAAATTATCATTTCATTTTTAAATGACAACTGACCGATTGCTGTAATGAATATTAATGAAGATTAATGAACCATGATTCATCAATCAGTTATTCAAATTGTAAAAAAGAGTTTGTACTGCATCTGGTGTCATTGCAAAAACAGACACATATGACTCGCACCCTACTTCAGCATCGGCAACTGATAGTACAACAGTTAATCCTTCACCTTGCTTGTTGCTGGCATTTGCCCTTGTAACTAGTTCCTTTGCAGTTATGTTGGGATGCTTATTTTTACAAAAAATTGCTGAATGCTTGAAGCCAATATCTAAAGCCATGTGACGAGCAAGTAACAAGTGTGTGGTGTCACCTCCTATCCTTGGGTTAACATCCACCAGGTACTTTCCATGATCTGTAATTAACACCTCAAAAGTGACCAGGCCAAAGAAGCCTCGCCTTTGCAGGTAATCTTTTATGGGTAATGTGAACTCTTTGTACACAAGGTTTTCATACTCTTCTTGCTTGTCCCAGTCCACTGATCCGGTAGTCCATGAAAAGCATCCAGTAAATCCACCAGTTGTTGTGCCGACCCAAAAGAGTTCGCCGGATTTGTGCAGATAAAATTGGAAGCTAGGCACTTCTTTAACCCCTGGAATGTATTCTTGAAACAGAGTCCCTCCTTTCCAATTGCACACATCTTTAATTTGCCGAAGTGTATCCGACAATTCCCTTTCGTTTTTGACAAGCCAGCTCCCGCGCCCACCGACGCTCATATCAGCTTTAACAGCGCAAGGATATGTAATAGCGTCTTTGGCTAGATGTCGTGGAAATGGGACCCCTAATTCGAGAATGGTGCTCTTAAGCTGCAGTTCGTATAAAAGATCGGGAGGTACACTATGCTTGTGTTCTGGGAGGGCTTCCAGCGCCGCCGTGGTAATGACAGGAACATCATCTCTCAGGCCTTCGTCCAGTGATTTAATAACAACGGGAGGAAAAGCCGGAAGCCATTTTTTCCAGTGCTCCAGCAAGTACGATTCAGGTGTACACTCCATTATTATAGGAATTTCGTTTCCGGCTGCGGGAAGATGACGAAATGGCGACAGAAGGCGATCGAAGTACAAAGGAGACGGTGGACAATCGTACGTCCAGTATTTTTTGTCGTTTAAGAACCTGTATCCTTTAGAGTACGACGAGGGTTTTTGTGGAAGAAAATACGCTTTTCTTAGGCACTTCCGAACGAGTCGACCGATTGTGATAACATTCTTTGAAGACATCACGGTGCGTTATGATTTGATGTCTATTTTCCACGCAGAACACGTGTCCACGAACGCATAAAATTATTCTCGTGTGCTTGATTGCGTGACAGATGGATTTCTTCGAGTGCATTCGGTAATAAAATTATTTGTCTGTTCGCATAATATTCTATTGTTTAACATCAGTAAAAACATTTCTAAAAGGCAATTCTATTTTTTATTTGCACACCTGACGTTGGGGATCTTCATCAAAAGAAGGAGAAAAAATAGAGGGCAATAGCTGAACGGCTTGACGACCGACGCAAAGAACGCTATGGTACTCTCGTGGTTTGGTATATGTAAATGTACATCAAAAACAGCTGGTGACCTTAATAGAGCCAATGAAGCGGTGCAAATATTCTGATACGTCTTGCCAGTATAAAGAGTTAACTTTACAAACTTCAGGCACATTTTGATTTGTGTCCTTGGTGTTTCGTTATAACACGTTTGTGTGAATATTAAAGCCAGAGGTGGTGTTGCAGACATCTTGGGGTGATCCACAAACAAAAAGGCAAATCTTGGAAACAAAAGCGATCAATACAGAACAAATGTATATTTAGTATCTGTGCATATTTAGTATCTGCTACACGATATTAATAAGAATGTGGATAAAACAAGACTAGTAAGGCAGGTTTTTTTTTTTTTTTTTAAATCACAGGCATCCCAAGCTCCACGAAACGAACATGAACGTGACTTTTTCCTCCTAAGATCTACATGCTCGTGACACAAACGAACGTGAGCGTGATTCTCGCCTTCAAGAACCTGCAAGCGCTGTTGTGTTGCAAAAACACCATTTACGAAGGTTTTTATGAAACTCAACACTTTTCCTTGAAGATGTCAAATGTTTTGTGCAAAAAAAATCTACTTATTCTGTGGCCTTGTTATATTCTTCGATGTTTACCATTGTCTTATGCCGTGAAAACAGTTTCGTAGAGTTTAAAATGTGAGGAGTGTAACATCAAACAGAAATTACTTGCCGAAACCAAAACATTTGTTTTACACAAAAAATACGGCAAGGTTCCCAAACAATCCTCTCTAAAATGACGTCTATGTAACACAACACCGCTAGTCACGTTCACATTCGTTTCGTGCTGTGAGCTTAGGTCCCCTGTGATAGAACTATCTACCAAAATTGTGCAATGCGAGCTGTTTTTTGCCATCAGCTCGGAACTGAGTCGTCAGCAAGCCTTGGTTCATCATCGTTACCATAATCTCGTTCCATTTGATTCCACTCTAAGTTCACAAGAGCATCGGTATACATATTTTGACAGAAGGTTTGATTTGCCAGTTTGTATAAATTCGCCAATAAATTTTGCTGGGGCAATAAGTGCCTCAAGAGCGCATCACTTCTCAACCTTGTTTCTAGAGTAGTCTCTCTTACGAGAGAGAGGACCAGGTTATGTCTCCCAGAATTTGGTAGATTACAAAAATTAAAATTACAAATGGAGGGAGAGGGCTCATGCGTAAAATGTTTGTCAATAGTTGCTGAAGAAAGCACTTGCGATTTGTTCCTCCCGCCGATAGAATTTAACTACAAGGACCCACCCTCCGTAAGGTGTTCTTTGGTCTGAATAGGCACGTGATCAGCCTCAACCTTCCCCGAGGGAGGACGAGAGAGGACCCCAGGAACGAGGTTGATGGCTACAACTTCCGGGTATTTTAATCACATCGTTCAAGGCTATCTACCATATTCTATCGACTGTACTGATCGCATGCGAGACTTTGTCAAAAACCGTGAATCACTCAGAAACTCAAGGATATTGATTTTAGCGAACTCCAAGTGGCTTCGACTGTGTAAGGTAAGTATTTAGCCATATTTCCGTGGACTTACTAGCAGACGTCTTAACCAGGTAATCAGAGATCGGATTCCTGAGTATCATAACAGCGATATTCATTTAACGCTGTTTTCGCCCGAAGAAAAATTGTGGTCCACATAAAGAGGAAAAAATTATTCTCAAAATCTTCCTTGCTTTCGCGCGTTATATCATCTTTTCTTGTTTTTTACCTTAGCATCGTTGTGTCATTAGTGTAGCCGAGAGAATTGATCGGGCGCGAATAATTGATACAGTGTGTAAATCAATGTTTCGGCTAAAATCCGTTTTGTTTTGATTGTGCCCTAGATTCATTAAAAAGAAAAGCTCAAAGTGAAAACAGAAACCGCAGTGAAAGAGTGAGAAAATTGTTTCACAACAGAGAAAATGGTAGAGGGCTCATTGCGCAGTGTGGAACCGCTAGCTTATTACGTAAACACGCTTTCTGATTTCGATGGGCAAGTTATTAAGGCCTATAAGAATAAAGACCAAGAACGGATAAAACAGCTAGCATCAACTGGAAATATGATGGACATAGATTTATTCATATGTATAAACAAGGCTTGGCACGGCTTTGTTCTGTGCGTCCCTGCTGGCGAAGACGAAAGCGGTCTGGTCGACTTTTCTGATGTGTTGAAAACTCCATTTGATGTGCCAGATGTTTCGCTCTGCTGGGAGTTCGAATTGTGCATGGAAGACCAACGGCAGCGAATGTACAAGATACGTAAGGATGTCCAGCTCTTTAGAGACATCGTAAAAAGAATTAAGAAGAGCTTTTACATCGGCCGGTTTAAGCAGATCACCTTGAATGCTTTGCAGTTTGTTGCGCTCAGAGCTGCCCCTCATCGATATAGCGTTTTACTCGAGGACTGTGTCGAGTTCGCGAAAGAGTTCTGCGTTCAGACTCTCGCATATTCCTCTAATTGGCGTGAGATTGAAGAGCAGGTTCATAACAACATCAAGGGAGCGACTGCTACTGGATTCAGTGCCGAGAGGCTGTCGAGAAACATCCGTAGCTCTGGTTGGCTGGGGAATACCTTTCTTGGAGGGATGGATGTTAGTAATGTAATGTCGAGCCGTTATAGATTACCAGCGGTTATTGCTTTGGTCCTGTTCCTACTACTACTGTATCCGATCTTTGTTTCTGTTATTGTAATTAAGTTAATCAGGTAAGGGTGTCTATCCTAAGTATGAACACAAGTCAGGGATTGTCAGGGATTTTCAGAGATTCGATATTGAAATTCAGATATATTTAGGTCTGACATCTTCAAAACATTAAATGATGTCTCGCTTCCGCCCTGAAATTAGGGAAAGTTTTTCCTATTCTATTTGCTAGTTTACTTCCGTTTGATGATGAAGAATTATGCAGTATAAGTCGCACCATTGTCGCATAAAAAATTGACACTATGCATGGTCTCGTGTGCAGAAAGTACTTCAGAAGTATAGTATATGTATGTTACTTGGGTACTTTGAATAACTAATAAACAAGGCCTTGGTTGATTATTTGTTATACAACCGTCCTCTAACCGCTAAATCTTGATTGAGCGAAAATATATTTTCCAAACGCTCGCAACTGTCCGATATGATGTTTTTGTCCACTACCTCGTTACCAGGCCTCATGCTCGTGTGTTGACAACGGACACACGAAGACGAAGCTAAAACCCGCGCCTTTTCGGCGTGGTTTTTGTATTGTATTGTATTGTAATCTTTATTTAGACACGATCAATTCATCAGCCTATAAAAATACATATCACATACGCTAAGATATTTAAAATTAAAACTACATACTATAACACTAAAGCTGTTTTCCGTGAATGCCGTGCGTTAAACTTTAAAAATGTCATTGATCTTACGTTTAAATAACCCCAGAGACTCTGTGTTCCTTATATCGCGTGGTAAACTGTTCCATAATGTGGCGCCATTGTAGCTAAAGCTTTTTCTGTAATAATTAGTGCGCGGTAGTGGAACATTAAGCTTATTTTCAGAGTCCCTGAGGTCATAAGCAGAGTCACGCCTCGTAAACTTTGAATATAGATACCTTGGAGCTAGCCCGTGCAGACATCTAAACATCATTGTGGCTTTATGGATTTCCTGCTGGCGTGCAAGATTTTTCCACCCTAAAAACTCGAGTAGCTCAGTTGCATCAGCATCATAGTTAGAGAATGTCAACACACGGGCTGCTCTATTCTGCAATTTCTGCAGTTTGTCTCGTAGCGTTTTACCACAGCTACCCCAAACAATGTCACAGTAATCAAAGTGAGGTTTTACTAAAGCTTGGTAGATGAGATGTAAGGTTGATGCTGGGATCAGGTGCCTAATTCGCTTTAGGGCCCCGATACCAGAGGCGATCTTTTTCGTTAGTTTTTCGATGTGACTATGCCAATCGAGTTTATCGTCTATTATTACACCAAGCGATTTTGTAGCTGAAACCTGGCTCACTTGAGTATTGTTCATTCTAATTGTTGGAGAAGCTGTGAGAGTATTCAGTCTCTGCCTCGACCCTATTAGCATGAATTCGGTTTTAGTCATGTTCAACGTGAGTTTGTTCGCTTGTAGCCAGTTGAAGACGTTTTCTAGGTCTTCATTTAGACAAAACTGAACGTTCTCAAGATTGCTTCCCGCATATGTGAGGTGCGTGTCATCGGCATACATTCTCGGTTTACAATTTGATAAGCAATTTGGAAGATCGTTGATATATAATAAGAACAATAATGGACCGAGGATGGTCCCTTGTGGGACGCCGCAAGTCAACGAGTAGCTACTGGATAGCGACCCGTTGACAGAGCATTTTTGTGTTCGGTTTTCCAAATATGACTGAAACCATCTGAAAGATTTTCCATGTATACCATAACAGTTTAGTTTCGATAGAAGGATCTGATGATCAACAGTGTCAAAAGCTTTTTTCAAATCTAGAAAAATGACTCCATTGATTTTCTCGTTATCAATATTATATGCCCAAGAATCTGTCGCTTCCAACAAAGCTGTTACAGTTGAATGATTAGCACGAAACCCTGATTGGTTTTGACATAAAATATCGTGCTCTTCCAAATAGGCATATAACTGTTCATAAACTATCCTTTCAAACACCTTCGCCATTATTGGAATCACCGATATTGGGCGGTAATTGTTAGCATCACCGCGGTCACCCTGTTTATAAAGAGGGGTAATCCTTGCATATTTCCAGTCGTCTGGGAATGTCCCTTGGCTAATAGATTGATTGAAAATATCACATATCGGCACACAAATGAGATCAGCACATTCCCTGATAAACCTAGCAGATATTTTGTCAAGGCCTGTTGCCTTTGACTTGTCTAGTTTATTTAAAAGTGAAAATACTTTAGTTGGATTGGTGGGTTGGAGCTTAAACCGTTTATCTGTTGCGGTAAGATATCTTTGATAGCTACCACTATCACAATTTATCTCACTGGCAAGTTTTGGACCAATATTAGCAAAGTGGTTATTGAATTCGTTTGATAGCTCCAACGGATTAGTTATCGTTAATCCGTTCACTTTTAGTGACGCCACTGGCGTTTTCCCAGATTTTCGAGAAGTTAACTCGTTTATAGTCTGCCAGGTCTTTCGGGAGTCGCTGGTTTGCTTATTAAAACTATTTTGGTAATAAGCTTGCTTAGCTGAGCGTATTTGCTTATTGACTATATTTCTTTGTTTCTTAAATAACGCCCAATCGTTAGGATCATTTGTCTTGCTAGCTTTGATTTTTAATATGTCTCTATTATGCATAAGGTCTTTCAATTCAGAGGTAATCCACGGAGAACTCCGTGAACGAACGCGCATCGTTTTCAGTGGGGCATGTTTGTCAGCGATAGCCAGAAATGTACATTTCCATTGCTGCCACATCACGTTTGGGTTGAAAGACTCGTATACATTATCCCAACATTGAGATAGAATATCATAACGAAACTTTTGGCGATCGAAATTTCGGAAATTTCTGTATGTAATAGAATTATGTCCGTTAGACATCCCATTCAGGGCAAGTTTTCTATATACATACACCATGCTATGGTCACTTATTCCGATATGACAAACTCCCGAACATGCAATCTTATCCGAGCAGTTGGTATAGATTAAATCAATTAGAGTTGATGAGGTGGGTGTTATCCTCGTCGGTTCAGAGATAAGCTGCTCGAGTCCGTAGACATCAGCAATACTCCTTAATTTGGATGTGTTATTGTCATATCGAGTCGTGATCATGTCACAGTTCATGTCTCCCAGTACAAAAAATTCTACATTTTCACTATCCAATCTCCCAATTAGGGATTCAAAAGGTGAAAAAATGCCAATAGGAGAGTCAGGTGGTCTGTACCAAGTAACAATCACAAAGTTTCGGGTTATTACGTAATGGTGAAGCTAAAGAAATTGAATTTTGTTTGGATCTTTGAAAGGTAGGTCAGAGACTAATTTGTACTTGTTAAAGACTGAAAGACACGAACGAATTTGCTTTTGGCTTGTCTATCAGTCAGTCATTTCGAGACATTAGAGATACATTTGGATCCATCGTTGCAAACACAACGACGCAATTTACGAGTTGTTCCGTTACTTCTCTTATTGAAATTCTTTAGACGGATCCAACGGAAGAACAGAAAACAAAGCTTGAATTCGCAAATAGCAGATGCACAAATTTTTTCAGTAGAGAAAAGGCTGACACTCAAAAATTCTAGCCGCATGCTGCAGTTTGCAGTTCGGAAGGTTGGGGGCTTGCAAAGAAAATGCAGATCGCTGTGTATTAAATACGCTCATTTTGAATTTGGATTATTTATCCTCCGCTGAAACTTGTAGAACTCTTTGGAAAGAGTCAACAAGAAGCTTCTCTTCCAAAGAACCTCTTTCGTCGTTATAATATAAATTTCTACTCATTTGTGACCTACCGGAACACCGAGAACTTGTCGTTTATACCTTTAGATTTTTGATGGAAATAATTAACAATTATTGGACGAGGTTGAGCAAAATATCATGATCAGTTGTCCGTGGCGAGCAGATCAATTATTTTCCGAAGCCGAAGGCTGAGGCAAATAACTGATCTGCGAGACACCGACAAATCACGATATTTTGCGATAACCGAGTTCAATAATTGTTTTATCATTCGATCACCGAGTTTGTTTTCAATTTTTTGGGGGAAGCGGCAAGCGGGTTTGTTTTCAATTTTTTGGGGGAAGCGGCAAGCGCGCACTGCTGCCAGAAATCAAATGGTTTCCTTCCCAGTTAATTAATTTATTCTGTCGACTTTAAATTGTACGGACAGTCAACCGTCAATAAACAAAATGTATGCCTTCAAATGGCTGAAACCTCCAGGAACAAGTTCACAGTCTTCAAGGATTTGAAATCCGAAAAAAAAAAAAAAGGAAAATGTGTTCATTGATGAATTAGCTTTAACACAATCTCTGAAAGTTCACTTTAAAAGTTGAAAGTGCAATTGTAAAAATTATTAACTGTCTGCTGCGTGTTAGATTGCTCGATACGTAGCTCATTTAGAATATACTCTTCCTGAGAGGCTGTGAGAAGTGGTTGCGGTGTACTCTCAGCTACAGGAATCGAAGAGGTTGCCGTAATGGTTGTTATGGTCTTGTTGTTCAACGATTCTGATAATGTTTACACACAAGAGCGACCACAAGGGCGTGGTTACTACTGCGCATGAGAAAATATTATTTGCGGCAAAAACGGAGTTAAACGATAGTACGCATGAGCAGACCGTTATTTGGAGGCAGTTATTTGCAGGTCACGTGGTGGGCTCTCAGCCAATGAAAATGGGGGAAAATCCATCGAAGGTTAATATCCTTGCACGATAATAAGATCTCCATTACGCTCAGAGGAGTTGGGGTAAAATACAGTTTGGATCTGGTTTTTTTTTTTTTTTTTTTTTTTTTTTGCTGACAAGGTAATGGAGATGAAGAAAACTTTTTAAGGATTGTTGTATTTTGTGATTTTAATTTGTCATTATGTGTTTATTCGGCAGTGACTTTCGCCTTAAGGGCGAAGACCGGGACGATCGGCAAATTTATATGTACGAAGGGGTAGAGGGAGGGGACCAATCCTTAAGTGACACTTATCAAAACATTAGATATCTCGCGCATTTCTTTAAGCTTAATTGCCAGTAAATGGTATTTCATTGAGCAGATTAGACCACAAATACATAACTTTTTCGAGTTAAATACAACTATTTCGATTTCCCCGCGCCCCACCATGTTTAAGCAGATGTTGATGGAAATTCGAGTGTAACTGGTAAGGAGTATAGTGGGAGATTACCATCGCTCCTCCTCTGGCTTAGTTACGTATTCTGGTTACCGTTGCTTAGTTACGTATTCTGGTTACCGTTGCGACAGCCACCAAATTTCTTTCTGTATGCGGTGCTTTCGATATAGATAGCTAGAGAAGCCCCATTAATCAGGTACATATGATACTTCAACTATACCATTCCCGAGATATGAATTGTGTTTCTCCCTGAACTTAACACATTTCTTTGCAATTAATTGATTTGGGGTTAGGATAACTCCTTCTAGCTAATTACTTTGACTGTACTTATTACCTATTGGCAGGGAAATGTATCGGTAGTCAGGGCTCGACACTGACTTTTCAACTTACTATCCAAGTGGCTAGTGACATTTTAGATGTTACGACAATTTCAGTCTGTTTGCTAGGCAAACTGGCTAGGGGAAATTGAAAACCACTAGCCTAAACTGAATTTCTACTAGTCTGTGGCTAGTGGGCTACCGTTAGTGTCGAGCCCTGGTAGTACAAGTGGGAGTAATTTTGGCGAGTGACTACGAGCGATTTTTTAATGGCTGTGGAGGGTTAAGGAGGCAAAAAAGAAATGTGTACTAAGGGGATGAGCGAGGTTAAAAAGAATGAGGGAAGGAGACAGGGCAATAGAAACCACTTGCAGGCTATAGAGTGAGCAATAGTGCTGGCTGGTCACTTTAACAGTGTAGAGGTTCGTCGTTAATCGGTTATTTAACAGCACAACACAACAAAGACAACTAGTCATGACTCCGTCTCAATTTGTCGTTTCCCTTTTTATTTCCTCATTTTGATTCAGCTGAACGAAAACCTATTACATCTAAAACCAAAAAGCAAACACACTCAAAATCCATTCCACGATTCTTTGAGCAATTAAAGCATGTTTAAAAGGCGGCCGAAGTGCTTCAGGGATGTTACTTGATGGAATAAACTTTAGATATTGATTTGATGGCATTTCTGAGTCTGTTATTCTAAAACACAGCCTCAAGTGTCGTGCCTCTACAACGTATCATCAAATTTTTACCAGTAAAGTTTAATTCTAATCAAGTGAGCTATCTAACTGCACTACGCAGTGACAGAAATAAAAGCTGGTGCATCCATAAATTAAGCTTCCTGTTATGCTACATGCGCACAGTTGAAACAAAGCAGCTGAGGAAGTCTGCGAGGGTTTCCATTATAAAAAAAAATGTTCGCTAAATTAACTGCAAAACATATTGCCACTTTTCTGAACATAACGTTAGGAAATCGTCATCTTTTTGATTTATGAATTGTTCTTTTGACGTGTTGTCTAAGTGCTACTTCGTATGTCGCATACTTTTTCCCTAGATCTTTTGAAGTCGATGGAAAACCGCGAGACAAGGTGACGTGGGAAAACACTACATCGAGTAACTTCGTAAGATTGAAACAAAAACATCCTATTACGCTAGTACGTTCTCCAAGTCGTCACCCTATGGTACTTGCTCATGTAAAATTTAGTCCCACACACATGAACACAGTCATTTAATTTAACACCTAACTGAACGCAGATCTCGGATATAGAGAAGCGAGACTTAAGTCCCGATACACAAAGACAGCTGCATAGCAGCCAAGATTGTAAAAACTCATTTTCAATAATAAACCTCAGTTCATTTTACGGCTAAAATAGCGATTTTCAACAGAGTTTCATCCTCTCAGCCAATCACATCCAAACGTACAGAAACCAATTGCGAGTTGGTTTGCCCGAGCTTGAGTCGGCTTGCATGTATAAGCTTAAGGTGAGCTCTGATTTGCTGGTCTTAATTCCTTTTTATGCGCTGATTTTACAAAACTCCATTGAAAAGCACTTAAAAGGATTTTAAGCAAGGCGATAGCATTCAGGAGTGTTCTCTGCACCTGACGTAAAGTTGACCCCAATTCGTTGGTTATTACATGCACTGAGTCATCTTTAAAGTTTCAGTCGTAACCAGTCTCTCCTAATTTATTTAAAGCGAAAACGGAGTGAACTCTCTCCGTGGCAAACTAAATATTGCTTTCCTCTTGAGAGGAGTCTTAAAATTTTGAGCAAACGAGAAATCACTTAATCTGATGGCACTTTCAGGCTTGCCACACAGTTCCGTGGACAGAACATATTTAGTGACAAATCTAAAACAGCTGCAAGTTATTGAAATCACTCCACACTTCAAAACTTTTTATTATGTAATTCTAATTGAAAGTATTCCGGCACAGCAAATTATCAAAAAATATCTTGGTTTCCACTTCACATGTATTTTAGCTTTATCAAAAATCATGAACGACGACAAACAGCATATTTCATTGCACCTCATTCAAATGTCTTGTGTTTAAAAAGTTTCCTCGTGCTTTGAAAGCTTTAAATTAAACTGCATGAGTCTCTCACACATCCGGGCGACAAACCCTTAAAACTTTCAAATATTTAAGTTAAAGTAGTTTGAAGGTTTGTTTTGGAAGTGATATAAATAATCATTAGTTTCCTGTCAGCGAAAAAAATTGTTAGTATAAGGAATCCAAAGATTTCGAATTCGTTTTTAAGAAAATGATTTCAAATATTTTAAGTCCTTACTTGTTACCGTACGTAAGGGAACGTATAGAAAAAACACGAGGAAATTAAATAACTCATTTAGGATTAATCAGTTTTGTCCGTGCAAAATACGCCCGTTGAAAGTGAGTTTCTCAGATTTAAAAATTTCGAAATGTGGAGAGAAGTCTAATACACAATTTTGCTCAAACGTAGTCGAATTTGCGAATGTGGGTTTTTCTACGAGGTAAATGTATGCATGAAAGGTCATAGTTTCAAGCTCACTATAGATATTAAAAAAGGTAATAAAGTAGACTCCGCTCAAAGTTATGGAAAGTTTAGCCACATTTTGTCCTCTGTTCTTAGCAAACAATAAATAGCCGCAAACAAAAAAAAATACGTCAGAAAAAAAAATATAGAAAATAGGGAACATAACAATTATAAAACCGGCTACCGTTAGAGACGAAGAGGATTCAACAAAAACATTTTTGAGTAAGAACAAATACCTGCTTAAAGTTGAGACGGCTCTCTTCGTCACCTTATGTACAATAAATTCTGAAAATGCTTCAACATCCTTAGCTCAGAGAGTACGACAATTGGAGCTTTATCGGTAGTAGAGAATGACCTTTCAGAGGAGAATCCCTCTGCAGTATAGACAACCGAGATAATGTCGTGTCTCGAAAGTTTCATAGTGACTGGTTTGATGATGGGGTTACTTTTTATACATTCTCGGCAGTATTTTAGAAATGTACGACGTCTATGCATAAAATGTTAATGTCGCCTTTATTTTCAACAATGCCCGAATAACTTTTAGAGTAAGTGTTCAGAAAGTTACTTTTCTCATTTGTTTCCTAACGCCGTTTCTCGTAGCCTCTGCCATCGCTGTTGAGTGAGGGAGCCTAGGTCTTCTATAAGAATAAGAAATTCTCTTGATTCTGACAGGAAATTCCCTCTTTAAGGTCATGCTCATATTCTTTTGAATTACCGTGCATGTATTTCACTAACCTATAATTAAAAAAGGCCATTTCCCAAGCATAAAATTTTAAGTCTGCAGTACCTAGTTGACTACTCAGGACATGAAATTTCTTTAGCGTGAGCTCTGTACAAATTCGCATTGCATCTTTCTTAAAATAAACAATAAAAAATAGTTCAAACTACAGCTGATTCAGCAATTCACAGAAAATGGGATGAGGACCTGGTTTCACTCAGACATGCGATTATTCCCATTCCTTGCAACTGCAGTTGGAACCATTACGAATTAAATATAGATCAATCACAATAGATTTTTGCTCTTCTTTGTTAAAAAAAAAAAACCAACAATTTCAAATAATCGTTCCTTTCTCGTCGAAACAAGCGTTTCCCGAGTAATTGGCCGGTGGGCTTTGTGTTTTCCACGAGAAATATTTCATGAAACTTAGGAGGGGGAAAAGAATTAGCCTTCGTTCCACAGCACTCTCTTTTTTTCTTAAATTCAACCAAATTTGATGGTAATTTCACCAAACAGATATTTGAAAAAAGTAGATTCTCCGTTTCTCTCCAGTTGAATGAAAATAAAAAACAAACAATTGAACAACCGACAACACCAAGTTCGTCATATGATTTAAGTAAAATTAATACCCATTTCCCTGATCCTGATCATCTCAGGCGCCTCTATGGCGTGTAAAATCTCATCATTTTCATTTTCCATGGTTACTTTCATTTCTTCAGGAACAATGACACCCTCTTTCATCACGTAAAACTGAAAAGAGAAATGGTTCAAAGTTAGAGGTATTGCTTTTAAACCCAACGAAATATAATAGGCATGCTTCTTGGAGTTACGATATCTAATCTTAAAAGTGAAAAAAAGAGAAACCTATCAGAGTAGTTTACAGTACGAAAACTGTGCAGAGTAAACAAAATTTATAAGTGAAGATGAAGTATTCGCAAAGATTTTGATGACAAACTTAGAACCTGCAAAACGAGATACAAAAGCGTAGAAGAGAAGTAGCAGATAATTCCGGGGGGGGGGGGAAGTGGGACATGGGGTGGGGTACTTCCCAGTAGCAGTCATATGAACGGAGGTTAAAACAACGGCTTTCCTAAAAGCTTTATCCATAATGTTGATCATATAAAACAGGACCAAGTAAAAAGTATTGAGATCGATATAATTTAAAAGGCAGATACTACTGTTTCATCAACACCTTTAAGACCTGATCTAACCATGAATGACGTTAAACCTCATCGCATAGCTTGTTAGTAACCTAATTAAATTAGGATAAGTAGGCACAAAGTAGATTTAACCTAATTGTGGAATAATACAATGGATTTGCAAGTGGTGCGGCGTTGCAGCAAGCTGGTTTAAAAACATCTATTCAAGTCTGCCCATATTAAAATCATTAGAAGACTTACTTTAAATAATTCGTGGTTGCCAGTTTTTTTCCATCATCATTTTCTTAAATAAAGAAGAAAAGAAGTTTTGTACCTGCATGACAAAACTAAGTTATGTTAAGAATTTATTTCCATTGACATAACTTGAACTGAACTCTGGAGCTCAGCTAAACGTTCTTTGTTAATATTCCCATTAGGTGCAGAAATCCTTTATTCACTTTTGGTCGTTTCTTCAGATATCGAATAATTTTTCCGTTATCTTTTAGTGTTCGAGGTTTTTCTAATTTTATGTAAACGAAAAATTTTCTGTTGCTGTCTCTATCTAATTTGTGACAAAAAAAGGATTTATTAGTGTGTCCTCGAGGCCAAAAATATCAAACCTCGTTCATTCAGGAAAACTACACGCCAGATGTTACTTTTTGATACTTTTTTCAACGAAATTCATCCGCACACATTACATAGATCAATGTAACAAAGATAAACAAAATGTGTGGTTGTGTTGTTAATCAGTTAGTTACCGGAAGTCAGTCGCACAATCATTCCTTTTAGTCAATACGCTATTTTATCAGCCTGCATCCAGCTCGTCAGGCAGTCAGTCAGTCAGTCTTTCCACCAACCGGCCAATCAGTGGTGAGCCAGCCAACTGACCCAGACAGATAGACCGACAGACAGACAAGTAAATCTGTCAGTTAGTTGGTTGGTCAGTTAGTCTGTCTGTCAGACAGACAGTCAGTCAGCATTTATTTATGCCACTAGCAATCTGAACCCTCAATATACGTAGATAGACAAAAGCATGTGAAATATGTAAAGCATTAGTTTGGACAGAGACATTAAATGGACACGAGAGAATAACTATCACAGGTTGACATGAAAAAGAATATTAAGAATACATATATCTTATTAGACGTTCTGTTGTGTAGTATCGCTGAGTATTTTTACGAGTTGTGCCGTATTTTGACGAGCCCGTAGGGTGGTAGGGCTAGTCAAAATACAAATAACGAGTAAAAATACTCAGCGATATTACACAACAAAACGTCTAATAAGTTATTTATTATCCACCACGCCAAACTGTTATTTCAGAATTTATTTACGGGGAGTACATGACAGAAGCATGCGAAGCGGAACGGAATTGGCGCGTTGTTGTGTTACTGTTTCTATTTTCTTCATTAAATGACTTGGATCTATATTTGCCAGTCATTCTGACTCTTCGTCGTCGGAAATATGATTCAAATTGTCCGCCACTTTGTTTTTTTCGTAACTACAATCCAATTCTTCGCTTGCGTGATGAAAGAAAACCTGTTGAACCGGTACTCTACAAAAGACGAGTGCAAATACCGCGTGATATTTGTACTCGTCTATGGCGTTCTTTGTACTCGTCTAAGTGTAGTTGGATAATAATAACTTATATTGCGCTAATATCAATATACATTTTCATCAGCGCAGAATCAGCCGGACTAATTATTGAAATACGAAAGAGGTCTGCATATCTTTTTTCAATTTCTACATGAGCACTTACAAACAAACATATTTTTATCTACTTCTTTCAGTTTTGCAAAAAAATCCCAGTATTCCAGGGGAAGAATGTGCAACAAAACAATACCTACTGAATGCAATCCAGTAATAAAATGCAAATGTAATCATGCACTTAGAACCAACTGGTGCTGAAATGGCACTTCAAATAAGAGTGGCTGCAGGTTTGTTTCGTATTCTTACGGTGCAATTTCAGTTCAGAGGCCTGAACTTAAACAAATGAGTACTAAGTCATTGTTATAGCTGGCCGGACCAATACTCATGGTCTTAAAATAAGTGAGGAGAATTTGCTACCTTTCTATAGTCAAGAAATGGATAGATATTCTAGTCTTCTCGGATAAGGACGAATAAACCATAGGCCCTGTCTCCTACAGGGTTAGGAGTAGGAGACGTTAATTTCCCACGCACGAGATTACTGTGTGGTGGATGTCCTCCCCTGGGTGGGATGGGTGGGTGTAGGCCCTGAAAAGCCCCGATGGTGAGTGGTCAATTAACCTATGTATGTATGGATGGATGTATGTGTAAGCCTTTGCTCATGCCACCAGTCCCAATCTTTTTCTGTGTGTACCAGAGTGTAATTTCTCCACATCCAATTTTTTGAACATCAATATTGTAAATCTCAAGATCTATTATTTTTTAAGATGATTGCAACTACAACAATATACCTCTGTTGGTAATGTGATGTGTAGCCTGTCATTCTGTGTTCATCCAACCCTTGACCAGGATCAGCAAGGTGTTGAGGCAAGCCTGTTACTTGTGGTGACATGGGTGGACCGAGCGGATCTCCTTCACCAACCACTGAATGTTCCTAAAATTTAATTTCAATTATTATCAGTTTTCACTGGTGTGCACATTGTAAAGTTCACATCCTTTGTGGCAGCCAACAAATTAACCCAGCACTTTACCTCTTTCTTACCCATCTGGGTCTCTTTCTACCTGGAATATGTCATTAGAGCATAAATTGCAAAAATGAAAATATTCTTTAATCTCTTTTATTTGCTTGAACATATATATCCTCATAACTCATCTAAAAAGTTGAAGAATTTAGAAAAAAATTTTAAAAAGAGTCCTCCACAGCATAAAGCAATGTACAGAATACCCAATAGAAACATGTGATAGTAAGGCTGTAACTCAGTACCTGTATCCAATAGTGTTGATTTATCAGAATGAGTAATGTTTATTTTTCAAGTTTAGCTGCTTGTTGCAATGTGCAAAATAATCCAGGTTTAAAGGTATCATAATAACACACGCTCACTTATGGCTTTAACCAACCCAGCCCTAATGAAGAATTTTGAACTAATTAACCCAATCAGCAGTGTTAACGTATTTGATCATAATTATAGTAAATTTGTTTTTGAAATGGAGGAGTCATCACTGATGCATTTCATTCTACTTCAATCTCTTTTTTTTGTTTCAGTCTTCATTCTTACCTCAACTGACATGTAGTGTGGGTGTGGGTGTTGTGGTTGTCCATGCTGATGCATCATCTGCCATGAAGCTTGTGAGAATGAGCCATGAACTGGACTGGTTATGTATTGCGAGCCTGACATTTGGAGCTGGTTCATCTGACTGGTTAGATGTTGAACAGAGCTCTGCTGCAAAGCCCCAACATTGTGTTCCATTGATGAAGGTGTAACTGGTGTTGCTGCTGCGGCAGCTGCTAGCTGACTCTGAATAAAAGAAAAGAAATCATTGAGGTAACTAGTATGAATTCATAATTGACTGTGCAATTTCAGATGAATATTACTGCATAGAAATATTTTTGCATAATTGGTCCAATGGCAATTTTTTTTTCAAAAAGTGCAACTTATGTTTAAAGTATGTGCAGTTTACAAGCATATCTCAAACAAAGATAATTCCAATGAGAAAACTTGAAGCAAACAGTGAAAAGACTAAATCAAATTATGAATAAAGGCTAAAAGTTTTGAAAGAAACTGTTTGGGGCTGCGTCAGTGGGAGTAACGAAATAATTTGGATATATCAACAAAGTTAAGTGGTAAATTGGCCACGGTAACAATTACAAAAGTTGACGTTTCGAGCGTTGGCCCTTCGTCGGAGCAAAATGACGAAGGGCTAATGCTCGAAACGTCAGCTTTTGTAATCCTTACGGTGGCCAATTTACCACTTCAACTTTGTTGATATATCTAAATCACATTCTCACTGGTTGTAGTTGATGTTGCATCTGAATGTAAGGTTGATGTGCAAGCCAGCTTCCACCTCCTCCTGTTGCAAGTTGGTATGCAAGTGGGATATTTGTTTGTACAAATGCTGTCCCCTGTTAAAAAAAAGTAACAATTCCAGATCATGTTAAAAAATCTTCCAAAGTCAACTTCACATTTAATGTGCTAACATAAATTTGGCGACACAGTTTAGACAATCTGCGGGTTTATCAAAATGTCATAACAAAGAGAATTATGACAACAACAAATGAAACAAAAGTCTTGGTATAAGAGCTAGGTGTTTTTAGTTTGGAATTCCTTATTAAAAGAGCCAACTATTACCTTGTGGGACACAAATGCAAATTCAGGTGAAGCAAAGGGATAAGAGATTACCAGTATTTTGTATAAGTACATACATGTATACCAAAAAGACAAAGGAGTTTCCCATGCCCGTATACATAAAGATTGTTGGCTAGACATAATCAAATGATTCTGAGCTGGGAGAATAAAAACACAAAAATTGCTTTGGTTTCAGTACATACATTCAAGATTATCCTAAATTTGTTTGCTTTAATGTACTTTGGATGTACTGAGATATATCACTGGTAACTCTGAAAAAATGGACCCATAGATTTAGAGTTAGGTAATGAATGAGTCTCTAGCTTTGGATGTAACACAAAAATTGTATTCACCTGTCCAGGGAGAACTGCAGCATGAGTTGTCATAACTCTTCCTGAACTCCCTACAGTTGATCTAAATAAAGTGACCAAAAGAAAGATATTTTTCAAGTCAAAAGGACTCTTTGAGAAAATTATGCTTAAAACGTGCTCTATTTGTAACTATTTTTAATCAAGGAAGGCAGAGAATTTTGAAAATTAGTGTCTGCAATAACATGTTGAGACATTGCAATTATGACATTAACTGTCTTTCAAAACATAACATTGCTGTTGTTTTTCAGATACAACAAACCTAGTTCCCAATTCAGTAAAACAAAACAATACACCGAATGCAAATATGGTGTCCAATTTGAATTGCCATTGTTCTGGACTGACTAGCCTCTCACACATGTAATAATCCTTTTGTGTTTCCACATGAAGACAAGGCTAGTCAGTCCAGAATGGCAATTCAAATTGGATGCCATATTTGCATTCAGTGTATAGATATACACTGCATAACAAAAATAAAAAGATTACAATCAACCCACCCATTTTGCATCACTAGTGGTTCACCGTATCCAAGCAAGGGTACTCCCTAAAAAAGAAATGGAGAAACAACATTAGAGCATAAGGTCTGAGTTTATTAATACATATCTAATTAAATATTTACATACTGCTTTTGCAATTTGGCAATACATATAAATTATAAATTAATTATAAAAGGGTACTCCTTAAAAAAGAAATGGAGAAACAACATTAGAGCATATAGGTCTGAGTTTATAGATACATATATATATAATTCTTTTCAAAGACACTGCAATTTGGAAATACATATAAAATATATGTACCTTTTCTTTTCTCATCAAAAAGGCTATGCATGATGTATGTGTATTTTACATCAGAGGAACAATTATGCCTAATTGTCACTATAATTAATTATGTGGACATTATTATGTTACATATTATATATCTATAATGTATCACAATAGCATGTAAGGATACCTGTAAAATGTATAGATAATTTTCACTCATTTTTCTCTAAAATATAAAATTTAAGATTTCTTGCCACAAGGTGGACACTTTAGCATTCCATTTTTGTCCGCTCAAACAAATCAAAATAATTGATAAATAGTTAAATTAACAAGTAAAATATTAATGAGAAATTCATAGAATATCAGATTGGCATTAATGTATCACTGAAGAAAACAGACTGTCAGTAAGAAATTGATATTGCTTATCTTGTAACTAATGAACACTGACCTCCTGTCTATTTAACTGCCAGGAATTGTCTGTTTACAGAAGAATATTGTGTTAGTAACATGCCACCTAGCAGACAATTTAATTTGACTGTTGTCCGTGACTGCCACTCAACTGGACAACCTTAGCAGAAGTCATTATCAAAGTAAAGAGCCAATTGGGTATGATGGCGATGCAGATACAATAGGCCATACCATGGTTTTGCTGAGTTTGTTGCCTTTTCTTGGGACCTCCATCAGCAAACTTGACAACAAGAGCTTCAATGCTACCTACAGGTTGTGACAGACAATAGAGCATATTATGTCCCTAAAAAGCTATTGCATTGGTAGATAAAAAGCTTGAAAAAGACAACTTGAAAAGGCTTAACTTTTATGGATGTGGATAAGTTTCCCACCTTTTAGTTAACCTACTTTTCAAAACCACTTAAAAAATGAACAATAAAAAGTTTTTAAGAAAAAATTTATACAGTCATGATCAAGCAAATATCTAAAAAGGAAATGTCGATCAGCCAGATAGTCCAAAACATTTTTCCTGAATGTAAATTTTTGAATGAGGCAGTAATTATGTATATGTACAGTTCATTACTGAGGGACAATAACTACCATTGGCCAAACATTACAATGTACACTTACCAGTAATCTTATTACCATTAAAATCTTTGATTATCTGTTCACAAATTTGTGTATTTTCCATTCTATAAGTAGAATATCAAGGCTTTGTTTAGTAACAGGAAGCAAATATACTGCATGCCACCACATCTCTACTTCAAGGAGTTGGACAAGTGACTGCAGTCAGCCTTCATTTGTAAATCAGGTTCAGCTCTTTTATGAATCAGTAGCAGTTACTACACAGCATACTTGAATCAAAACAGGTACAATCTGCTTCCTATCATTGACAATTTCCAATGAAACTTTATTGACAGCAATAGCTAGCTGTAACCAACCAATCACAAGAGTAACCATAAGCAGTATATAGTGACAGTTTTGCTTGCAAGGTCAGTCTCAAATGTCACACCATTTGATACACGGTCAATTGTACCATAGTTACATAACAATGGTTAGCAATTGGAGGAACATAGGTGTGTTCAAAAGTTTTTCAGCATACAAGTATAATTTGCTTGTCTTCGCTGCACTATACCCATAGTGTGGCATGCAAAGAAGTCTATGCATGCACCTTAGCCGTTATGAGTATAGTATTCTTTGGCATTGTTACAATAAATTTTATGGCAATTCCAGCTCCTAAACTGTTGAGTGCCAAGAGGAAGTGGTGGCATATGAGGGTCATGCCTTTGGCTGCAAGAAATCTAAGACACTTGTATCTTAACCATTTACCTTGCAAATCCTACACCTCTACTCTCATGGTCAGTATCTCTTAAAATTCTTGTTGATATAACTTTGCCATATCTTCTCAACAATGCTTCTAATTTCTGAGAGAGAAAATTAATTTCTTTAACTAACATAATCATTTGTTGAGTATTCAAAGCAGTTATTCAATGAATCACTCTAGTGTGACTCAATCTTCTTTTTAGGTAAATGTGACTGTATCATGTTAAGTGTAATTGAACCTATATATAAGTACAAAAAGAGACTATATTTTTCACCTACCGCTTCATCAAAATTTCGTGGAAGATAAAGAAAATATAAATTGGTGGGGTCTTGCTCTTGTTGCTATAAAGAAGAAAAGTATACTAATTTATGTAACCAGATTAATTTAGTACTCTGCTTGCACATAATTGGTCTAAAATTTCTTTTGTAAGTCAGTGGGAATACAAGTAGTGCTTCTGATATCCTATATTTGGTATACATTTCAGGCTATTTTTGGCACAAACTGTGACTTTCAAACAGACACAAAGACACATGTCATAGGAAACATTGCATTGGGATGTCACAAAACTGATAGGCCTATGGCATTTTAAAACAACTTCTTGTTTTAAAACAAAAAGACACAAATAACCCATAAAATTCCATCGTTACTATTAAGAAAAGCTTCAAGGCTTAAATGGGAATGCTATGTCAACAAGTATAATTATGCCCTCAATTTTCGCTGAATTAGACTATAAGCAGAAACAATTACTTTCTACACCAAGGAGGCCTTTCACAGAGTACAAAACAATGGCTCAGTGAATCAATTTAACTTAAATCAGTAAACCCCTGTTTTTTAGCCTGTAATTCACTTCAACTTAAGTTTCCAGGTATTGAACTGGGCTCCAAATTAACTTAATACCAAGATCTGTGATCTGTTTACAGACAGTAAGCGTTTCTACACTGTGAAACCAATCTTAAGACCAAGCACAGACAATTGACAGCACAGAAAAGGGTTTACTGGTTCACATAAGACTAAGCTAGCAGGGCCATTGTCTTGAATTTCCTTCAGCAGCCTCAAGTGTGCAAAGAGAAAAGTAACAGGTAACAATATAAAGATTTTGGATACATGAGTTATGTTTGTGTCACTCTTGCTAGCACATGTTCCGTCACATGTGCTCCAGGTTTATTTTTGACCATTAGTCTAAATACTACAACAATATTTGCATGATAATGAAAGTCTCCTGATAGCAACAGTCAATCCTCTTTAAACCAAAATATAGGTTTCCACACGTGCTTCTACAGATGGTCTATCTTGTGAGGTCAGAAAAATCTCTTGTTGTTTTATCTCTAGTGATCTGCAGGATATCCAACCAACTTATATAATAGGTTATTTTCTTTTGTGTACTAAGGTATTTCTTTGTCCTATTGTGGATGGACTTACTTCAACAACTGACTTACATTTTCATATTTAATAACATGAGGCATGACTTAACCCCCCTCACTGTGATTAAATAACTTTCTGAGGTTCCCCACCCTCAAATATTAAGCTGTAAGTAAAATTAAAAACTTAAGAAAATTAACTTTAATTTCAAAGTCATCATAACAAATTAAGATTTGAGTGTGCAACTACAGCACGGCATGCATTCTCGCCACAAAATGACCCACTGCATGACAGAGGATATGAACAGGAAGGGAAGAGGACAATGCAACATGACATTTGCTAACCTTAGCCATCTGGGCTTGAATTCCTTTGTTCTTCAGGGCGGTAACTGCTTTTTGTGCCACAGTGGGTGACTCAAAGTCCACAAATCCATACCCTGTTTGAATTAAAACACAATTTAATCAATAAACAAACAAAACAGACAGATGACAGAATAAAGGAAATGGCCAGCTACTGGTATGTTATTTCCCACACAGCATGTTGTTTTGAATATTTATAGTTCATCTACTATGTGTACTTCTAATTGGTAAAGTGCTGTTGTCTGTACGCATGTTGGAAGTTACTTGAACACAAGAAATCAAACATGTCACACGGAAGCAGACATCAAGAAGCTCTGACTACTGAAAAAAAATTCTTAAGATGTTGCATCACTGCATAAATGATGGCATAACACCATTAATCACTCAACTGACCACATCAGTCATAAAACCATATACTGCATCTGTTGTTGATTAAGTTGATATTCAGCTGATCATCGACGTCAAGTTGTCCTTCCTCACTTTTTCTTTCTTTATATATTTATTTCAATTACTTCTTAGCTGAAGTTTGCAACTCTTGTTACTAACAATCTTCCGAAAATAATGTTCTCAAATTTTTGCCACAAAGATAAGCTAAATTTAGTTCTAACAAAGACAAGAAAAGTCAACAATTATTGCTGAAGGATCCACACTCTAATGTACACCACGCCCCAGTTGTTCAAAGGGCGGATAATGCTATTCAACGGATAAATCGCTATCCAGCAGATAAGTGTTACCAAAACGTACTGTGCTATCCACCGGATAGAGATTTATATCCAGTGTATAGCGTTATGCATCCTTCGAACAACTGGGGCCAGAGCTTTAGCACACAAATTATGTTGCAGACCACAGGATTTGAGATCACCACAATGTCCTGATAATTTGTTTTTCATATATTGAAAAACAACATAAAAAAACCAAGCAACAACACATCGCATCAAGTTATTAAGTCCTCCTCTATAAGGACAAACCTTTCATGTTACAATGTGTGTCACTTCTCTTTCCCTCATAACCTAAAGTTACCTAAAAAAATGCCCTTTTTTCTCATGAAACAAATCATGATCACTGTTTGCTTGGGCTGGACGTAACCTTAGTATGCAATATTTTCTTGGTATAACACCAAATTCTCCAAGTTAGCCAAAAAGAAATGCATTCTAATCAGTTGAGAGAATTGTCTAATTTCACCTTGGGTTAATGAATAACTGAACATGGAGTTTGCTTGACTTCCCTCATTATAATAAAAGTGCTGATACCAAAGACAAAAACAAAAACATTCAGTTAAGGCTTTATGAATGTTAGAAGCTGCTGCTGATGCTTACCTTTACATTTATTAGTGTTCTTATCTAGAATAGCTTTTGTTGAAATAATATTTCCATATCTGTGGACAGAAAGAGTTTTAGATTAAATAGATATTTTTAAAAGCTAAATACAAACCAATCACACACATTAATTTACCAGCATATTTTTGACTGAAAATAGAGCACAACTAGGGTAGAGCTAACTTTTAAAGATTAAAATTGCATAAAAATGAATTAATCTACAAATAAGCAATTGAATGGATGGTGGATTGACTGGTAGAGACTGAGCAGAAGTGACTGAATGAATGAGTAAATGATGTCAAAACCAATAAAAAAATGATAGGAAAAATGAATACATTTAAGATTGAACAAATTGAAATGAACAACAAACCAGGCCTGAGAAAAAAATTAATGATTTAAGGAAGGAGCAAGCCAGAAGAATAGGGGAAGGAATGTAGAAAAGGGTATGTGATTAACTCAGATAAGTACGTGGTTGAAGGAAGAAGAAGAGAATCGAGTAATAGGATGTTGGAAGGTAACAAAAGACTAAGCTTAAAAGTAATGAGGAAAAAGGGGAAGGGAACAAAGCAGGGGAGGAATTGAGAAGAAACAAACGTCAAAAGGAAGGAAGGAGGAAAATGTGTTATGCACAAACAAGTTGACAACTACCCAGTGCAAAAACTTAGTACAAACTAAAATATAAATAGAGCACAGTCCAAATGCTTGGCAACCTCACCTGCTACATAAATTATTTAAATCTTCATCAGTTGTTCCAGGTGAAAGTCCTCTAATATATAGGTTTGTTTTGCTAAGCTTCTCTTCAGCTTCATCTTGATTGTCACTTACTGATAAACTTCTCTGTCCTGATGTTGGTGGTGGACTGCTTGGTATGTTATATGCCTTGTCAGCATGAAGAAAATGAGACAGAATGATTAAGTTAACCTCTTAACTCAGGAGAAGATGATTTTTGTGAGATGACAATACCTCTGATGTGTCAAATTAATCTTAATCAGTAAGATGACCACACGGGTGATCTTCTTACATGTATGTCAGCAATCATGGTATGACCTAGATGAAGCTCCCTTCACTCATAATAACCCTGAGGAAGTATGATGGTGCAGCTGTAGAATGAAACTAAAGAGCAGTTGCAGATGAATATGTCTCTGTGGAGTACAGTGTTGAAGTCCTATATTGGAGCCACAGCAAATTTAGCTTGGTTCCTGGTTGAAGGAATCTGATGAACAGCATACCTGACTCAAGCCTTCACATTATAAGGGGAGGGCAAACAGACCCCCTACCCCAGAGTGAAAACACTCTGAACTTTCAAACTAGCTTATATTGAAGGCTCTGCCAAGTATTTGCAACATCCAGGATGGAGCTATTTGCCAAAAAGAGAGTGAAAATGTCTAGGGTATTCAACTTCCATAAATTTTTGCATAAAAAATTGACACCACTTCCAATGTAGTGCATATATGTATCAGTTATACAATCAGGGTTACTTCCAACTTCCCAACCCTTACCCCAAACCACCTTTCCCCTTTTTTTTTAACATTAGATTGTAATCAAAGTTAAAGTTAATCAGACAATTTTTTTGGACATTCATTTTAACCAAATCATCAAGTAACACCCTCTCTCTAGATTCAATAGTTAAGTCTCATGGAAGTGGAGAAAGTATCTGAGGAACGTGATCATTAATCTTGGCTAGTGACAGGACCCCACCTAAGCAAAACCCTATGCAATAAGCCTGTCTATGTGATAATTGGGTAATACATCCACTTCATGTGTGATGCTTTCCAAGATTTGAGACTTATATCTGTGTAAAGAATTATTCTTGGGAGTCAAGAGCCTATAATCAAAACAGTCCAACTTATGAGTTATCTGTAGGATAACACAGAACTGGCACTCAAATGTGATTTAAACTAGCCTCTCTGAACTTTGTAAGGTTTATGATGTTCAGTAAAGCCTCCTTGACAAGCCAGACAGTTTTCTTTTTCTTTTATGAAGGATACAGAAGCCTAACTGTACAGATGAAATTACACGACTTTTGACCTGAATTTCCTGTCTGTTACTTTACCCCTTAACCACCAGCATTCAAAAAATGTAAACAACACAAACCCTGTCTAAAACTATAAGTTCAAGTTAAGATGAAGTGCATGCTACTAGAAATGTCTACATTCCATAGATTTTTGCCACTGGGAAACTATCCAACCATCACTATTTAAAAGAGTCTATGTCTACATGTAGTAATAAGGTAACCACACACCAGTGATTTAAATACACATGTACAATACTGCATTCAGTTAAGTATTATCATATAACTTTGCACACGTTTGTGGTTTGTGAAGGTCACCTCAAGGAGACTATAATAACTTGGATTTAGCATTATTACATAACCATACACGTGTTTTTGTACATGTGTAAATGATCTCATGGACACCCTTTCATCATTATATTACAAGACTACATAGTTGAAATGTTTCTTAAATTTGTGAGAATGGATTTGGCTTAACAAAACACTGTCAAACAAAAGCTCGATCATGCCAAATAGGAACATGATGTCTAACCACAATGTTCATGGCAAAACTTGTTTCAATTAATATTCTCAAAGTGATAAAATTATTTTCATGGAAAACTACAATCCACATTCACCAATATACACAAGAGGTACTGCTCCTCTTGACTGCCACTTCTGACCTGGTGTTAGAAAAGAGACTTGCTTGTCCATAGATATATTAAGTGTCACTATTCAAAAAAATTTTTTTAATTTTAAATTTTGAACCATCTTAATGAGGAAATGTTGACTATTTCAAACTAATCAACATAACAGTACTCTGGCAAAGGTTTCAAAATTGGTTAGTTGTGACAATTCAAACTCTGTGCCAGCATTGTTTAAATAATCCTATGCTACATTTGAAGACCTTTAACAATTCAGGAAATGCCAAGTATGGACAAAGGTAGATTGAGTTTCAGTGTCAATGATTTTGATTAAGTTTGTAACTCTGTGTTCCAATCTTTCCTTGAACAAGATGTAGGTAGGTATCATTGAGTTTTCAATGCACGTGTGGTTGTATTATCACTCTTTTGTGACTTTATAGTCAGGTAGTATTTGCTGGAACAAATAATTTCTGGGACTTTACCGGAATAGTTGCAACACAAGTAATCAAATTCTTGGTAGACACTTATCTTGTCTCATAATAACTGCATTGAATGGCAACATGGAGTACAATCAATACAAAAAAAACATCTATTGCCCTCTTTCTTGAAAATTTATATTGATAATTGCACAATAGAAATTAATAAAATTATTATTATTATTTCTTTTGAAAACAAACAATTTCAAACAGCTGATAATTTGCCTTTATCTTGCTTTTGCTTTCTTGACTACAATAATGGAGAACTCAACAAACTAATTGCTCACCGAATCTACATGTAGTGTTGGGCAAAAGTCAGTTATTCCATTCTTTTTGGCTGCATTATCCTAGATTTTCAAACATATGCCTCACATTGGAAATACTTTAATGAACTAGAGGAGTACCCTTCATGTTAATCGCTCCCTAGTAAGTACTCGTACAGATCCTTATTTCTGCGCCATTGACTTTCTCTTAAGAATAATTAATAATACAACTGCTGTGTAGCGCTGAAGTGTACCTGGTTACAAGACTGGACCACCACATTAACCCTGTTATTTCTTGCTGTATGGAATGCTTACAACCTCATGGCTATACTTCTGAAAAATGGCATAGCAAACATTTCCTTTTTTATCTTACCCCTGGATGTGCATAGCCATATATAGGAGCTGTTGGTGGGAAACGTGGTGATGTGAATCCTACAGGCCATGAAGGATATGCTTGCCATGTTCCTCCTGGACTCGAACGAATGTTTCGTCCTCCATGGTACGACTTTTGCTGCTGCTGTTGCTGTTGCTGCCATAGAATTCACAGTAATTTTATGAATACAATGGTAACAATCTTAAAAAAAAAACGAAATAATCATAAAACAGACTACATGCTAAGAAGAGAAATTTCTTCAACACTCCTGCTTGACAGTTGTAAGGGAAAAAAAAAAACACACTGATCTTTCCCTGGATTAACTGCTCTACTCATTCTTCCTGACCATTATATTAAAGTGCACCTACACCCAAAAATTTTTTTTTGCTTAACGAAGTAAGCTTATTTTTTTGAGTATTTCTGTGCAAAAATTTTTTTATTTGCTCAAATCTTCAATTTTCTATGCCCAGTCAAAATACGGAAAATCGGCTGCCATCTTGCCCCACGACCGAGTTTAAAGAGGAATGGCTCTAGTGGGTAATGTGACGTCAAATCGAGAACACGAAAGTCTGCTTTTCACACATTTTCACTTGTTTGGGAAGGTTGTAGTCGATAATTGTCCGAAAATATGCCGACTAAGTGTGTTGTAGAAGGATGTAGCAACGTGCGAAATTTGCAAGAGGGTATCGCGCTTCAAACAGTCTTCATACAACACACCTAGTCGGCATATTTCAGACAATATCGACGACAATCTTCCCAAACAAGTGAAAATGTGTGAGATGCAGACTTTCGTGTTCTCGATTTGACGTCACATTACCCGCTATAGCCATTCTTCTTTAAACTCGGTCGTGGGGCAAGATGGCGGCCAATTTTCCGTATTTTGACTGGGCATAGAAAATTAAAGATTTGAGCAAATAAAAAAATTTTTGCACAGAAATACTCCAAAAAATAAGCTTATTTCCTTAAGTGAAAAAAAAATTTTGGGCTTAGGTGCACTTTAAGAACTTGTAAACACAAAGTGCAGAACTGAGATATTGGTTTAAGTTTGGGTGCCTTGCACTGATGTGAGACAAGAAGTCAACTGCAGTCGCTACTGGTGAAAACATCACAATCATAACTCTGAAGCATAAAATGCAAAGATAGCTGATAAAATAATTATTTAGTGGGTATACATTGTGGGCTAAAATTGAAATTACAACCCTAGGACTGAAACACCCTCAGTCTTGTCATGGCACTTACTGTTTTTGGAAGGTTTACAGGTTGCTTCCTCCTATTCTGATTCTGGGGTTGTCTCATGGAAATCTGCACAGATTAAAATGATGCAAAACTGATTTAGATGTGGTGTCGATCTTAGCCGGCTTTCAGACTATCACAAGTTTTGAGGAACTTCTGGAAAGAAAAAACTGGCTGCCTGGAAAAGTAGTTTTAGCCTCTAAATGGGTACCGTTGTTATACTTTGTATGCAGGTGTTTACGGTGCAGGCAGACAATTGTTTGTATATGCATTAAGGATGGCTTCAATCAGTGATCAAAGTCTAACTACAAGTAGCCAGAGTAGAAGTAGGTAACTCTAACAGAACAACAATGGTTAAAAATGTTTTGTAATCTCCCCAACAAACGACCATTCATGCTTTAAATATACCTTGCCCCATAACAAACACACCCTAAATATTTTGAAATCAATGCGGAAAAGTATGTTTAACTTACAAGATAAAAAAATCCTGCACGTGGTGGACATTCGAAAGTGTAATTTACTTCTTTAGATAACTATATATTTATTTTGGCAGTAGACTGGTAAGTTTGTAAATGTGAATGTCTATGTAGTGCAATCTTTGCCATATAATTTCCCTGATGATTTCAACTCCACTTTTGTTTAGGACACAGTCATTGCATTTTTGTGGCTTTCATTTTTTTGTTAGATTACTTAGAATATTGCGCTAAATAAAAGACTTGTGTGAGCAAGAGTTCATTGACTTCTCAGATTTAATATGAACTCCACCTGTGTGCAAGAAAAAATTCCTTTATAGCTCATTGGTTTGTACATCTTTGGGCAGTTTGGCAAAAAGATTTTGGCAGTGGATATACCCAAAGTTTCTGCCAAAATCCTTGAAAAAAATTTCCAGAAGAATTAGTGGGAAAAGCATAGTGGGAAAATGTTCCAATGACATTTCCAACATAAAACATGATCAAAATGTTGTTGGGGGAATTGAGTAATCAATATTATGGATATCTTTAACAGTAGACATGGGTAATTTGTCATAAGAGCAAACAACAGTTATTCAGGAGTTTACAGTTGCATCTACTATGAGTATAAAAATATTTCGTTGAACTACAACAACTGCCTTGTTAAATGCCAAATCTGTTGTTTTAGTTCATTCAAATTCATTTTTGTGCTCCAGAAGAATTAATGATTTGGTAAATGGCCAACTGAAACTAAAAAGCATTTTAGGATACCCATCAAATCGAAGCTGTTTTTTTAATTCTTTAAACCAAACCTGGACTTAAAATAGCCCGAGGAGATTGTCAGTCTCGACGGCAGTATTTGTCACAGAAATTTGAGTCTAAACTAAGAAAATTGAATACAACACTGTCTCCTTTAAAAATTCGAAATGGAAAAGTTTTAAAACGAGAACGTGCTTCATGAGAACTCTCTAATGCCTATTGCGTAAAATGCTATGCGAAAACCGCATGAGCTTAATGCTATAGAACGTTAACGTAAATATATGTTGATATCGATTAACTATTTTTCCTAGAGTACATAAGTTTACTGGAAACGCAAGGTCAATTTGAAAATATTGATAATTGGCGGTTATTTCATGATAACTGCATTTCCTGAGTAAACAGTAAAAACGGAGAATACTCCGATAACGTTACCCTGCGAGCATTCACGATGTCGCGAAATTCTATTCCTATACATACACAAACAAAAACACTTGGAGCCCACGGAGGATATTATTCTCGTAGGCGATTAACCGTTCAAATACACAGTTTTGGAGAAAACCTAAATAACGTAACTGTAGTGCTCGTAGTGCTAATATTATGAAAGGAGAGAAAAGTTATCCAAGGTTACTTCTAATTCAGCTAAAAAAAACAATGTTGCAAGTATGTTCCAATTCTGGTATATTGCGCTTAGCTCACTATGACACATATCGCACCAGTGTTATTTTTGAATATTCCTTACTCTAATTTTCCTCGTTAAGCCGAGAAACAAATTGAAATTTATGGTAGGCTTTTCAGAAATGCTTTTAAGGATTCACGAAAAAGAGACTCATCTTGTTTTTTGGGGGACAATTCATAAAACCTAACGTAGTAGCTAAAACAAAGATTGTTCTATGACTGAAAATTTCGTTACCAGTAACATCAAAATAAGGAAATACAGCGGGAAAATGCATCTGAGAACTTATGTCTTTACTTCAGATTGCTGTGTGTTGACGAGGGACGAAAACAGCGATATAAAATTACATTCAATTTGTCAATTTAATCCGGAGAAAGTCGCTTGAACGGTCTCAGAGAAGATTCCTTAGACTGAATCCAAATTTGTTTCAAACAACATTTCCCGGACTACACATGGCAACAACGAAGCTTTTTAGATCCGGAAACCAGATTTTTTCGGCGGGATTCAAGAGTAAACAAAAAGTTCCCGTGACTAAAGAACTTCCGATGTCCTATTGACAAAATAAGATGAACGGCGTCGAAGCTTTGATCGTAATTTGAAGTCAATTAACCCAATCGTGTCTTACATCGATCCCTCTCTTACAATCTCCAGAAGACTCCTCGCTCCCAGAATGATGAAGTAGTTTAATATGTGGGCGATGAATTAGCTACAAGGATCCTCATGACGGCGGAGATTTAAAGCATCATCAATCTCAAACAGGCCGCCACATATAAAACCGTGTATTGTAGAATGTAAATTAGCAAGCTTTGTACGCTTTTCGATAATTTCGTTGACGTCTTCGGATAAGTCACGCATAACTTTTGTCGTGAAAACCTAACTTCCGTCAGCAAAACCAGTACAAGGCCGTCACATCGCCGTAGAATTACTTATCTGATGCTACGACTCATCAACAAAGACATCGAGAGGAAAGAGGAGTTATAGGCAGACTCCGAAATTTCTACGTGAATACTTACTTGATTTCACTAACGCTCAAATTGCTCGTTATCGCCAAAAATCTCCGAAGACGAACGGGAGAAAGACACTCTCTTTCATTTTAGTACAATTACTTCTTTGCAAAAGGGAATAAAAATAAATAAAGGAAATGACAGCAGTTGTAAATATTACATTCAAGACGCAATGTAGCACAACTGGCGGCTCATTTTAATCAGGCTGAATATTTACCTCGCATTCGACGATCAACCGACGCACAATCCTCTAGTAGCGAAATCGCGGGAATCAAAACTCTAGAAAACAACCCGACGATCGGAACAGGGGTCCTCGCGTATAAAATAGCTACAACAACATGATTTAATAACAAATTTTATCTTTTGCTTCACTCTTCACTAGTAACGCGAGAACTGTGATCTTATACGCTGACCATAAGCGGATACCACCGATATCTTAGCAAAAATCCTAACTCACATTTCATTTGTGACTATAGAAAATGTCCTTTGGAACATTGAGACCCGGCAAAAGGACAGGATTTGGCGCGGTCTTTTGAGACATTTAGTCCGCACTGCTCCGCACAGTTCCGGTAGTTGCTGAAGGACAGAGTTTTCTATGAATTTGCTACGCACAAAAGATCTACACCAACAAAGCCGTGTCGTGGGAAATTACAATCCCACTACACAATCACAATCACAAGATGACTACTGCTCAAAGATTTCACCAACTCAGCTCTCGAAGTAGCGAAATAATTATTGCGATTTTGTATACAAATGACACCGAAAACGCGGGAATGTGGGGAATTCGCGGCAACTCGGCGGCCGTAACACGCGAACATAACCAGCAAACACTGCCAAGATTTCATTATTCATGAACGTGCAATAAACGCTAGCTATCTAAAATGAAAGTAAAACACGCCAAACACCGCGCTCTGGCTTTTAACAGCGCTCCATAAGAAGCGATGATGATCAGCGTACAGCACGTCACATGATGAACGGATGTGGAAAACTACAAGAATAATCTTAGAGGAAGGTACCTTCTTGTCATCCTTTTCCTGTCCATTTTTGTTGCGATTTTCAACCTCCGCGGTAGGCGTTTCGTCTTCCTCCAGCGTTTCTCCTTCAGGTAGATCCCTGGTCGCGTGATCCTGAGGCGCTGCCGAGTCGTGCGGCCCATGAGAGGTGTGCGATTCACCATCCTTGGAATGCGTACGGTCTTTGTTGCTTGTTCGATCAGTTGTCATCGTTGATGTCTCTAGAACCTGAACCAATGAATCGCTCATTATACGCCTACAATCCTACAAGCGATCAAGGGCCTCTTCATTCCAGTTGCCCTAAATCTGAAAATTGACAGAATATACTTGTAAACACAATGTAAACTTAAAACATGATACAAGAGAATCCAACCTCAAAGCTGGATTCAGTTGAATTTTGTAACACGAAAAGGCACTATGCTACCACTATGTTTTCAAAATGCCGCTCTTTCCTGACACCAACAACTGTCCTCGCGACTCGTTCGCCCGCGTAACCTGCTCAACTGTTAGTCCATATGAGCAACGCGCGTCAATCACACCGATTTTTAGAGCCAATTTGCATTGACTGAGCTTTACTTTCAGCTGCAAACGGACGCAAAGGCTAGTCGATCGGACGTAAACAAACCACACACACACGTGGCCACGGATCGCTTCAATTCGGCAGAAATCTACGAACGGATCACAACAAGGCTTATCTCCCACTAAGAAATAAGATGTGTGGAAGTTGGTGCTTTACCCTTATAAAGAAAAAGCGCCTACTACAGTAACATCGATCGCAGATCCAAATGTTTTTACGACAATATATTCCGTGACGCCATACGATTTTCTTTTCCCGCCACACGCACAGAGCATGTAAACTTGCTCCGATCAGCTAACCTCTCAACGTCAACTAGATACAACACGCAAACTCCTTAGTCGCGAACTCGATCATCAAATCACAAGCGAAGTGAAAGGTACCCTCTCGTCAGCCGGCGAGCACGTGATGACCTTTCAGCCAATGAGCGGCCCGGCGGGAAAGCTCTACAGCGGGGGCCGCTAATTGGTAAATGATTTATTTTAAAGAGAATAGCGCCACTGAGACGGGAATCCCGCTGGCGGCGATCGCGGGAATTCGTAAACTATCGGTGAGCGAAGTCGTTCGCCATTGTAAAGCGAAGATTGTTAGCCAGAAATAGAGCTTTTGTGCGAAGTTTCTGCATGGCGTCGCTAAGCATACAAATAACAACGAACAATAAAACCCTGTCAACTGTCAGCAAGGCGTTGTGCTTGACAAGTGTTGGGCCAATCGGATGGGTGTATTCGGTTTGTTTACTTGTCTTTCTCCGTAACAATAGCCAAACTATTGAATGAAGCTCCCTTCCCAAGTGGCTCTAAACATGCAGGTGAATCTGCTGCGAGAGATCCGCTGCGTGAATGATCGTTGAAAAGTGAACACAAGTGACGAGTGCACCAACAGCCATACGGTGTTATGGCTGAGAAATAAAATGAGTTTGCACTTAAGCTAATCTCATCAAATCTCCTCACTTGTACAACGGTTTGAGAAGCTTGATATCCAAGAGGGGTTCTCTTTCTCCAGATAACTGCCGGTTGCATATCCAGTTTGTTTCCTAATTACTTTAACTTCCCCACTGAAATGATTTACTCAGCACGCTAATCTGGATACCATCCTAAGTAACCGTGTCTCCTTTCTCCTGTTAATTTCTGAACGTAGCTACAAATAAACTGTTTCGTAGTGGTCGCTGTGATTTTTCGACATCACCTTAACAAATGATGTCTCTGGCGAGTAAAAAAGGACATTTGGTAGAAAACCGGCATTAAAAGGATAAGAATCTCTGGGTGGCCCTACAAATCTTGTAAACAAATACAAAATGGCTACAAAGTATTAAGCTAGAGGGGAGGCAGAAAACAAATGGATGAAGTGCATTCAGTATTCAAAATATTTTAGCACCATCTAAACGCATTTACGCGTACAAAATGTAACGATTTTTGCGGTACGAGCGAGATGCAGTGTTTTACCTACTTGTCGCAGCAGTAGGGCCTTGTAACCCGTTTGAGATAACCGTAAAAAGCAGCGTGAATATGTGGGCTACACTTCCAGTGACAAACCGTTAGATTGCAGAGAGAACAAAGAGCGGTCCTTTGGAATCACTCGCTACGCCAGAGTGATTTCTGTGAATAATTGATGAAAGGCTCTCTTTGAAATCGTTTGATTTCCATTTACCACCATCTAAACACGCATGAAATATTTCTGAGGTTGTTCTCAGACGGCTTGTTACGGATTCAACGATAGGATCGCTTTGAAATGGTGATAATTTCAAGACAGATATAGGAGCCATCTATTACCGACCTGTTTCGTGTGGAGATTGAAAGCACGCGAGCCTCACATAGAAACAAAAACACGCGTAGGAATCATGAATATCGTGATTCGGCCACAAAAAGAATAGCTTTTGTAGAAGCCAATTAAAAATTTTCACGCTATCTTTAAACGACGCCCTGTGTGCGCTTTTTACAAATAATGGAGAATTTTCTTCAAACGATGAAAAGTGATAGACCTACGTACAAATCCGAGGGAGCTTTTGAAGTTTTTTTTGGGCCATTTATTTCCTGTTACTTACTCTAGAGATCAGAATTTGGATCGGATATAGATGACGGGTCCTGTAACAAAGCTGAGCTGGTCCTTCTAATGAAAAAAGTTTAAACAAATCTTGACTTTGACACATTTATGATGTGTTAACTGTTATTTTCTACAAACAAAAAGTTGGTGAAACTCTTCTAATTGGTAATTTTCCGAGACCTGCCATAAACTCTAAATGAGACGGGAGGAACATTCTTCTTTATCGAAATGTTATAGAAAAGCTCAAAAACATCGTAAAAATTTTCAACCGTTTTGAAAAGTAATTTATGAAGATGTATCAGACAATGTGTTATATGTTTCAGAGAAATATCATTCAATGCAGTTAATCATAAAAGATTATTTGTTTAATGCACAAGACTTTGTCTAGATGACTCAATCGCTATAACGAAAATGTTTCTCAGTCTTATACAGTCCTGTAAACGGTTGAGTTTTGAATTTTTAGGTAAATATTTCCCACGAACTTTGTTCCACCTCAAAATACGAATAGAAAAAGGATTAAATGTTGAGAAGCTCAAACATATTTAAGAGTAAATGAAAGAAACTATTAACCCACCAGAAGGCATGTGCTACAAAGAAATCGTTTAACCAATTCACGGTTAAACCTAAAATGACGGGATGACTACTTTTGCTAAAATTTACACCCTTCAAATACTGTTGTGAACATTCTTGATAACGAAAATAGATTGTTAATAAAATTTTCGGGGTTAAAATTGTTCCAGTTAACAAGATGTTAACCTATTTTGTTCTGATTGTCTTTACATTCAGAAATTTTAATTTCGACACCTTTAAAAGTAGTTGCTACATGGATAAAACATAAAATTGCAAATTAATTAAACGAGCACAATTTTATACTTTTAAAATAGTAATATTACTGTATTCAGGTGACATAATCCCGCTTTTGCTCTTCTCTCGATGTTCATGAAGATTTGACTTTCAAGCCGATTTATCAATACTAAAGCTATATTTTTAAGTTTACCTCTTCACGTTTCTTCTGATTTACAGTGTAAAAGAATGGGCAATGGTTCCAATCAGCTAACAAAATTCCTGTTTTATTCGGAACCTTGTCAACGTTTGTGTTGACGACTATTAAAACTAACTAAAAAATATTCTCTCTCGAAATAAAACAGCAGATATCACGTTTCTACCTTTTTCTAGGGAGAAAAATACTAAGTTCTAAAGTCTTAAGTTCTACATCTGTTGTTTACAGTAAAAGCGTTAAAGATGAGACTAACGAGAGGCTCTGCTAAGGCACAACTTAAACTCATCATCATTCCCGACAATTGTTGTCAAGATAGCTATCATTAAGAAATGTTCAAAACGAAATCTCAGGGGATAACCTCGGAAAATGTGATATAAAAAAGGAAAAGAATGGAATAAATCACTTCATGGCTTAACTTTTCAAAAAAGGAATGGATTATTTAACAATTTAACGAGGTGGACAACTTCAAATCTTGTTTCAAAACAGGGCATTAGCCGTACTCCAAATTTATCATTCCAAATTTGCGACAGGGATTCCACTAAACTCAAAATAGTGAAATTTAAGTTAAACATAAATGCAACCAAGTGTTCCAAACATTACGGTGATTCAAAAAGGGGTTCATGAAGGATGTTTTGATTTTGCTTTCAGCAATCAACGCATAAAGCTGTTCTCACAATCAGGTTAATAGACCCACCAAAGCCACATAAAAATTGATTTTGCCGTACTCTTTTTCAGTTTTCAAATATCGCGCCCAGTTTTTAGTGCAGGTGCGAACGTAAATGGCGTTATCTTATTCGATTTAACAGTAGATTACTGATAGCATGGCTCCACAAAGCTAGCTCTGCGCAGTCCACAAGAATGAACCACGGAAAGATGCCGGACCCCTCATTGGGATCGACTAGATTAGTTAGTGGCGAGTTCTTCGTCGAGAACCACCACTGAATAAATGCACAAGACAAAACATGAGCCTCGACGTTTAACACTGAAAACATCCCGTGCGAAAATAGCCAATAAGCTATTGGATTACGCACTTGGTTGAAGAGATGTGCAAAGGATGCGCAGTGTGTTGTGATGTACATAACCTGTTTGTGCCTCGTGTACATTGATTTTTGCGCCGCGGAGGCGAGGAGTAACAAGGAAAACGCTCAACTACAAAGATGTACAATTGTTTCGATTTGTAGGAAATCTGAATTTCAAGGAAAAGAGCCTCAATCTTCTTTAATTTCTTGCCAACTTAAAAACCCGTTTGACATAATTCGCTTTGAGGGAAGCTTTCAGTATTTTTTCGAAGCAAGTTAATCCAACAATAGAGAAATAAAGGCTGATAGTTTCGAAAGAAACTGTTTGGGGCTGCGTCGGTGGGAGTAACGAAATAATTTGGATATATCAACAAAGTTGAAATGGTAAATTGGCCACCGTAATGATTACAAAAGCTGACGTTTCGAGCGTTAGCCCTTCGAAACGTCAGCTTTTGTAATCATTACGGTGGCCAATTTACCATTTCAACTTTGTTGATATATCCAAATTAAATAGAGAAATAAGTTCGTAACTTATTCCGAGAAAAAAATGAAAAATGCTTAGTGTTACCGTTTTTTTGACAGCACATTGTTATTTGCAGTGAACAAGTGTAGCACTTACTTCACTATAGAACTTCTACAGTTTCCATCAATGCTTCTTAAGCTAAACGAAGTATCGAATACAAATGATAACACTATCTTATTTGAAGACGAGAAGTATCCATCTCAGTTTAGCAGTTTGATTTGTAGTGCTAAAGCAAAATATAATCATAATAGACTCAAGATCAATATTGTAATGTTTGGTTTTATAAACTCATCCGTGCCAACTTGCATAGAAAACACAATAGCTTTCAATAGCAACTACGCTACTCCGTTTATTTGGTCGACGATTTAGTTTGACTCATTGAAAAGGCGCATGCAAAAAGAGTTGTTTGCCTCGCTGATTCCCAACTTTCTCCTTGAGGTGAAAGTGTATGGCTTCTTGTTGCATGAATGAATGGTTGAGGACAAATATCTTCGAGTTTCACTCATTTTGGCATCAAAACAAGTTTTTGAATCTTGTGCTTCAATCTTTGTACTGATGCATCTACAGATATAAAGCGTTATTCGATCGTGTTCGCAGTTTAAGAGAAGATCTTTACCGGCACGGAATAGTCAAGCTTGACAAATGATTATTCACACAGTTATCTACGATACGAACTTTCAATGTTACCAAACAATGCCATGTTAAGATATGATCGATTAAGATTTAGAAATCACACCCGCCTTTTGCGTTTTGAGTACAAAAACCACTTCATTCACAGAGTCGAGTGGAAATTAATCAAGTTGCCCAAAACATTTGTTAGCTTTTATTATTTTTCGCAGTTACACGAAAGGACAAAAATACAATCAGTCTTGTCTTAAATGACCCCGTATGGTAAGAATCAGTCGTAGTTTGATCATAGCTGAATCGCAAGCTGGAAGCCACTCTTTATGGTCACTTGTAAAACGCGTCTTTTTTCCCTTTTTTTTAACGCGTATTATTATTATTATTATTATTATTTTTTTTTTTTTGTCCCGTACCAAGAAAGTCTCTAAGCCCTAAGCCGACAACATATCACATTCACTACGAGTGTGGAGGGGTGTTAATCATTTGCTCACCCGACTTTCTTCATGCACAAATGAGTATCATTAAAGTCACGGAATCACTGTAAACCTTATGCTAGGAGAAATCCACATCCAATTGCATGTGGCAAGTTTTTTTTTAAGTGAAACTCTGCACAGGAATACTTCTCCCAGAGCTTCAACGCGTTTAAGGTTCCAAAGATGACCAAGGAAGAACAGCGTATTTTAAACCACATGAACCCACGCCATCACTCAATCAATTGCTTTGAAGTTGAAGAGTTCGCTTCCTAGAGGCAAACTTGACAATCACGGGAATTCACGAAAGATATCAGGTTTTATTTCGACGTTGTTTCACCGGGAATTAAGCCACGAAACCAATTCGATGTAATTCCGTGATGTATATTAAACACAGTACAGTGTTTTGAATGACGTTAACGATGAAAAGCTGAGGATCACTGAAAGATTTATGACAAGTACAGACACATCACTTGTGTTCAAATAGAATTATTATTTCAGAAATGAAATAAGCTTGACTCGATGTTTTATTTTTCGCTTATGCTTCCTTATACTGTTTGCACCGATACTTGGCCGTCGCGTGGTCTTCGGAGTACTGACAGAACAAAGAAGCAAAACTAAATAACCGTGACCTGAGAGAGCTAGCTTACCGTTTCCGACAAATATACCTAAACAAACTCCGACAAGGCTCTTTAGAGAGTGAAGGCGATGCAGAAACAGTGCTTAGTTTTTTGGGATGGCCGTAGAGCGAGTGTTGATGAACGACAAAACTCTGAAGGGCCACTCAGGTTAACATATTTGTTTTTGCATGTAGCTGCATTCTAATCATATTTGGTGGCCATAAGTAGTGTCTTCTGTCCGACATAAACACGACACTCATCCCGGAAAATGACTCAGTGCTTACAAGAACACACACTGTTAGTCGCGTATGAAGAAAGGGCTTCTTTAGTCAACAGAATCACCGCAAGTTTCGCGCGTAAAAAAACAGTAATATTGAACGGACGCTACGAACAATGGTAGTCACGCTATGAGTGGTAACAAAGTTAACATCTAAGTGAATAAATTGATTGTCCCTTGTTACGCTTTCCGTTGTATGCTCAGTTGAATCAGTGCAGTTCTGTGTATGCAACCCTCAAGCAAAGGTGTGAAGGACTTTAAACATCACTATACGAGGTGAGGAAACTGGCCGATTTACAACACCTTCACTCCATACGTGTAAGACCATTTCAAAACACTGAAAATATATTTTTTTTAACAACCCCGTGATTACACTAATTTGTTTCCTTTACCAAACAATGCTTGAAGCCTTTTACGAGCCGCACGCAAATTCAAGCAATTCAGAGGCCCATCTCTGCGGCATTTATCAAACGCGTACCAAAGAATGCTTTGTTGGAAATGGATCAAAACAAAACGACATTTTCCGAATCGTAACCCTCATCGGAGAACGAGAGGTGCATGTGTAGGTAAATCTCGTTAGTCCAGTCCTTTCTAAGTTTCAACGGCTTATTTAGTGTTGCAGATATTGGCTAAAAAATGCGAAATCCTTCCTCGACAAAAATAGTAGGAATAGGAGTTTAAAGCCAAGGTGACATTTTTGCACCTTAACGCTCCTTGCATGAAGCGAGCCGAAAAAAGAAACCATATCAAGAACTCACGCAATATGTTGTTGGCACGACCGCCCTAGTGGAATTCCACAACACACAATTATTTACCTTAACAAGATGTCTACCTTGCGTAGAACCACAGCAAAATCTGGCGGCAGTCAATGGAATTGCCTATGGTGTGCAAGCTTAGCGTAGCTCGTTAAAGGCGGTTTATACTCTTCGTTGTAAAACTTACCTAGTACGATCAGTGGGCATGCGCAAGATCCCATCGAAAACACGTGCTCTTTGAAGTGGAAAACATGGTGTGATCGATTTCATTGAAACCGACATCAAATTAAACGCGCGCTTTATATTGCAGTAGTTAAGTAACGATTTTTTCCTGGGGGTGTTTCTTTCAAATTAACATTTATAGAGGGAAAACTAGCACTCTTTATATTTTTGACAAGTAAACACGTTTACGGTTAGGTGCCTTTTGAAATACAAACCAATATTAGTTAGTGCTCTTTGTTTGATGAGTGATAATGAAATACAGATCTGTAACTAAAGAGAAACATGAATTAAATAGTTGCAGTGAAGGTACTTTGATCACAGCTACAATTCTCGAAGACTTAATAACTGAAAATATAATCACCTACTCAATGACTTGTGCATGAAAATAATTTGGATTGATCATGTTGAATCAATTTATTCCGATCGATGGACAGAAGATTCGATTTGTGGAGTCGTTTTGAAGGGGAAGTCACATGTCCAATGTACGAAAATTCCTCGCATAAAAATCCCGTGACTTCAGCAAGGAAATATTCAGACAGCAAAATAAACTGCAGAATGAATTGAGTCAAATTCTAAACTAAGCATGTTCAATAACATCATCGACAGTTATTTAGAAAGGAAGTAAATGTGATGAAATGGGCTGTATGTTTTTACAGGGGCATTTTTTAACGATGAGATTTTCTAACGTTGAAATTCCAATGTGTGCGTGATTTTTTTACGCACACAGCAGCGGGAACTATATTTTTAAACTAAATCGCATTAGTCGGCGAACTGGATCGACGCGACCTTGAGCAACATTCCGTGGCAATGTCATCAATTAAACGGCGTATGGACGGTTTGAACTTATTTGATTGACCCCTCAATGGCCGTTCGAATGGAACAAACAACAAAGTGGAAATATGCCAAGAATGAAGCAATACAATTAATGTGTAACCGGACACTTTAAGCTGGAATGCAAGCCATTCTAAGCCTTCATAACTTTAGAAATTGCTCGAGGAACATTAACGCCGAATTGCAGAGGTTACCACAATAATGTGGTGGAATTTAAAGCGCGAGAACCTTCCGGACGTAAGACTCTCTATAAGCGCCGTGAATCAAGCTCTCGGATGGCCAGCGTGGGTGTCTGTCTGCCTGAGTGAGATGGCTAATGTCCAATTGCAATGAGGCGGAACCACTTCAAAGGTTTCTAAACAGGCACCGACAGTATAAAAATAACCAGCCTGAATAATTAGTCAATGGTAAACAAGGGCTTGATGGCTCGACTTCTTACGGGTGATCATGGTGTATCAATCGAGCTCTGGTCGTGTTAACGTAAATTCAATCTATGAAATCGGATCATCCTGACCCCTTCAGATCGGACCTGCAATGCTGGCAGTCGAGATCGCGTGAATGCAAGTTTTATCGGTTACTGGAAGAAATCCAAGAATGTAAGGAGGGTGATTGCATGCTATCATGGTTTGGGTTGGGAGGTGGGGAGAGAAGGTTAGTTTGGAGTCCTTTTTATCATTGTTAGCTAGTTAAATTGCAAACGCAGCTGAGGCTTACACGATCTTGTGCCGCAGCACCGTTCGTACCATAAATTGTCTACGGTGGTCCTTCGGTGGGTAGTTCCAGTGAAGTTCCTACGCAGGGACATTTTCAAAGGAAGGGGAACTTTTACTGCGCAGCGTTAAAGCCTGAAATTAGGGGGAATTTCCGAGCTGAGGATTCAAGGGAGGTATGGAAAGCTGCCTTTGAGGTATTTGCATTGGTTTAGCAATTATGACTTGAAAACGATCAGATAACACATAATAAACGCTAAAAATTAGCAGAAAACTGGGTGTAGTATCTTGATCAAGAAATATCACCTGGTCAAGTGATAACACGTAAACAGACTGAATGGACATGAAGTTCTGGGAACTGAATACACGACAAACGTCCAGTACTCCAGTGTAACTGCTGGAATCTTAAAGAGCCACGCTCCACCAGATTGCGCGCCCTTGTTAGTATTATTATCCAGGAACCCGATACTTTTCCTCAATCAATGAGAAGTATACCTTCCTCTTTATTCCCTTTCTCTAGGATTGACGAAGAAACTGAATCACCCGTTGTCTATTATTCTCCCAATTCACGAACTTTTTGAAAAGGTATAAGGGTCAAGTCCAAAGAAGTAGAGTGAAAGAAAAATTAAAAATACAAATTGAGACGACTTTTCGCCTTGTATAGATCTAGGCTGGCTCCACAATGAAAATGCAGTCACAGGAAAAAAAATTGAGAGAATACACAAATCCTGGTCTCTGAGAGGCTTTCCTATTTGTGTTTTGGTTTGGCATCATTGTCATCTATAACTTGATGTAAGTAAAAAATATCAAGAGTGGCGATAAGTCCTTGTTTTTGCAATGATCAAACGAAAGCGGGTCTTACGGAGAGAGCATTAGAGAAATACAAAAACTCACCACCCTTCCCGTACACTTTATAACTTGGACGAAATAAGCGTAATGCTTCTCCGCCTTTCTCAGCACGAATTCAAGTTTTACTAAGGAGTGAGCTTCAGACTACGCACGCCACATCCCCCTCCCCTCTTACCCTATTTAACCCTCCCCCGTGTCTCTCCAATGAAGATTGATTACTGTCAAGGGGAGTCTGTAAAGGCTTTTGACGTATAACCAACCCTTTAATTTCGCGCTTACAAGGATCACGTTTATCGCAGATTGCTTTGATGTCCCTTGTGCTAGCATGCCGGGCAGTCTCCGTTTCCGCTGTGGCTTTGTTATCAGATGACCCGTCACTTGTGCTGTCAGTATTTTTAGCGTCTATTTGCACTACCTTAAGCTGGTGGTTATTTTCGAATTGCTTTTGTTTACATTCGCTCAATTGCATCTTCTCATTGAAAAAAAAAAACAACAACAACAATCGATTGCTTCGACGAATCAACAACAGAACGCGCTTCGCACAAAAACAAATTGACGTAAAAATGTGGGTTGTCTCCTCCTAACAGTTGGAATTTGACCTTAGAGAGGGATTGGTATATCCCAGGTTCACCGTAGATACCTCGTACCACACGCAAGGCAATCTCATCTAGACGCTAGACAAGAAATTTAGCACGAGAAGTGTAGAGGTTACCTTGGTTGTGGCGCGGATTTTGACGCGTATCTGGGATGGGTGAAGGGTATTGCATACACGGTGGTGCAAACTATGTCGGCAAAATGTATACCTGATTTACCAATCATAATTATTCTTGCAATATGCAAGTATGCTCATTAGTTATTCACCTTCAATTTCGGCACGTCTCTTTTAAAAACTTATCATGCGACTTATCTTTTAAAAATTTATCATACGACTGTCACTCTTAGCTTTTGTGCGCATGCAAATTAGCTTTCTCGTCCTCGCTTTTGAGAGGACATTCGATCGTTTTTAAACATGTTTTCGAGGCTAGAAAAGCTAATTTAAAGAACAGCAACTAGGCACACTGGTCTATCATCACTCTCATTACACAGCCAGGCTAAATAATCTTGCCACATAAATAAACATCATAGGTCCGGGAGGAGGCGCGGTTGCCTCATGGTTGGTGCGCTTGACTCCGGATCGAGTGGTCCGGGTTCGGCCGCAACAAGACACTTTACTCTCACAGTGCCTCTCTTCACCCAGGTGTTAAATTTAATGCTGGGGGGTAACCCTGCGATAGACTAGTATCCCATCCAGGGGGGGAGTAGAAATACTCCTAGTCGCTTAATGCTACAGAAACCGGAGTTAAGCGCCGGCCCGATGGGCCACTGGCTCGTAAACAGACTTTACCTGTAGGTCGGTGAAGCTACCAAATAATATTTTCTTGGCCACATATTTTCTTGGCCATTTTCGAGAAGCACAGAGCCTCTGCTTTAAAGCGAAGGTAAGTAAAAGGCTTTTGATGTAAAAGTGATTTTTCTTTGATGCAAACAGATTTCATTTTCACAAGAGTAGTTTTGCACGTGAGGGTGTTCAGAAATCGGAAAGCTCCACTGAGGCGGGCGCCATTCTAGCGGTAGCCTGGAGAAGTAAGCTATTTGTGTTGTAATATCGTTGAACGCCAGGTTTCGGACGTGTCATTAAAATACTACAGTTTCGGGTGAAAGTCTTTTAAAAAAAAAAGTGACAATCAACTTGCATGCATATATTCACTATATAAAGATGATAAATACAGGCAAACCTTTGTTTATCTGCACCACACCCAAACACCACAATGCAAGTCTTCTCAAGTTAGGTAATAATCGCGGATCCGTGATTAACCTTTGACTTGACATCTCTTCCTCAATCGGTGAGCGTGTGAGAGCAGGAAGCATTAAGACCATAATCCTATGAAAGCAGAAACGAAGGGCACCTGAGCGATGGTACAAAAACAAATCACCATTTTAACCTTCGTAAAATGAGGGTGAGGTAATGAAAATGTTCAAATTATTTTATCGAATATTAACATTTTGGCTGAAGGAAAACCCCACCCATACTCTCCCAAAACAATGAATAGGGCATGCAAAGAACAAGCCAGTCATTTCGGCATCACTGAAATGGAGTGCGAAGGGAAGATTGGGATATCGAACAGATTGAAAAGAAACAATTAACATCTCTCTCACTCCCCCGGGGCTGTGGTCCAGCAGCGCCCAGTGGCCCCTACCACCTTACTTTCGCTCTTGGGCGACTCAGGAATCTTAGTTTTTTCCATAAAAAGCATATGCTGGGCATCCTGGATTTCACAGTTTCAGTGTACTGGACTCCCTTCAATTTTTTTTAAAGCAAAGACATGACATAACGTATTTATTCAAGATAAAAAAAACAAAAGTACTAAAACATCTTGAAAAGGAAAACGGGAGGTTGACCCTTTGGTGTTTCCCTAAATAAAAGATAAAAACAGCATGAGCTATATACAATAAAAAAGATTCAAGAACTATTTACAAGAGATAAACTGGCTAACTAACAGTCTATAGTAACAACTGATAAAAAAGACAAGCAACTAATGCGGGATGGTTGGCCAGAAATTCTGGGAGCGTATGCCAGTAGTGCACCGGATTCCGCGAATGACTCAGTGGCCCTCTGTGCTCTATCAACAAAAAAAATAGGCTCCACTGTGTCCTATCCTCCTAACTTTGCCACCGCATACAGTTGGATCCTTGTGAAAGCAATTAGCAAGTTTGGGAAATTTTTCGACAAAGAAAGATGTAACAGTTGCACTCTAATTTCATCAATTTTTCCATTTCCACCTACGTTGTCCAGTCTACCTCTTTTTTCAGCTACTCCTAACTTATTTTCAAGCCTGAAAGTGTCCTTGACAAGGCATTGGCGACAATATCTGTATGCTTCACCTTACTACTTTAACAGATCCTAGCAAAAGCCGCGAAATGTCAATCAGTGCAGATAAGAAATCAAATTTGTAAATTAACATTATGGGAAGGTGTAGTCTGATCGTCCGGGTGAGTGTAGTCCTGAGAAGGACTGTTGTCGGTGGTAGTGACTGACGTTTCGACAACCTGTGCGGAAGTCATCATCAGAGTCAAGTGTATGATTGTTGTCAGTAGAATGTTCTTATTCCAGTTCGTGTGAAATGATCGGTTGGTTTTGCCGTGATGTTATTGGTTTTGTCGTGATGTTATTTTTGCCGTGATGTTATTCACCGACCCACTACCACTACCGAAACAAACGACACCGCAACCCCTACGACTACAGCAACCATACCGTACATAAAAGGCATGTCTGAAAACATCTCGCGCATCTTACTATCCTTCAATATCCGCGTCGCCCACAAACCCATCACCACACTACGTCAGTTACTAATCAACGTTAAAGACAAAGACGAACCGAGGAACAGACAGGGAAAGATTTATAAGATCAATTGTTCCGACTGCCAAGCCTCCTACATCGGTGAGACTGGTAGAAACCTCACAACAAGACTGACTGAACACAGACGGGCGACGAGGAAAGGTGATGTCAGCAATCACATTAATGAACACCATCGACTTACCAACCACAACATTGACTGGGACTCTGCGCAATGCCTAACCTACAGCACTGACTATTTTCAACGACTGACTCTGGAAAGCTGGTTTACTAACTTAGAACAGACTCCCCTAAACAGATGTCAACAACTACCCGCTCCATACAAACGACTCATTCACGACATAAACATTACAAACGACTCATTCACGACATAAACATTACAAACGACCGAAAAAGAACGACCTAACTTTACCGACAGATCGAAACAGACCAATCACGACCGACTTACGCCACTTGAGTCTTACAGCCAATAACATCACGGCAAAACCAACCGATCATTTCACACGAACTGGAATAAGAACATTCTACTGACAACAATTATTCACTTGACTCTGATGATGACTTCCGCACAGGTTGTCGAAACGTCAGTCACTACCACCGACAACAGTCCTTCTCAGGACTACACTCACCCGGACGATCGGACTACACCTTCACATGTTACCCCCGGGTTCAAACCATTTACTGCATTAACATTATGGGTTTCACATACCTCTGCTTACGAAAGCTTTTCCGCTGTACTTGCGGCTGGATGTTCTGCTTCAGTCCATTGCATTGGAGCTAAATATATAACTATCTTGGCCAGCTTGGTGGATGAATATACTGACTACGGGTGCCCTGAGAAAGTATTCCAGGCTCTTTCACCACCGTAGGTATGATAAAGTTCGCATTTGTTGAGTTATTCCTGCGTCTCTCGGACGCCCCCATTTTTCCGCGTAAGCAATGGACCTACTTCTGCTGAAGTCTTTAATTTATCTACAAACAGAAGCGAATTTGGGCATTTGTAGATACCTCCACCTGCAAAGGCAAGATTGCCTGTCGATGTATCGATAAAATCATAACAAGTTGTATTTCCGCCGTATTTGTAGTGCGTTTTTGGTAGAACAGTGAAAGACATCTCCACTTTCATGGCAGCTGTAGTATTTTCAACTCAATTCTGACAATGTTGTGTACCCTACTCTTTCTGTCGATGCTACTGTCTGACTTGGTTCATTAGAGGTGTTTCACTATCCGCAATAGTTCTTTGGTGAAGCTTGAAAGAGACAAAGCACTTGTGTTTCGTTCACTTGAAACCATCTGTTTCTGAAATAAGAAAAACCAGCATTATCATCTTGTTGAACATCGTCACACTTGATAACGCAAACATGTTTTAAACAAATAAAAACTTAACTTAAAATCCTTAACACCCTAACATCAATGAATATCCATAATCTCCATACCATTTTCTAAACATTTCTTAAGGTGCTGACACAGAGAATTTGCTTTACAATCAAATACTTCCTTTAGTCTCGTGACCTTAATGTCTAATTCAGCGGTGATATTGTAAAGAGAAAGTATATATATATCTTATTAACCAAGCGCGAGGGCCGTACTGGCAGAATATCGGCCCGAGGTCTTGACAGTACGGAGCTCGCTGCGCTCGGTCCGTACAAAAAAGACCGAGGACCGATATTCTTCCAGTACGGTCCCGAGCAAGCTTGGTTAATAAGAGATTTATTATACGACTGAAGTTCAAAAGGACACAAGTGCGGTATCATTCGGGACCATTCGGGACAGTGCTCGGTCCAATACTGAGAGAATATTGACCGGCAATAGAGCATTTTGATTGGTTGATTTTAGTTATTGGCCCTCTGACTGCCCGAGTCGTGTAATAAACTAATTTAATTTAATTTAATTTAATAACTTCTAGAGCGCTATTTTCATTCAATGATCAACAGCGCTTAACAACTTAGAATACTAGAGTAAATTCAATTTATAAAACTAATTACATGTACATTAATATTAACAATGTATGTTAAAAATAAGAATAATATGGAATATCCATAATAAGGATCTTAATTAGGAATAAGGATCTTAATAAGGAACTTAATTAGTAATACTAATAAAAGTAATTGTCAGAGAGGGTACTTTGAGAAAGCTGCACGAAATAAATAAGTTTCCAGCTTACATTTAAAAATGGAAAATAATTGAATATCACGTAATTCAGCTGGCAGAGCATTCCATAAGTACGGGGCAGTAGCAGAGAACGATCTGTCCCCCAACGTGGTCACTCTTTGGCGTCATGTTTCTTGAAGAGAGTTTACAACATTGCTAACACTAAAACTGAGAGCACTTAACGAAATACGTCATCTCATTGGTTGAGTAGAGTGTGCTAATGGCCCATAAATCTTGTTGAAGCGTGCGAAATTACTGACTTGGATCTTACATTGGCATTGGTGTATATATCTAAGGGTCGCATGAAAAGAAACTGAGAGATCTCTGCCAATCTCCTTTCAAGTGTTGCAGGTCGATTAGAAAGGTGGTAACGATGGTTACATTTTTAGCAAGACATTATAATTAATTCGAAACAAGGTCGTCCTTACAGTGACGTATTTGTTCTAAAAAGGGGTTTCAGAAGGGGTCAAAAAAGCGCAGACCACAGGAGCACTAACTTTCCGATGATTATCCCTCCTCGTCATTATTGATATGGAATTCCCGCCCCTGTACAAGGGTTTAGAAGCTCCTAAAGAGATAATTCGTCATCTCAATCGACTCAAAAAGTTCTCCTTGTCCAAAAATATACATGGTATGTAACGGGCAGAAGTTTCGCACAAGGAAAAACTGTCCCCGGGATTTTGAGGTTGGGAGGGCACAAGGTTTTCCATTACAGACCGACCTTGGCCGGTAAATAATGTTTTTATATCTTTTCTGTGATGAGTTTAATCGTACTGATACAACTTAATTTGGCGCTCATAATCTTTTCATTGACTGGTACTGGTTATTAGTGATCACCTGGAGCGGGGACTGGGCCGGCGGCGGGGGAAAAGGGGGTTCAGAGGATTTTGGTCACATCACGATTAAATTTACCTGATTGCCCCCCTTCTCCCTTAAGGCTCACTAACAATTCATTGGAAGTTAATTTCATAAGTCCCCCTTTATACTCTGTTCGCGACGAAAGATCCCCCCTTCGATCCCCCTGAAAACGAGTGATTTCTAAAAAACCCCACCCAGGAGATAGCCACTGATTAGTCCTAAATTTCCATCTGTAAATGAGCTTCTTATTCGTGAAATCAACTGTGTTTTGATTGAATGGGTGCAGATATCACATGAAGTCTAAAATTGTTGGTGATTTCGCTCAAGTGTGCGGCGAAAGAAGCACAAGATTGCGCACCCTTACGGCGCCGAACGAACTTTGAAAAAATTCTTTTCAAAAACACTTCATCACTAAGGACTATATTACACTTTCGGTGTACTTAAAACTACATTTCACTACTATAGGGATAAACCACTATCCCTTTAAACACAAAACAACAGGCCTAGGTGACTCACAAATGTTGACTTTCCACCGGTAAGGAGGAGTGTCTCAAAGGAATCAACCGTTAGCCCTATAAAGGTTAAAAATTTAGCAGATGGTGTAAAAATCGACAAATTTTAACCGTTAGTCGAGTCGTAAACAAAGTTAACCGTAAAAGAAATTACTGACGACAATAATGGAAAGATATTAAACTTTAGCAGGAGCCCATAATTTTAAGCATTAGCAGTAAAAGTCGTTACATCATTGAGACCTCAAGGCGAGGTAACACCTGCGTCCAAGGAGGAAAAAAGTTAAAAAGAAATCAAAGAACACGAAATTCAATACACAGGGTTCTTGCACTTTCTCAGGAACCCAAGTCAAGGACTTTCAAGCACTTTTAAGATCATTTTCAAGGACCTTGGCTCTCAAATTCAAGGACCTTTCAGAAACACGAGCGTGCATGTAGGACCGGCCGAAAAGTCCAACGAGCGTGACTTAAGCATGCACATCTGAGTGATCACGTGCTAGGTAACCTAGGTTACTTTCAATGCACCAATCAGGTACAAAATAGATAACAATTACGTGTCAAACATCACAATCAGACGCAGGATTTGAAAGGAAAACTCGTTTTCGCGATTTGTGCTAGAAACTTACACTTTCAACACCAAAAACTTAAATTCAAGGACTTTGAAGAACTTTCAAGGAGCGCAGGAACCCTGAATGCAGTTTGAATTAAACTTGAAAACTGACTCGCAGATACAAATTATGAAATATTTGTATAGGAATGAAGGAAAACATGAAATCCGGAAATAACAAGGATATGATACAGTGGACGAAATGATTGCCTTTGAAGAGCTGAAAGAGAATTCCAAATTCAAAAGACAAGAAACCAAATAACTTCTCTTTGGACACTTCCTTATAAGGAAATGTATAAGGAAAAAATACAAACCCTTTTTTCTACACTTATGCAACGGAACACAATTTTCTAGGCTCTATAACATGATAAAGCCACACGGGATGTTTGGAGAACACGAGGAAAGCTTCTAAATCACAAACCGAAGGTTTTTTTCTGCCAGAAATCTCACGTTTTTTCAATTGAGTTTAAGGGGCTTAACAGAGCCATCCCTGGACTCACTTCAGTAGGATCTAAGACTTGGCAGGTTACTCTGCAGCAAATGAAAGTAACAAGAAAAATCGCGCAAGATACGAGAGCCAAGGACTGATTAGCATTCTTACAAAAAGCAACTTGAAAACGATGCTCGAGTTAAAAAGAGATCTTGCTATGAATGACTTGCCAATGAGGCAAGTAGATCTTGGCAATCAAACTCGCTCGTATTGGTAGTAGGGAACTTTAGCAAAGACGACGGCGACGCCAACGAAAACTTCGTGTCGAAATCTAACTTTTCGTTTACGAAACTTTTTCGAGATTATATTCCGATGTGTTTCACTTGGAAAATGCTGGCGAAATATTCAGGGACTATATCACTACGAACGGCGTTACAGTAAGGAAAAAGAAAGAAAAATTAACCGTCATGCGCACACGTTCTCGAGAAAACCTAAAATTTGGTTATTTCACTTTGTTGTTTTGCCGAGAACGGCAAAGAAATGTACCAAAATGTTTAACGCACGACCAGGGCGATTGTTTTTGCTCATTAAGCCTATCGTTTTCTGCCGTTCTCGTTGCCGTTGCCGCTCTCGTTGCTAAAGCTCCCTATTCACTTTCCCACAGGACACTCCTACCTCTCTGACAACGCTTATATTTTCTTTACACCCAAAAACTGACTAGTGTCCGGTGGAGATCCACCACGGCCGACTCCCTCTGCTCCCCAGCAGGATTGAAGATGGCCTAAGCTAATCTACCCAACAACTGACTGTTAATCAACTCTGAAAAGCTTTAGGACACGCGTCACAGAAGTAAATCAAGATGCCTCGCTTCCCATTACAGCAACAGTTTCTCTGAAATGACCCATGAATAAAAAAAACAAGAGAAAAAAATGTTTTCAAATTTTCAAACTCTTTCTTATTAACAAGTTTAAATGAGCTGTTTAGTCAATTCTCTTTGATTTTCCTGGACTAAAATAAAAAAAGGGAGAACGATTTTGTTTTCGTTCCTGTTTAATCACACTTCCGACCAACCTATGAAAATATCTTCAATTCGTTTATTGAACAGACTCGAATTCAGTCGAACGATTTTGCTCGATCAGTGTTCGATTAAAAGTTGTTCGACTAGATACGCCGTGAGTTCATAGAAAATACGGCGCCTGTACCACCCTCTTAAAAACTTTTGAAAGGTTACAATATGTCCATTCTAAGTTCTAAAAAATCATTATCAGGTTTGAAATAATCCGTCGACGGAGACAGCAAAAGTATTTCATATTTCGAACCGAATCTGTCCAAACTGGATTTGTTACGGCGAAACTATAAAGTTGAACTGAATATGTTTTGAAAGGAAGTCGTTCAGGGTATATCAGAGCATATAACTTTGTTATTATGTAAGAGGAGACTTGGAACAAGTCTAAACTAACATAACCATTCATATATGTGCACGATCCTTCGCAGTAAAGCACTATTTAAGCATTAGTGAAAAAATAGTGCTTTACTGCGAAGGAACGTGCACATATACGTTTCATAACCGCAGTTCATATATATGTATTTCATGTTTGTTGTTTGATAACCATTCATGTTCTCATGACTGATCGATAAATCTAGAACGAGTAACCTAGTAGTCTGAAGCTATCACCGGCAGTTTAAATACTTCAGTTCAGATCCAACGTCGGAAGTCACGCTACCAAATGATGCAGTGTTTGATGTTGATCAAGTATTTTGGATTAAAGTATGTTTACGTTTATCGATAGTCAACCAACTTGCCACGGCAACGAAACGCTACACGAAGCTTTATCTTAATTGTGTCAAACTAACTTCCTCGAGAAAAGTTTTCTAGATTGATGAAGATGGGGTTTAGGTTCACTAACCAGGAACAAATGCCAGCGGCCGGCTCGATCGAAAATGCATCGCACAGGTGTCTCAAGACATTAATGTCCCCGATGATAGCCACGGCGGACTGAACAAGAAAACATTTTCGCGCCAAAATGATGTGGAATTACCAGACGAACTAAATGATTCTAAACCACAAGAGGAAAAGGTTACCAAAAGCTACTGAACCTGGGTGTTGTCATTACCTTAAAAGAGTCGGCATGAAGTGTCACCATCTTGGTTGCTCCATAAAAATAAGCGAGATCATTCATGTCAGGCCAGAGTATGATTCTCTTGAAATAGTGAACATAACTATCGCGGACACAAAATAAAGATAATTTTCGGCAAAAGTTTGTCAAATTCTGTCGACTCACAGCAAGAGAAAGTGAAGTTATATCAACCCAGTTCTACAGTTACCTAATTAAAAAAAATACCGCCCGTGAAATGGCGATCATAATCAAACATCATTGTAAAGCTAAGATAATCCTCACGAAAACTAATTACTTGGCTCAAATAGTTCGTAATGAAAATTTCAAGTCAATTTAATTCATGCCTCTGGCAACTTGAAGGCCTTAACTTATCCACATTCAATGCAAGCTCGTATGCCTGAAGGCGTATACCAAGGCCATTCACCTCCACTCATAATTGTCCGTAAGTTTTTCAAATTTGAAATTACATTGTCTCAGTTAAAGCAATAACATGACCTGATGAACCTCAGAATATTACCTTCCAGAGGTTTCCTATTAGTGTGTTGCTATAACTGTCCAGTATAGTTTGAACATTTAGTGATTTCGTTCTTCAGCCGCCATCTTGGAATGGTCTTTGGTTGATCTTGATACCCTGTTGTGCTAAAATTTGTTGTGAGCTCAGTGAGAGAGCGAACTCCTGTCATTCTTATATAGTTGTAAATAGTCATCTGAAGTTTTATTTTGCATTTCTTTATCGCTGGCTTAAAATATGTCTATATTGATCAAAACAAGGAAGTTAGTTTTCCAAAGAGTGGCAACTGTAAAATAAATGCTCAGTAAAATGAACAGCGAGTTCGGTCTTAATAGATTGTTGTAAAAGAAAACAGTTACCACACTGTGTGGTTTACAAAAGGAAAAATCTCGTGTGATTCGATTGCTTATTATATTATACGAGTCCCAAACAACCGTCTTAGATGATGGATCGTGGGTTTCGACATCACAGTATGTAACTAAACTTGAAGAATTGCTTCACAGGACATCATCTCTGAGTTATTTACGTGTTGCAACATCATAAGGTGGCATTAAAATGCAAATATTTTAAAGTTCCGACTTCGGTTAAAACACGATGAGTTAAATTTCCTTTCCTCCCTGTCTGGATTTGTAGTTTAACTTGAACTTACAACTTCGAAGAGACAGGAACTGCAACATTAATAGTATTTCGAGAAAGTCAACTACCGTGAAAACTGGAAAATAATCTGCTCGCCAAATAAAGAGAAATTTTGAGAGCATAAATCTAGCTTCGGCGAGTGTTCACTGAGAGGTGAAATATATAACCAATGATTTCAATTTTCCTGTACAGCCAAGTCAATTTTAATAGGCAACAGATATTTCGAATTCGATTCGTTCCGTAATGTTAGTACAGAACACGGAAAGAAGTGCTACTGCCGTACAGAGTAAATTAGCTTGAAAATTATCGATCCAAATAGCTGAATTTTTTATTAAAATTTTCATTCCTAAGCTTCCTTACAAATCCGCGTCTAAGTCTTCCTTAAGCTCTTTCCAATGTTGGTTGAAGGCACAATATTAAGACGCTCCTTACGCAATGAATCGCCGAAGAAATAACTGCCTTCCAGTTTTCAAAACTCGATAGGATAAAAGATTACTTCAATCTAAAGACATAATCGTTATTCGAGATAAGAGTAGGCAAATAAATGACCCAAATTTATGAAAAATGTCTCATCATTGATTCGATTTTACCGACGATGCGGAGTTTCATGACTCAGCTTTTCGCTCATTGACCGGTGAACAATATAGTTCAAACGCCACGTGAGAAAGACGTAAAAATTGAAGCAACATTGAAAAAACTTACCCAAAGAGAACGACAGAAATCCGAAATTTAGCCCTCGCACACAGAGAATATTCCAGATGCATTCCGTCCTCACGAAGCACAGAACATTTGTAATCATTTCGAATTCAATACATACTCGTCTGGATTTTTTTTTTACGACCAGACACAAAAGCTTTTGCTTACGTAAAGTACCTATTCAACAGTACTTACGTGACATGAACCCGCAGGCCGGCAAGGCGTGACGCGAATAGACTTTGAACGTTGTACCTTATTTTTTGCCTAGCTACTTACAAAAGCCGTAACGTTTAAGACTTTGAAAGATTTTGTTTATATTTTACATAATTATCGAAAGATCGACTCAATTAGCAATTTTTTTTTCAATCGATAAGCAATCACTAGGGGAACAGGGTTGGTGTAGTGGTGAGAGCGCTCGCCTTCCACCAATGTGTCTCGGGTTCGATTCCCTGACCCGGCGTCGTAAGTTGATTGAGTTTGTTGGTTCTCTACTCTGCTCCGAGAGGTTTTCCTCCGGGTACTCCGGTTTTCCCCTCTCCTCAAAAACCATCATCATTTAGATATATCAACAAAGTTGAAATGGTAAATTGGCCACCGTAATGATTACAAAAGCTGACGTTTCGAGCGTTAGCCCTTCGCCGAACGTTAGCCCTTCGTCGTTAGAGTTTATTTGCATTTACACACGACCCCACAAGCTGTTCAGCTTTAAACATTATCGTGTCTAAATAAAGGTGTTATTATCATTATATTACATTGGGGAAGTTCTTGACGACAGTTTTAAATTGCATACACTTGTTAGTTGACACATGCGTTCTCCACAAGCCTGTCGATCACGTACTCGGGACCAAGCGGTCTCCATCCATTTTTTTTTTTTTTTTCTTTCTTTCTGTAAGGAATAAGTAAAGAAACTGCGTGCACACCACAGTAGATAAAAACGTCTCTGAACAGCCAGAAACAAGAACTATAAAGTTCTAAGCGTCACGTGGCATTTGTTGTCGTAGCTTGGGGGGTCTGGCATGATAATAATAATACTAATAATAATTATGATGATAGAAATAATAACAAATCTGTGCAGCGGCAGTTACCCTTAAATTTCGAGAGAGAGTATCACGGAAATCCTGTATTTCACACTAAAATGTATATCCTTTCTTCACTTGCAAATGATCAACCAGGAACAATGAGATATCATCAATACGCGACGGGATATTTTATAACTTCGTAACATTTTCCGAGCCCAGTAGAGCACAGGCAGCCCAAGCTTACTTCTAGAAAAGCGGACGTGACTCTTACAGTGTTGCGCAACGTTTTATATTTATAAGGGTTTGTATGGGATGTTATCGGTTTGCCTTAAAAGAGAGAAAAAATGTCTTGTTTTGAAATAAAATGGACTTACCTTATTGCCTTGTTGTTTTCTTTGTTGATTACCAGCGTCTCAGACCATTTTGAAGCGTTTTCGGCGAGTTAACGCTATTTTGGTGTTCAACTGCTTACCATGTTCTATTATGTAAGACGATGGCAATGATTTTGCGCGTGCCGATGTCCCTAGATTGATGAAGCGGTGTAATAGTAGAGTAATATATTTTTTTTACTCAACTAACGATACTTTACTAAGTATATGATAATTAATGATATGTTTGGTAGGATTTTTGGTTTAGACAAAAAAAACTATGCGACGTCGTGAATCTTTCTTTAATGAAGACCCTTAAACGATATTGACCACTGAAGGATAATGATACTTGATAGGAAAGATAAAAGGTTATTATTTTCCCGTCTTTTCTATCATTTACATTCGATTGAATAACCGAGGAGGTTAGGGACTTATCGTGCTAATTGCTTATGCGACGCGCTGCTTTCAGTTCTTCTTTTATTCTCCTGTCAATAGCTGGCGGTATGCACACAAAAAGATAAAAATTTGTTTAACAAGCCGGCGTACTTAGGGATTCTGTTCTTGTGAAAATAAAATAGTTTGAATGCGATTACACAGACAAGTGCAAACTCGCATAAAGCACGTTCCTCACGACGTTGGGGTTCTTGTAATCAGCATAGTTTGCCAGTTAGTCAGGTAGAACATTATTAGAGATCATTTTCTATCAATAATCGTCGCTGTTACTTCAGTATCGCTTGATACACTGTGAATCGGGTGATAATGGCAGCGAAATCACTCAATCAGCAGAACACAGTTCAAACAAGCATAGAACAGGACAATTCCACCATTAGCAACTATGATGAAAAGGCAAAACCATGACAACCTCACCTTTTTGCAACTTGCCGTTTTGTTCCTGACTCTTGTAGCCGGTCTTATTGGTAATAGCCTCGTGGTTGGCGTTGTTATCCCCAATCGCCAAATGGGGACACGAACGAACCTTTTCCTAACGCAGCTCGCGATCACGGGGATAGGAGTTTGTTTATTCTGTATACCTTTCATGATAGTAGCAATTCTTAAACAAGGCTGGGTGCTTGACGAGCCACTGTGTCAGTTCAACGGGTTCGTATTACCCTTCTGGTTCGCCTCGTCCATCTTCACGCTCACAGCCATAAGTATACACAAGTACTTCTCTATTGTTAAGCCTTTGAGAATGATAATAATACAAAGACGCTCTCTATTGATCATTCTTGTGGTATGGGCCTCGGCGCTGGCGTGTTCTATTGGTCCCATTTTCGGATGGACTGAAATCGTGTACAAGTCATCATCAAGTATCTGTGGTCCTCGATTTCCGCGTAGCGCCTTGGAAGTATCACATACGGTCTTTCTGATATCTGTGGTCTACACAATTCCCATCTTAGCAATGATTTTATTATATTGGAGGATTATAGAGGCGGTGAAGTCGCATTGTAAACGAATCCGTGACACCGCTATCATCGACGGTCGAGGTATCTTAGCGCAGAAAAAAAATTATCATCACCCTTTTGTTTCTTTTAGCAGCGTTCGTTGCTTGTCGGACGCCGTTTTTCGCGTACGGAGTCTTAACTCTTTTAGCAGATGCTAGTCAAATTCCTCAACATTTTTTACGTTTCGCCTACATCTGCGGATCTCTGTACAGCGCGTATAATCCTATCATAATAGGAGCGCGAAATCCGCGCTTTCGTAGAGGGAACTCATTACCTTTCGAAGAATTAGGAAGCCCTCTCTAAGTCCCCAGGGTGCAGCATCCAGCCCGCAAAGCTTGAGTGAAAGACGACCTTGGGCTGATTATTTAGCCAAGAAAAGTGCTCAGTGTGGTTTCTGTCTAGTCAAAACTCATTACTACGTTTGGAACTATCTCTGCCACACAGACGTCGAAACTTACGATGGATTAAAACAAATCTCTGAAACGCGAAGAATTGCAGCGAAAGCTAGACTGATGCAGTCATGGAGTAATATATGGAATGGTGTATCTCTAAAATAGACAAGCCCTCTCGTCACTCCAGCCGCAGGATGGGTACTTTTCTCACAGATATACGCACATCATGTAGGTACTGTATTGGAGGAGGTTGAAAACCCGACTGAGGTCACTTCTTTGGAAAATGGGAGCCTTCCACATGAGGAGAACGCCCTTCAAAAGTGTTTGGTACAATAACAACATATGTTAATAGTACTTCATTGAAAAAAGTTCAACCGCGTAAGGAAGTGCCATTGGAACAAATCTTTAGAGTGCTTTCATGGCACAACTTTAATTTACCATTCTTATGCCAATAACTTGCAAAATGTTCAAAGAAGTATGGGAGAAATAAACCACTTGTCATATGCATCTTTCGTGTCTTGTTATTCGTCCAGATTCAATTGTGATTCATTCAGTTTATTTACTATTTCGAACGGCAATTGAACTGGTGATCGTTTTGAGGTTTTTCTCAATGCATAAGAGACTAACGTGAAAATAACTATTGCAGGGTAGAATCGTTAAATCAGCCGCGCTTTCTGGGACATTTTGGGAATTGTGCCGCAACCCTCTTATTTTTAAGGATATATTAAGAAAAAGTGGCGAAATTTTCAAAAACGAGCATATTTGGAGCATAGTTTGGAAAAATAAACGTGCACTGCTTGTTGCATAATATGCTACTTTTACTAGCACCCCATGCATGTGTTGACATGTAACAGTAATTATCGAAAATTTACCTTCTCAGCGTCAAGTTTCGCGTGTAGTTTCACGTGGCTTTCGATGTAAACAAACCCCCCAAAGTTCGGACAAGAAAATATGGATTTATTATGTTTGCTTACTCTGGTTAAATTTTATTATCCTGTGCTTTATCAACGTAACTGGTATTGATTTCTAAACCTAATTTTCAATCATGTTAGTCTTACATGTTGAAACATTTATTTGTTGCTGGAGGGTGGGAAGGGAGGGTGAGAGGGGAGGGGGGGGGGAACTGTGAGAATAATAAGCTGATCTACCTCCTTGCCATTTTTCTCTAAGCCTTTCCTATAGGCATTATGCACAACATGAAGTACACAACTGCCAACAAAACCAGAAAACTGTGGATAATCATCTTTAATCAATTGCTGCAATTCATTCAAAATAGTTTTGCATTTGGGCCATCTTGAGCAAGTGTAATTAGTTTGCCATAGGAATTCCATCATCCTTCATTTGACTGAACATCCTTAGTACCTCTTTGGATAGAATTGGATTGAATAACTTACATTCCTACTTCAACATAGCGGATGCACAAGCATGTAAATGAACCTCTCAGAATTCCTTGTATGCTATCAAAAGCACTGAGACAGTCTGGGCACGAGTTTCAGAAGAAAATCACTCATATAGGCTTCAAACTGATCTTTTTTGACATGAAGTCTCAGTTTTTTTGTAGAATTTATCAATGTTATTGGCAATTTTACTTTAAATATTTCAAAATGTTTCTGTGTACCTTGTAAAACTCAAAAAAACAAATAGGAAAAACTAGGAATTTCATGAAAAAATAGGAGAAAATAGGAGGCAGGCTAAAAAACAGGAAAAAATAGGAACTTAACACCCTGATACAGTCACATGACATACGATGTTGTTATTATGACATACGATTTACCATTTCATGGAATTGGAAACACCACTCTTGAAGATTTCTTCATGAATGAACCAGCTGTCATGGATTATACAGATTAGATTGACTCTCAGGACCGTGATTTTGCAAGTTTTATGGATGTTCGAGTGAAGTGCAGCTCTAATTTCTTGATAGCACATTTGAATATCAACAGCTATCAGAATAAATTTGAAGAGATGAGGGAAATTATACAAAAGCTAAGAATTCAAGTGATGTTCATTGGTGAAACCAAAATTGACTCTTCCTATCCCGATACACAATTTGCTATACCAGGGTACCAGCTTTACCGTAGTGACAGGATGAAAGGAGGAGGTGGTCTCTTGGCTTATGCGTCATCTAACGTGATCTGCAAACGGTTAAAAGTTCCTGGCAGCTACAAAACTATTGAATCATTGGTTTTGGACGTTGAGCTCAAAGGGAGACGTGTAATTGTGGCTGGCTTGTATCGCCCTCCCAAAGCTCTTGTCAGCAAGCATCAACTGCAACTAGAGGAGGAGATTAATCACTTTTGTAACTGGGCTTCAATGCAGGGACATGCACTTGTGTTATTGGGGGATTTAAACCTTGATAGACTCCGCCCTGATAAGCCTGAAGGCAAGTTGTTGATTGATACAGAGGAGACCCATGGACTTGAGTGTGTAATTACGGAGCCAACTAGGATTCAAACTAGGGCTGGTAAGACTACCAAGACCCTCATCGACGTTATCTTGACTAATGAAGCTCATTTATTTGTCCAGAGTGGGATTTACGAACCGGGTCTTAGTGACCACCCACTAGTGTATGGCTTCATGCAAGACACAGCAGCTAAAGTCAAGCCTAGAATTATCAAATTCCGTTCAGTTAAGAACTTTGATAAGGATAAATTTCAAGAACACCTTAATTCAGCACCTTGGCATGCTGGGGAAGTTTTCGATAGTGTGGAGCATCGGGTTGGTTTTGTAAGTACACTACTGACGGAGATTGTCAATGACCATATGCCATTTAAACAAATGCGTGTCAGAGATCAGGATGTACCATATATGAACTCAGAGTGGAAAGAGGCAATACGGGCAAGACGCAGGGCTGCTAGGCGATACAGGAGGACAAATGCTCCAGAGGACTTGATCAATCTTAAAAAGTTTCGAAATGAGGCGACTAGACTGCGTAGGAAAGCAATAAAGAGCTATTGGAAAATGAAAGCCGAGGATCTTAAGAACAAACCACAAGACTTTTATAAAACTTTTATGCCCTTCTTGTCATCAAAGTCAAACTGCAGGCAAGTCTCAGACATTAAGCTTAATATTAATGGGGGCAAGCTAGTAGTAATAAGGTTGACATCTCCGAGGCTTTTGGGGAGTGTTTTGCAACAATTGCTGATGGTATTGGCCAATTGGATATAAATAAGTGCTCTCTGGGTGATTTTGACAATCACAGCAGTTTGATGGCCATAAGGGCGGCTAATCACGATAATAGTCAGTTCTTCTCTTTCCAAAGCGTTAAACCTTGTGAAGTAGAGGACAGGCTTAAAAAGCTGAAGCTAGGCAAGGCTATGGGCTGGGACCTAATCCCCCCGAGGGCACTTATATCTGGGGCTAGTGAATTGGCTGTACCACTTGCCAATCTGTTTAACATCTGCATTGAGCAGGGGCATTGGCCAACTGACTGGAAGAAGGGAGAATGGACCCCAGTTCACAAGAAAGGCGATCAACTGCAAAAAGATAACTATCGTCCTGACTGTGCAAATTGTTATAAAATTTTTGAGCTACTCCTTTCTTCCCAAATCACTGGTAACTATAATAATCGCCTGTGTGACCATTTGACTGCATATAGAAAGAGGAACAGTTGCGAGACTGCCTTGTTATACCTGACTGAGAGCTGGAGGCACTCATTGGACAATGGGGAGTGTGTTGTCAACAGATATGAGTAAGGCGTTTGATTGTCTGTTCCCACCACTCATGCTGGCTAAACTAAGAGCATACAGTTTTGATGTCGGCCTCAAACTCATGGCATCATATTTTGAAATCCGCCAAGCAATAGTGAAGCTAGGGAACACAACAAGCGGATGGAGGAGGGTGGTAAGAGGGTGCTCTCAAGGCTCTTCTCTTGGGCCTTTGATGTGGAATCTTTATCAGAATGATCTGACTTATGTAATGAAGTCGAATATCTCCATGTATGCGGATGATCACCAGTTTTTCGAAGCAAGTAAAGATGTCCAGCTAATCCAAACAAGATTACAGGAGAGTGCAGTTGCAGCAACAAGTTGGTATAAAGAGAACTGTTTACAGGGAAACTTTACCAAATATGGTAGCATGCTCATTAGCAAGCAAAAAGATGCCATTATCAATATTGACATAGACGGTAATAGAGTTTCCCACCATCAGAACATTAAATTATTAGGTGTACGCATTGATTCTCAATTGACCTTTAATGTCCACATAAGTGAGATTTGCAAAAAAGCTAGTCAGAGCCTAGTAATGATAAGGTTGCGCAACTTGATACCAACCACTGCTAAGCTGCAGCTGTATAAGGCTGCAGTCTTGCCCTATTTGACTTACTGCAGTACTGCATGGCACTTTTGTAGGGGAAGTGATGCAACAAAACTGGAGCATGTCCAGGAGAGGGGTCTTAGGGCAGTTTTTCGTGACTGGAACGCTAACTATAGGCTAACTATAGGCTAACTGTAAGATTTGGTAGGAATTCTATTAAATATATGGGACCTCTCATCTGGTCGAAGTTACCAAGACACCTAAGAACGATAGAAACTCTAAATTCGTCCAAGAAGAACATAAGAAAAGTCGACCTTTCAACTCTCGTTGAAATTTAAAACTTAACTAACTTTAATAATCTATTTAATTATCTACTGCAGTAAATGGTTTGAACCCGGGGGTAACATGTGAAGGTGTAGTCTGATCGTCCAGGTGAGTGTAGTCCTGAGAAGGACTGTTGTCGGTGGCAGTGACTGACGTTTCGACAACCTGTGCGGAAGTCATCATCAGAGTCAAGTGAATGATTGTTGTCAGTAGAATGTTCTTATTCCAGTTCGTGTAAAATTATCGGTTGGTTTTGCCGTGATGTTATTGGCTGTAAGACTCAAGTGACGTAAGTCGGTCGTGATTGGTCTGTTTCGATCTGTCGGTAAAGTTAGGTCGTTCTTTTTCGGTCGTTTGTGATGTTTATGTCGTGAATGAGTCGTTTGTATGGAGCGGGTAGTTGTTGATATCTGTTTAGGGGAGTCTGTTCTAATTCTAAGTTAGTAAACCAGCTTTCCAGAGTCAGTCGTTGAAAATAGTCAGTGCTGTAGGTTAGGCATTGCGCAGAGTCCCAGTCAATGTTGTGGTTGGTAAGTCGATGGTGTTCAGCAATGTGATTGCTGACATCACCTTTCCTCGTCGCCCGTCTGTGTTCAGTCAGTCTTGTTGTGAGGTTTCTGCCAGTCTCACCGATGTAGGAGGCTTGGCAGTCGGAACAATTGATCTTATAAGTCGTTCCCTGTCTGTTCCTCGGTTCGTCTTTGTCTTTAACGTTGGTTAGTAACTGACGTAGTGTGGTGATGGGTTTGTGGGCGACGCGGATATTGAAGGGTAGTAAGATGCGCGAGATGTTTTCAGACATGCCTTTTATGTACGGTATGGTTGCTGTAGTGTAGGGGTTGCGGTGTCGTTTGTTTCGGCAGTGGTAGTGGGTCGGTGAGTGTTTCGTCGGATGAAGTCGTTGTTGTAGTTGTTCTTCGTAAAAACACGGTGAAGGTATTTGTTCTCGTCGGATAAGCTGTCTGTCGAGTCGCATACTAGTTGTGCGCGTCGTGTTAGAATTCTGATAGTTGTGGCTTTGTGCGAGGTAGGGTTGTAGGATGACTCGTCTAGTAATCTGTCGGTGTGTGTCGGTTTCCTGTAAACTGTCGTCCGTAATGAGTTGTCGTTGTGGCTTACCAGGCAGTCTAGAAAAGGAAGTTTGCCATTTTCTTCGACTTCTCTGGTAAACTGTATGTCAGTGTTTTGTTGACCCACTACCACTACCGAAACAAACGACACCGCAACCCCTACGACTACAGCAACCATACCGTACATAAAAGGCATGTCTGAAAACATCTCGCGCATCTTACTACCCTTCAATATCCGCGTCGCCCACAAACCCATCACCACACTACGTCAGTTACTAACCAACGTTAAAGACAAAGACGAACCGAGGAACAGACAGGGAACGACTTATAAGATCAATTGTTCCGACTGCCAAGCCTCCTACATCGGTGAGACTGGCAGAAACCTCACAACAAGACTGACTGAACCCAGACGGGCGACGAGGAAAGGTGATGTCAGCAATCACATTGCTGAACACCATCGACTTACCAACCACAACATTGAATGGGACTCTGCGCAATGCCTAACCTACAGCACTGACTATTTTCAACGACTGACTCTGGAAAGCTGGTTTACTAACTTAGAATTAGAACAGACTCCCCTAAACAGATATCAACAACTACCCGCTCCATACAAACGACTCATTCACGACATAAACATCACAAACGACCGAAAAAGAACGACCTAACTTTATCGACAGATCGAACTGAAACAGACCAGTCACGACCGACTTACGTCACTTGAGTCTTACAGCCAATAACATCACAGCAAAACCAACCGATCATTTCACACGAACTGGAATAAGAACATTCTACTGACAACAATCATTCACTTGACTCTGGTGATGACTTCCGCACAGGTTGTCGAAACGTCAGTCACTACCACCGACAACAGTCCTACTCAGGAATACACTCACCCGGACGATCAGACAACACCTTCACATTAATTATCTACTGTAAATAACTATCATCTACATATGTAAATGCAAGTGACTGTTAAATTTTTTAGTGCCCCCTATTAGCTTATAGCTAAAAACATAGACACTTAAATAAAGTTTTTCATTTATTCTTTCAGTTGTTAGAATGGGCTAAATTGCCCACCCTAGTGAACCGTAGATTGCAAGATATAGCGACCATCATGTATAAAGTAAAATTTAAGCTAGCACCAAGCTATATACAAGATTTATTTTCAGCAAATCACACAGTGTATAACTTAAGAGTTAAAGAATTTACTATTCCAAGATTTAACTCTATTAATTATGGCAGGCATTCCCTTAGGTATTTAGGACCTGTGCTATGGGCTAAGCTACCTTCCCGTCTTAGGACGTTGAATTCACTAGCGGGTTTTAAGATGGCAGTTAGAGGAATGGATTTGAAAATGTTAATGGACGATGGTGGCTGTGTGGGCTGCTTGGTTTGCAGTGCATGATTCTTAGTTATATCTTAATTAGGCTCAGACTATTCCTCCCCCCCCCCCACGTCTTTGCAGTGCATGATTCTTAGTTATATCTTAGTTAGGCTCAGACTATTCCTCCCCCCCCCCCCCCCACGTCTTAAGGTCCCCTAGCCTAATTCTGCAGACCACAAATTTTATGCTATAAAGTTCATCATCATCATCATTATGCACTCAACATCACTGATGCTTCTGAGGAGGAAGAGTCCGCTTCGCTCGAACCATCATAACTGTCAGAATCTGCAGATTTTATCAACATATGTTAGTATCTTCTAATTGCTATGATATCCTGATTAGGCATGCAAGGTGCTTAATTTTTATCTTCTTGAAAAAGTGAAACTTGAAATCCCTAGATTAGCGAGCTATGTTTAGAAATCATCGCATTTTCAATCTCAGAGATAGAACGGCGGCTTGGCGACATTGAGAAAGGATCACGGAACTATAACCAAATGATTCCTCGAGCGGCACCAAATTGCCTGTAAAGAGTCTCCTATCCAACAAATGCGGATACAATAACGGTTTCAACCAAATTTCACACAAAATTTCCGTGGAAGCTTTATAAATTTAACTGAACTTATATGATACGAAATTGATTCAGAGAAAGAAAATGAAACCTATTTGACTCAGGTATTGTCCACAACCCCTGTTCGTCAACTTATTTCTTTTCCCATTCAGGATCTTAGTGCGTCTCAAAAAAAATAAAATCCACATATTAACTTGTATTAAAAGATAATTATTTCATTTAGGTGTTAAGAATGTCTGTGCGACAAGGAGGTTTCTGTGAGCTACATCGATATGGATTGGGGTTTTAAAATTTTTATACAGAAGCCTATCTGCAGTATCTTACCCGCCTGACGAACGACTGGAACTACGATGGCTTCCGGATTCTGTCGAAGAGAATAAAGAAGAAAAGTTTATACACGACGAAGTTAGGGGTAAGGAAAGATACTCTCAAGGTGGCTACCGGATACAAAGAACAGGTTAGAAAGAGAAAGTTACAGGCAACTTCCCGTGCAAAATGCCCGATTTTTTTTTAATATCAAAATAACGATAAACTTATGTCGGTGACACCACTTACACCCGCGAAAGTAAACCATCGTAGAAGTGTAAAAATTGCAATTTTCATTTGAAAGCTTGAAATACCTCTGAAAATGTTGCTATCATTATTTGAAGTTTGAAAATTGACCAAATGTTGGTCTGTGAACATTGGGGGTAGGATTTTGAATTTCAAGCACTGGTTTGGAAGTACAGCCAGCCTACTACTTCGTGTAAATCTGGGTACACCGACTTTTGATCATGAAAATTGATCCTGAAAAATGCTCGGGGATACCAGTTTTTCAACGCATCCTGGATACTTGGTTACCACAATATCCAATAAAACAATTTCAATCAAAAAATCTCATCCATATCAAAACGATACGGTTCTGTTCAGCTGTGCTTGGATAAAGAGAAATGCGCATCGTGCGTCACCGTTTCCTCAAGAAAGTCGTTCCAGCGGTAGTAGAGCTAAAAGGAGCAGCCACTCAGTACTGAATATTTTACAGCTCAAAACAAAACGGTTTCTTAAGAAGCCACCCAAAAAAATTTATCCAATCACAGCCGTGGAATTCCAGCCACAAACAGAATGGTTCCCGAAGTGAAGTGAAAGCAATCAACCTTCTCGCCTACAAAAGACTCGCAGTCGAAACGTCTCGATCCCAATAGATTCCATTCTGCCTTGGGTCTGTTCAGTATTAAATCACAGATGACGTCAAAATGCGTTAAGGGGCCGACCATTTAACTTTTGAGGGAGGGGGGATGGGTGATTTTGAAAAAGAATTTCCTGCAAGCGCTTGTTGGAAGAAAAAAATTGCATGCAGTCCAAATGTAACAAAAAAAAAAAGAGCATTTAGAACGGAAAAATATCCTGCCCAGCAGATTGCTAGAAAAAAAATTCTCAATGACCAGAAATCACCCACCCCCCTCAAAAGTTAAATGGTCGGCCCCTAAGAACAAAATATTTTCAGACGAAATTGATGTGCTCGCCACATTTTGCCGACTTCTGTGATTAATTACTGTACATACCCATAGAAACCTGCAATCCATTTCTTATAAATGATAGAAGAGCATAATGTTCTTAGTAGTGACGTTATCGATGCGTCTGTTCTCCTATAAATCATAAGTAAGAATTAATCGAAACGCGTGTATATCGTATAAATCCGATGTCACTAAGTTGTGAGACAACCGATTTAATTCTTATTGAAAATGTAAGGCTACCTGAAATTTACCTAAACGCTTCAGAAGACCAAAAATCACTGGAATGAGTTTCAAATTCAAAGCACGGTTAAGCTTTCCTGGGAAATTTTTGATTTTCGACTGATAGGTCTTAACCCTAATCCCTAATTTCGTTCTTAACAAGGGATCACCTAGAGAACATGTTGTATCGTTATTCCCTTATAATCCCTAGGTCTCTTTTCTCAATAATGTAAACCAATTTGGAGAAATTCGATAGCACATAACGTTTCATCAGGTTTCAAAACAAATATATTTCCTTAGATGAAAAAATATTTTTCCTCTATAAAAAATAACTCCCTTAAAAAGCCGGCCTTTTCGTTTATGTTCCCGCCGCTGAAAGGTCTTTTGTCGATTTGGCTGAAAGTGTGGCTAGCCGGCATATTACAAGCAACCATGTTGACTAGACATTACCTCCATGTTACACCCATCTTCTTCACCTATTTCGTGCCTCGAGAGCAACTTTTTAAGCTCTCTGTCCTTTTTACGCCACATCTGAGGCGTCAATTCTGCATTTTCCTAGAAGATAACATTTGAATATTAATCATTAATTCACACTTAGTCTGTAGGTTGAAGCACACGATCGACATACCAAAATACACCTTATATGTGCTAGTTGATAGCTTGAGCACTTCATGGAAACCAGGTATCTGCAAATGTACTAATAATTTTTTCACAGCTATTAAAGTACACTTGTGTATTTATTGCACATCTCCATGCCATACCCATCTTCTTCACTTACTTCGTTACTGAAGACCACCTTTTTAAGCTCTTTGAAAAGTTGTTGATCCTTAGTAAGCGACATCTGCAATGCTGCGTTTTCCTAGATGATAAAGTTATAGTATAAACCATTTATTCACACTGTAGGCTGAAGCACACGATCGAAATCCCAAAATACTCCTTATAGGTATTAGTTGACAGCCTAAGAACTCCATGAAAACCATTAAAACTTATTGGAAAACGGTATGTTGATATGCTTATTTCTATTTAGCTACACCTCTAGTAAAGCACACCATTAATTGCTTATTTCTCAATAGCCAAAAAAAACAGACACATAGAAACTTAGAAGACAAAACCTGTGGTCATCATACCTTCTTATAATTCTTCAAAGCCACGCGCACCTAAAACAAATGGGAAAAATTGAAAGCAGTACGGTAAATACTGATCAGTCAACTGATCGGTAAATACTTAGCAACCTGCTGACATAAGATAACCCTAAAAAGGCATGTTGTTAAAACATATCCTTAGAGCAGTTGAGTGCAATACCAGTCTGCATGTACTCTTCAGTTAAATGGGCGGACATTCAGTCACTTTGTCTACCGACCTTCTCTTCGCCAAGTTCTGTAATGTTGGTCAGATCGCAGAGCACTTTCTTAAACAACGATTAATTTTTAACTCAATTCTGCTGCTTGCCCTCTTACCTCGCAGAGGTGTCTCCTCGCAGAGTCCAATTCTTGTCGGTCACGTTGTAGTTCCTAAGAGGTATGTAACATATCAATTTAAAAGTAGTAATTGTTTAAAAACTAGTATTTGAGCTGTAAATAACTATCATCTACATATGTAAATGCAAGTGACTTTTAAATTCGAAAAGTTGTTGATCCTTAGTAAGCGACATCTGCAATGCTGCGTTTTCCTAGATGATAAAATTATAGTATAAACCATTTATTCACACTGTAGGTTGAAGCACACGATCGAAATCCCAAAATACTCCTTATAGGTATTCGTTGACAGCCTAAGAACTCCATGGAAACCATTAAAACTTATTGGAAAACGGTATGTTGATATGCTTATTTCTATTTAGCTACACCTCTAGTAAAGCACACCATTAATTGCTTATTTCTCAATAGCCAAAAAAAACAGACACATAGAAACTTAGAAGACAAAACCTGTGGTCATCATACCTTCTTACAATTCTTCCGAGCCACGCGCGCCTAAAACAAATGGGAAGAATTGAAAGCAGTACGGTAAATACTGATCAGTCAACTGATCGGTACATACTTAGCAACCTGCTGACATAAGATAACCCTAAAAAGGCATGTTGTTAAAACATATCCTTAGAGCAGTTGAGTGCAATACCAGTCTGCATGTACTCTTCAGTTAAATGGGCAGACATTCAGTCACTTTGTCTACCGACCTTCTCTTCGCCAAGTTCTGTAATGTTGGTCAGATCGCAGAGCACTTTCTTAAACAACGATTAATTTTTAACTCAATTCTGCTGCTTGCCCTCTTACCTCGCAGAGGTGTCTCCTCGCAGAGTCCAATTCTTGTTGGACACGTTGTAGTTCCTAAGAGGTATGTAACATATCAATTTAAAAGTAGTAATTGTTTAAAAACTAGAAATTTGAGCTATCCTGAGTTACCCCTGGCAGGGAAAATTGTTATTTCATGCTTATGCTCAAACAGTTAGTAGTGTAATTCAGCACACATAAACAATTTTACTGACTCAAAGTAAATGATGACTAAATGAATAGGAAAAAAATTTAACTCAAAACTAAGAAAATTCAATAAAGGAAATTATGAGAAAAGTAAAAACAATGCTAAAACTTTGCTTCTATATGCTTTATCTATAGTAATGTGGGCTGAGGAAAGATAATATTTATTGGGTCACAAGTGTGTACCAAAGCAAAATCTGATTCCTCCACTTATATTAAAAACCCTGATCAACGGATTTCACAATCTAATGCTTTACCACTGGGATACAATGAGCTCCATGGCCAGATACGGATTACAGTTTGCGCAAAGGTGACATGCACCCTGGCTATAGCAATGATTAGCGCCGGAAGAGGATATTCCCTAGGTCTGGGGTTTAATTCTTCGCGCAGGACTATGTTCTTATTGACTGTGTGGAGAGGTAGGACGGGAAAATATTTGACTCTCGTGACGGGCTTGGTTCACGGACGGCTTAGTGCACTTGTACGGCGGCATTATTCGCTGCTGTTGCAAAAGACGGGAGACAGCAGTGAAAAAAAAAAAAAAAAAAAAGAGAATAAAAGTCATTTTTTTCGACGAATTGTGAGTTTCTTGTTCCCACTCTAAAAATAAAAGAAATTTTTTCATTGTAGAATATTTTTTTTGTGGTTTTCCCGCGCGCGCGAGCCTATCACGCCCTATTTAAGTTAAAACAAACTTTTTTAAATGTTTCAAAACTTATTCTGAGGCGATAGAATTAAATGCCCCTCAACTGAGTTAGGTTGGGCTGGACGGGAAAATATTTGGCTCGTTTATGACGCACGGACCTTGCGTCGAGTCAATTATTTTCCCGTATGAGTACATATGTCTGACTTGTCTGACTCTGAGATAGAATAAATATATGAAGTTCATATATTTTGAACTGCGGTATTAGATACGTATGATGCACGATCCACTTTCACGGGTTTATTACGAACCAACTTAACGGCCTGCTCCCAGTTGGCTTGTTAGCTCAATTGGTAGAGCGCTGCACTAGTATCGCAGAGGTCAGTGGTTCGAGTCCCGTACAGGCCTGATTTTTTTCAGGTCTGATTTTCGCTATTGCATAAATAGCGGATCGTGCATCATACTTGTCTGACTCTGACAAACACGTATTCATTACTCTGAAAATGTTAGTGTCTACTCCGAAACGCCTTTCAGAACCCAGAATTTCGAATACACAAATTATTAGAAAAAATTACAAATATCAGGAAATCTCTTAAAAGATTTGACATCAGGATAATTCTTTCGAAAAGGAGTTTGTTTCATGCAGTCACAGCAAGGCAACGAGGCTCACGCCTTTATATGTTATGTACCTCCTTGGACAGTGTGGATGGGAGATTTCCTTGTAACTTGGTAGAAGTTAGGCCATCAACATCACGATCTGTCAAAAGATCCGTGTCCAAGCGTATTGGAACATCTAAATGACAAGAAAACAACAAATAATAATTTCAAGAGGGTTACGGTCTCGTATGGGTAAGTCTCGTTCACAACTATACATCACTGTATTTGAACCAATCAGCAACTTGCCTTTTTCATCAGGGGATATCGGCCTCAGACTGCAGTAATGGCAGTTATACAAACCCAACAGAATTGTTGGACCTTCAAAATTACCATAACTGCGAATGGCTTCGTCCGCATCTTCTGTGGGAGTTACAACCTTAATATTAACTTCAAGAGCAGATGCCAAGGCTGCTAACTCATGTTCACCCGCCCATTCCTTGTCTTTACTCATCCGTTGGATGTATTCTTCTGCGTTTTCATTTACCAAAAACCCTGGTAAATCCTGCAGTTTCAAAAGATAAAAATCCAGTTTTTAGTGACAATTAACAATTAAAGTTATGTAACATCTAACAGGAAAAAAAAAACTGGGTTACCAGTCACTTCGCTAACAGGTCAACTCGACGACAACCAACTCGCCTACACTAACTTTTCAGCAAGGTGTTTGTCAGTGAGTTAACATATCAGCCAAATAAAAGAAAGATGCTAACTAGCTTAGGGTTGCAACTATAAAATTGGAATCGAATGGTATCACAAAAAAAAAAACAAAAACAAAAACAACAACTTTTTACCTCACATGCTAAGTAAAGATACTGCAATACCAAGTAATAATAAGAGAAATACAGAATTCTAAAAATTACCTCAAGTGCGCATTGCACCCTGACCACTTCTTAAGGGTTTTATATTCCGCTGAGGAATATCATTTAAAAATATATTCCTCAGTGGAAAGTGGCATAGTTAGAGTAAAGGGCCTTCTGCTTGAGAACAAAACAATAGGCTCAGCCAGGGCTCAAATTACATTTTCTCCATCTGTACTCCAAGGCAATAAACACTGTGCCAACAAATCTCCCAAGCATGATATAATTAACAATTATTCCACGAGCGCGCGTTGGATATGAGATGATAGATAGCCAACGAGGTGCATAGCGCCGAGTTGGCTATAATCATCTCATATCCAACAAGCGTGAGTGGAATAATTGTTTAATTAAAAACACCCTCAGAAATTATTATTTTGTGAGAAGAAACCGGATTTTTTAGCTCCCTTTTGATTTAAAACTGACGCGTATGCTTACCATATCTGTAGATTATGGTATATTGGCTCATATACCATAATGGCTAAGCCAATAAAAAGTCTTGAATTGCATTATCCAATGATCCAGTTTTTAATAATAATAATTATTAAAAACTGGATCATTGGATAATGCAATTCAAGACTTTTTATTGGCTTAGCCATTATGGTATTATGAGCCAATATACCATGACCTACACATATGGTAAGCATATGCATCAGCTTAAAATCAAAAGGAAGCTAAAAAATCCAGTTTATTCTTACAAAATAATAATTTCTTGGGGGCCATTTTAATAAAACAATTATTCCACTCGCGCTTGTTGGATATGAGATGATTATAGCCAACGAGGCGCGTAGCGCCGAGTTGGCTATCTATCATCTCATATCCAACGCACGCTCGTGGAATGATTGTTAATAAGCACATAATTTGTTAAAGGTAATAAGTTGCATGATCATCCTTTAACCTCTGGAAACAGAGAAACCAGTGTAAGAGAAAAAGAATCTTCAGCCTGTGAGAATTGACTATTTTTTCTTGGCCTTTGTTCCCAACGAAAACAATACAGCTGTAAAAGCTATTTGCTCTAAAATCTAAGATTAATAAAAATAAATACCTGCCGCCTTGCTAGTTCTTCAACTGCTACTTCACGTAGACTTTTGTAAGTGTGGCTTCTAAGTATGTCCAACCTTTTAAGTTGATCCTCTACTGCCCGAAAAAGGCAGTTACCATCACCCTTGATTACTGAATGCACTCGCAAATTGTTGGCAGACAGCACACGATAAAAGAGGGTTTCCTCTTCAAGTTGTGGTGAGGGAAGTTTCTTCTTGGTGGAACCTTTGGTTTATTAGCATTGCAAAAAAGGAAAACATTTAAATCTTAAAAAAATCTATGACCCACATAAGTAACTTATCTCTCTCACAAAGGCTTACAGAGGTTGGCATCGCTGTCTATTCATCTTCATATGAAACATAAGTTTTCTTTGTGCAATCTCATGAAAAGAAAGAATTGCAAAAAGAAAAAGCCACAAGGATAGTGGATGCCTTTCTTTTCATCTTTTTCTCCTTTTTTTGCATGGGTAATTTTCGAAGACAATTTATATAAACTTATAATTCAAGCATTCATTTGCTTTTATTGAACAAAGAGGCAGTCCTTCATTATTGATGTTAATGCTTTTCAAAGTGGCAACCTCAGCCATTACACATGTACACTGTAGGCACAAATCCCAAACCTGTAGTTGGTTGCCATCTCAATTTGCCTTACAACTTACTTTAATTAGCATGAAATATTTACTTACCATCACAGTGAACTGTAGATGTTTTACTATGAGACTTAGCATAGTGAGACTTAGCATGGTGTAATTCCTCACTGTCTTGCACTGCAGCTCCCCTCTGACCTTTACCTTCAGCTGCTAAAATGTAAAGAGAACCAATTGAAAAGAACTTTTAACTGTCCTTCTATTTAACAACTAGAAAATACTTCTAAAAGTAAGTAAAGTTCCCTACAGCTTATGAAATTCTATGATTTTGCATGAACATTTACAGATTTATTTCAAGTTTTCTATAATTTATGAATATGAAGCTGGTTTTGAGATGATGCAAAAATAATAACTTCTTCCATTTCTGTGAAAGTGTAGTGTGATTGTCAAGGTGAGTGTAGTCCTGAGAAGGACTGTTGTTGGTGGTGGTGACTGACATTTTGACACCCTGTGCAGAAGTCATCATCAGATTCGAGTGAATAGTTGTTGTCAGTTGTTGTCATTCTAAGGTTCCTTTAGAAAATATAAAATATGTCACAACATTTTGCAACCGTTCATGGATTTACAATATTTACCTTCAATAGCTCTTATAACATGCTCTCTACAGAAATTTAAGGTTCATTTAATAACATCAATGATGGTAACCAATACCTCTTTTAAAGAAAACCTAAATTAGCTTTATTATTGTACAGACCTTTTGCTGAGTCACCAACATGAGTGCTGTCTGCATGTTTTGAACTCAAAGTATACTTCAATAGAAGTAGCAGTGAAAACATGTCTTCTTACCTATCACACACATAAAAAATGTTCACTACCGCAATCGTAGTTAGCTCAAGGGATAGAGCACTGGACTGTTGTGCCAGAGGTTGAGGGTTTGAGCCCTGGCTGGACCAACACTCATGGTCTTAAAATAACTGAGGAGAATGTGCTACCTTTCTATAATATCAAGAAATGGATAGACATTCTAGTCTTCTCGGATAAGGATGAATAACCCATAGGTCCTGTCTCCTGCATCTATTAATTAGATAATTTGATTAGGCAGGGGGCACTATAGAAACCCACATCATGAGATTACTGTGATGTGGTCTGGCCTGTTTACTGGGAATTGGGGAAGGGGGCATCTGTAAAATTTGCCTTTGTTGATTGTAAACTGCCACTGGCAGTCTGGTAAAGTCCCCTGTACAGTCTTGTAAAGTTCCTTGAACATAGGATAAGAGCGCCATAGAGATAAAAGTTATTGTTATTATTATAAATATATTACAGGGAGAGATGTCTTTCCGACACACATTAGTTTAATGCCTGATGCAAATCAACCATTAGTGAATACCACACAGGTGAAAAGTACTTTCCTTTCGGGAACCACCATATTGAAGCGACAAGTTTTCAAAAATACAGCGATTAAAACAAAGAAAGGGACCAATTGTCCTGAACATGAGTATTGAAATACTTCCAAACAGTACTATCTCGTTTGGATTGATTTACAAGTGCACAATTGATGGAAATCTGAGACGTTCTGATCGCGATGGGAAAACCAGCAAAGTGACGTCCTAAACTTGTTTGGGAGAACGGCAACGCTAACACCGGAAGTCGAATGGTGTCATGTCCAGACTATTCCGTGCGCTCTCCCGTTCTGAAATGACGTTCCCGTCCTCTTGCTAAATCTCTCTAATCTGTCGAGCATGGTCAAATTACGAAATCGCCGCTCAACTGAAAGACCCCGAAAACTCGGCCAGAAATAAGGAGCGACGGGCAGCCGCGCTACTTACACGTATCGGTTCTGATGATGACATCATGTGATGATGACATCATTCTGATGCATTAGACCTAATTGATGCCATGGAGTTCGAGAATGAAGACTAAAGAAAAGACCCAGAAGTGATCCTAGAAAAAATGGAAGACTACTGCATTGGGGAGTGCAATGAGACCTATGAAAGATATGTGTTCAACCGCCGGGACCAAGAGGCAAACGAATCAGTTGATGTGTTAGTCACCGCATTACAAAAATTAGCGAAGACTTGCAACTATGGGTCACTGACAAACTCGCTTATTCGTGATAGAATGGTGGTGGGCATTAATGACAATTCCGCTTGTAAGAAGCTCCTGCAGACAAGCAAGCTCACATTAGGACAATGCATAGACATCTGCAGATCTTTGCAGACATCAGCAAGGCAGCTGAAAGAGATGAATCAAGAGGATGTCCATTTAGTGAAGGACAGTAAAAAAAAAAAAAAAAAACAGTTGACAAAAGGAACGGAAAGGTTCCAGAGAAGAGGCAAAACGAGCCACACGAACCCAAATGCAAGTTTTGTTCCAGATATCATCCTTTCACTAAGAAGAACTTCCCTGCATGGGGAACATCTTGCAAAAATTGTGGCGAGCTAAATCATTTTGCGGTATGTCGCCAAGAATCTTGGAAGAAAGTGCTGTCTGTGAACTACACATCCGAAAACAAGGAGTACGAATATGTGGCCGAAATAGAGGTGAAACAGCAGGTTGATGCACTAGCCTCTAATCGCTCCCCCAACAAAGTGTTTGCCACTCTACTGAAAATTGGGGTCAAATGAAATCAAATCTTGTCAGTGAGCACTGCATTAAGTTAAAAAAAAAACAAAAACAATTGTAGGCCATGTCTGGAAGAGAAAATAATACAAAACTTAAAGCTTTTACAAACCATAATGACACTTTGATCAATAAACTGGAAACTTTGCAAAACAAAATCATCTGTTCACAAGAATCAATAAAACTGTACAACCAAGGCCAGCCAGCAGAAAAGACACATGTTTACAGTGCAAGGTGTCAAAATTTCACTTGTTTCGATTTTGATTTCCTCTTTTAGTTACTCTAAACACCAGAAATAAATCTCCTTAGCAGATAGGCTACACTCTGAGTTTGACCTCCAATAAAAAAAAAAGTTTTTGACAAGAAATCAAAAGAAGTAAAAATGGAGTCCTTGAAAGTTTCTTTATACTGGTTGCTTTATTGAATAATAAGCTTCACCCAGATTGTTAGCAAAAAATGTTGGGAATAAGTTGTGGCCTATCCACCTTTGTTTATAGTATATATTATTCTGTACAAGTAGTACATGAACTTATGTGATCTCTAGTATAGTTTGGTGTACTGGTAATCGACAATTATTTACCAAAGTGGAGGTGAGCATTGGTGGTTACTGACACTGAGGTGATTAATTGTTTTAGTATCTACCACTCAGAAACCTAAACAATCACTTTATTTCTGTTGATATACTGGTACCTAGAAATGGTCAGAAATTAAATCATCCTTATGCTATTTTGTCCCTTCAGCTGCTTGGGGGTGACTAGTACTTGCTATGATCACTTTCAAATCAGACAACATTGGCAAGCGATCCAAGATTTCAGGACTCATTTTGCTTTCGAGTGAGCAAGGCTTGAGACAATAGAAGGGCTTTTCTTTAATACATTTCTTTAATTAAGCCTATGTGAAAACTCTAAGAATGGGATATATGCTGTTGAATTTTATCGTAAATCGTTTCATGAATAACCATGCTGCATGTTGAAGTTTGGAGCAGTCAATGAAATGAACAATCACGAAGCTTATATACCGTTATTATTTGTTTTCGTTGTCGTTGTCGTTTTTACCGATCATAAATGAATGCTTTGTGGTTGAAGTCAGAGCTTAACAGTTTGAGAATTTTCTCGGGTTTGCACTTTTTTATGTCTTAAACTTTTTTAATCAGCGCCGATGAAAACAAGAAAGTCGTGCTCACGTAACAAAAGAAAATGACAATCAATTCTATTTCGACACGACTTTCTAAATCAAGTAATTTAATTCAGTCTTGAACAACTTCGTCGAAACAAGAAGAAACAACACAAAACAAACAAAAAACCGAAACCAAGTCTTATCCTAAGCCTAACCGTTTCATGGGTGACTTGCATTAATTCTTTCAGCGTTAAACAAGAACTCATGATCATCATAAACAACTTTGTCGTTGGGTCGCTTGGTTTCTACATGGTTTCGCCAGAACCCCGTTCAAAATGCTTTGCACCTCTAAGTATTCAATGTTCAAAAGAGATGTACTGTCATGAATGAATAGAAATATTCAGTAAACAAGGGGAAAAACGATGATGATTTCCAAACTATACTTTGTAAAATTGCGAAGAAAGATGAGCAGTGCCAAAATGTAATGGCATGGCACGAAACGAAAAGACAGCAACAGAAATCGCAAAAAAAATATCTAATGGGCTCTAAAATTCGATACAGGAATCAACAGACACGAGTCTTACCTGGAATGGATCAATTATAGAATTTAATCGCCGGTTCGTGTATTACAAACATCTAACTTTCCGTAACTATAATTATCCTCTGTTTGCGCTTGTTGCATCACTCTCATAGAGGATAGTTTCGTTGTCCTTAAAGTTGTTTGTGAAAACGAAAATTTGTGTTGGCGATCTTTGAAAAGCCAAGTTTAGGCTATTGAAGAACAGACGTCTCGTTGCAGGCGTCTCGTTGCAGCCAGGCGTCTCGTTGCAGCGACTGCTAAATCACTTCTGAAACACAACGGGGCGACGTTCTCGACCCAGTTTCTTACCGGTATTTTTGCTGCGCGCGCCATTGTCAACTGACGGTAGCGTTGCAGTTGTGTCCTCCGTTGCAGTTTTGTCCTCACAACTAATAACCAATAGAATGTGGTTTTATTTCTTCCAATCAAAAGGCGTTGTGAACGTGTCTCTTGCTTGTCACTTCCCAACTAGGGGAGGGATGCAATGCAAAAATATTAATTGTAAGAAGAACGTAAAGATTTCCGCGCTCGAAGGTTAAGAATTTCACGGGATATCCTTGTTTCATGGGCTATCCTTGGTGTCGTTTGGTGAAAGATTAAGATTCTGGTTGCGTTTTTAAGGGCGAATTATTGGCGAAATTTTCTTCGATACGTTGGAAAGCTTAGGAAGACGAGAATTTTGATGTTGCCTCGTGGCTTCGATTCCCTAATTATTAGTTTGGAGTGCGTTGGTGATCGAAGTTGTGCTTTTCTAACAGAACTAGTACGGTAAGGTAAGGTTTCGGTTGCACTTCATGCTAGTATTTTTGTTAAATTTAAATATTACAACCATTCTTCAAAGATCGCGCTCAAGTTTCGGGCTAAATACTGTCAGATGTATACCGATAAAGCGTCCGAGTAACTACTAACCTGGATTCATTGAATCCTTCTGTGTCGAGGGATGATTTTCTTTTATTATTTTGTTTGGGGCATGCAAAACTAGATGATACAAATTAAAAAACTAGACAGATCTCCGTGTTTCAATGACCGAAAATTTGTGATTTTCTTCCAGCCTCATTATAATTTTTATTATGTTACATGTAGCAATCTCATAGTGTCTACATTGATGGTTATTATGGAGACAATTGAAGACATGTATTCATTGTAATTGTATGGGACTACGCAAAAATTCAACCTCTGGTATGGTTGATGTCAAACATCATATATCCTGGAAAGTTAACTCACAAACTGTTGATACGTATAATGAAGATCTGGTATCTTTTATAAAGGATAGGGTGCTCTCCCCCATGCTCTCCAGCAAGAAACAGTTGGGTTACAATGCATTAAATCATTCTCTTTGCTCGCCCAGAAGAGGACAGATTTGCAGCAAAATTACTCTTCACTTAATACTATGTGCTTTTTCATTGAAATCAGTGGCTGACGTAAGCCACTTTCTTTCTTTTGATCTATTTAGAATAAAGCCCTTTGAACTAAATCATAAGGAATATGATAATAATAAGCATGTTATATGTTACCACACTTTACATACTTTTTCAACTATGTGTTTCAAATATTGAAATGAAAGAAATTCTAATTCATGCACAATTGAATACTTAATTCAGTACAGACTATTGCCCATTATTAGCAATTATTGCTCCTGCATGTGTTAGCAAGAACTTGGTCTTGTTGGCTTTCATTGTGAGCCTCTGGTGATCCATATATAAGGGGAGACACTCGCTGCAACTATCTTTGCAAAGAAAATACTAATCTTTTCACCCTTACTTAATTTCATACATACAGGCATGGATGACAGCCAGCAGCAAAGCAAAGTAAACAAAAGTGCCAATGAGGTGGTAAGCTCCATTGTAAACATTTTCTTGTAGAATTATGCACTAGTTATAAAAAGATAAATGTGATTAATTTTTGTCCTTGGTGTAAGCATAATTTTCCTTTGGTTTTGTTAATGATATGAATGAAAATGCATTTTGTGTAAAGAAATATAAAATGTAGCTCCTAGAGTGTAAGTTATGATGAGATGATGTGTCACCATCAATTTGGCCTCTATTAAAAGTAAAAGAATTAAACTAAGGATGAAACTGAACCACAGCATACCTATACTAAACCCTCATTTTAATTGTATCAATATTATTATTTTTCTGGTGTTCACCCAATAGATTCAATCCACTGACAGACAAAGATGGCACCTGTACATTTTACCTTTACTTTTAGGCTAAAGCACATGTAGAAAGCAATATTTCACAAAACAACAACGTATGCAAGGTTTAAATTTTTCAGACCTTTACTGCTTGTTTTTATGAGTGGTTCCAGGATTTTCTTGCACAAAAAGGTCTGGTTGAGTGTAGCTGTCGCCATACTTTTCAGTATGATGGTTTCACAGTAACTGTTGTATGAAGTAATGTACCCTTCTCCAATATTAATTTTGCAAACTTGTCACTGACAAAGAGCTAGTTCATGATTAGACTGATCATTTCATTGATTGCCATGCTCTACATTTATCGTTGAAGTATCACCATATTTATTTGTGTATAAGTCGACTCTTTATGACAGAAAAATTAGCCCAAAAAATCACCCTCGTCTTTTACACGGATCACAGATAAAGACCTGACCCAAGCAATCCAAGAAATTAGCATAATAATTGCCTGAAGTCCATTAGGAAAACCAGGTTCACAAAACCAGTTCTAATTGTGTTCAAGTTTTGTCAGTTTTCAGTGCGTTCTTCATTGATGAAAAAGTTTGAAATAATAAATTTTATGTGGCTTAAACAGAAACCTGGTGGGGCTGATTTCTATTGTATCTTCTGATCTGTAGAGCAGACAATTTTCCTTACAGCTTCGGTGCTGAATTCTCATTTTCAGCAAATGATTACAGTAACTTAGTGACCTGGCAAATGCTGTTTTCTTGTGCGGTCTTGTTTGTTATGTGCATGGACCATCTATGTTAAATATTGTGTAGTTTCCAAGATGGCCGTATTTTCAGCAAGCAATCCTTCGAAGCTCTTGGGCGTTCCTTTAGTCTACTAAATCTCCTTTCAAAAGGTTATTTAAGTGCATGAAGATTTCATTTTCAAAACGATTTACAAAAGATGGTGAATTACTTCGCCAGTAAATCGAAGTGGTTGTATATGCTTAAATCATGGATCGTGGGGATGTAAACAAGTGCTACTAAACTTCACAGCACATGGTTACATTTTGCTCTGCAGTTTTTTTTAATTCACCGTGTTTTCATTACATTCTCAGAAATAAGAGATAAACCATATGGGAAATTTCTGTCGGTCTGATTTTTTCTTTAGAAATAATGAAAAATCTGATTTTCAACCTTGAAAATGGAGGTCAACTTATACATGGATAAATACGGAAATTAACTCCTTTGCTATCAGTAATCGCATGAAAGATTCTGTGCTAGAAATCACAGCACCCTATCCCAAAATCTAATGTTGCCCTCAGCACAATTTCATTTTTTGAGCAAGGCAAAGCTAAAAATCAATCAAGGGCCACACAGAGATCACAGAGACAACATTGCTATCTATAATGTTTGTGCTTTTACCTCAGATAGGTAAAAGCTACTCTATTCATTCATTTAATGTCAATACTCTACCTCATAGTAAAGGAAGTAAAGTCTGTTTAGGAGCCTAGTGGCCCATTAGGCTGTTGCTTAACTCCGGTTTCTGTAGTGTGAAGTGACTAGGAGTATTTCTACCTCCCCCTGGATGGGATGCTAGTCCATTGCAGGGTTACCCCCAGCATTCAATTGCCGGTACCCATTTATACACCTGGGTGAAGAGAGGCACTATGAGAGTAAAGTGTCTTGCCTAAGAACACAACACAATGTCCTGGCCGGGGATCGAACCCGAACCACTCAATCCAGAGTCGAGCGCACTAACCATGAGGCCACCATGCCTCCACATACTCTCCCTCATAGTAGCTATAATTTTTAGCCAACTTGGGAAATAGTGACCAAAAATGGACGCTTTTGGACGTCCAAACTTTTAAATTTCAAGGGGATGGTTCCCCAGACTTTGCCATCCAAGTGGGAATAAATGGCTGCCACGCTGTCATTTTGGTCCCTCCTAACTGCTCAAATGTTGTCCCTCCTTTCCACAATCTTACCAAAGCCTCCATATGTGTAGTAATAAAAACATTGAAGTGAAGAGTGCTATCTCAGCAAGAGATGATGATCTTGCTTACTTTTAATAGAGTCATCCTAGCAGATGTTTGGCAAGGTATTGCATTCTTTGCTCAAAATCTAGTTTACATAGACCTGGGAAAAAATGATGGGGTGTAGCAGTCATTCAGGTCGGTTAATTGCTCCAAGCTCTAGTTTTATACCACTGCTCATTTGGTTATCTTTCTGGTTATTTGGGTTTTCTTGGAAACTCAGGCTCTTGCCATTGAGAAGAAGCATGATATGTGTTTACAAATTAAAACAAAGAAAAGTGAAAAAAAATTGGAGACTAACAGGATGGTATCAAAGACTGGTATAATTTTTTTTTGCTGGGGGTAGTTTTTTATTTTTGAATCAGTTTTAGCCTAAGTATGTCTAAGTTTCTACACTTGTTGTTTAGTCTTGTGATTTCTTACTTTAAGAAGTAACTAAAGGTAAAGTGTTTTGAATTTTTTGTTTATTACAGCCAATTGAGTCTGTAAATGGAAAGTAAACACAAAATAATGATGGTAAGGAACAAATTGCTTGCACTATAAATTATTGAAAGTAGTCAGCACTCTCCATATTTGTTATTTTTAATTGATATGCTTTGCACAGGTGTTGTGTAATAAGTGTGAATAAGACTGTGCAGCGAATTAGCTCGTGCTGCAGCATCCCATATCCAATAAACTCAATAGAAGACCCTTCGGTCATTTCACGCCTTATTGGATCTTGACACGTCCCTAAAGAAAAGTTGCTTGAGACATTTTTATCGTAAACATTTATGAAGCTTTCTTCTGATATATAGTTTGCTAAGATTTTAGTGAAACTACTGTAGTGTGCAAACAGTTTTTTTCCCGAAGGACACCCGCAAAAGTGGGAAGTAACCTTGAGCATGTCGCATGCGATTAAGTCGTATCATATTAATCTGCCCTAAAAACGAAAAATTTACATTACTTTTATACATTGAAGTGAATGCTTTGATACACAGTGGCTTTAGCCTCTTCATATCCTCTTATGTTTTTCTCTGAATACCTGGGAGCCGAGAAAACTGGTAACCACCCATATTCTCTCGTTCTCTTTAAAATAGGATTGTTGATCAATTTTTGCTGAGTTGGCTGCCATGGCTCAAGATGGAGGACCATGTGGTGAGATAAACTAATTTCTTCTCTGCCATCCTGAGAGGGTTTCTCATACTTTCAGAATAGAACAGAATTTTGGCTAACCTAACAACTCAACAGGAAATCGTCCCTTTTAAATTGAATGTTCTAAGGGAGTTCTCGGAGTTGCTTTGAGGTTTATCGCCCATCATGAATTAAAACCAGTGAACAAGGCTGTTCAGATGAGGGTGTCTGGCATAGTGAAGTACTAGTGCATTTCATCCCTGAGAAGCAATCAAACTACTGTTTTCTCACTTCTAACATTACTTAAAAATTAATAATCAACGACATAGGTGTCAGGCATATCAAAGAATATTGGCACGGAAAGAGGTACTCTCCCTAATGGTTCATGTGCACATTCTAGGGTGAACGTTATTGTATCTCTAGTATGAACATTGGTGGTGATATTTTTGACAAAGGCCATCACTGGACGGCCATGTTTACGGATTTTTAAGGAAGTACTAAACCGCAGAGGCTCAGGGCTACACAGCTTTGTAAAATGTCGTATATTGATGTTACTAAGTCATACATATCTTATGTTTTGAAGAGTATGTGATTAACATGGACTGGCTGGAACAAGAAATAGTTATGGAAGAGCAGCTGGAAAGAGGAAGAGAAGAACAAAGAAAATGGGAGGAGCAAACGAAAAGAGAGAAGCAAAGAAAGGGAGAAGATCATTTTCCGACACATACCTATACTTAAGTTATCCCTTTTAAAATTTTCAACCTATATATCTATGTCACAGTAATTCCTCTTTTTTTCAAATATGTGAAATCATAATCTCTTGGAAAACTACTCTATCAAGGATATAAATTTAATGTGTATTGTTTCTTTTTTTATTTTTAAGTGAGCTTAATGATCTTGTTTATAATGGGGCAGCCATATTAGTACGTCAGTGTCATCGGAAGACATTAAATATTCGGAAGAGAAATTTAAAACTTGTTCTTTGCTTACATAGATTTTTCTTTTGTGGAGCCCTACTAAGTGACTCTTGATGTCATGTTAAGTTCTCCTTCGCTTTCACAAGTAAACAGGCAGCACGTTGGAATGGGACGACAGTAGTTCATCCTAAGTTACCAAGGGCTTCTTTTGCAAGGAACCCTTCAATTATTCTGTTACAATGTTTTATCTGGCGGTGACCAATTAATCCCACATGAAGGATATGCCAAAAATGGGGTAAAATCGGACAATTCATCCTGCAAATGAAACATATTCCAACTTGTTGTGTGTAATCTTTACCCAATTTTTCATTATTTTCAGAGAATCACGGAATTCTAAAAAAAAAAAACAATTCATGTCATAAAAAGAATCTATTCCAACGCGCTGATTGAATTATAACTCAGTACATCCCTGATTTTCCGTTTTTTCTGATAAATTCCGAAAAAACGGGGTTAATTCTGAAAACTCACCCCATAAGTAGAATACATTCTAAGTTTCCATATCCAATCTTGAACCCGGTCTTCTATTTTTATTTTAATGAATTCCAGAGAAAAAGAGGACGGTAAGTTTTGAGAATTTATACCGTAAGCGGAGTATATCCTAAGTTGTCATATTCAATCTTTACCCCAATTTTCGAATTCCTTTTTTTTAATGAATCAATTGTAGAAAAACAGGACAAACTCTGACAATTCATGCTACAAGGGGATAATACCCGAAGTTGCCAAATGCCATCTTTGCTTCGATGTTCCAATTTTTTTTTTTTTTTTGAGTGAACTCTAGAGAACAGGGGTAAATTCTTAGAATTAATACCGCAAGTGGAATATAACCTACGTTGTCATGTCAAATCTTTCCTGATTTTCCTTTTTTTACAGAGTAAATTCTAAGGATTCACGCTACAAGTGGATAAGACTCTAAGTTCCCATATGCCATCTTTACCCCGATTTTTCATTTCATTTTTCAGCGGTGTATTCTACGATTAGCGCTAATCATTAGTCCCTTAAAATAAAGCAATACGCAAATAGCTTCATTGTAATTAGGAGATTTTTATAACGCCGGCCCGCTGTCAGTTATTATTAATTAATTAACTTCTATAGAAATTAAAAACTTAGACACAACGCGCTATGTAATGTACAGTTCCTCTTTAATTGTAATCATTCCCTAAAGAAGTCTTAATTGGGGTCGAAACGCGTCCGAAATAAATGAGAAGCTTACAACTACAAAACTTTCTTGGATCGTCTACGTTAAAGTGAGGAAGAAACCATGCTTTGCCCTTTTCTGTGCTCAGTTGATCATCGGGGACTCTACGGGCGTGGCCGTTATCGAGCGTCCTTTTCATAAAGGCTAGGTAATCTTCCTTCAAGTTGCTGTCGTTTAAAAGCCTTCTTTTAAGTGATAGGAGCCTTCTCAAGCAGTACCCTTTATTGTCGGGTAGGGTCAGGTCATCAGATTTGAAGGGCAGTGGTGCTTCCCAGTTTCCGTTTACATTCTTGTGCAGGCCTTTGGTAAGTATTTCTCGGAAGCGTTTATCCTCAATGGACTCGGATTGTTCGGTTCCACGAATCTTGCGTGTGTGAGGAACCTCGCTGTAGTCGAGCTCCATCATTTCACGTACTTGCTTCGGGCTCGTGAGGTCTTTTGAACTCATCAGGTCCTGGAGTGGAGGTATTGTGGGCACTTCCTCGCAGCGATCTAGGAGTACTTCTCTTTCGACTGTTACTCGATTGACTGAGGCTGCATTGGTCCTTGAGTGCTTATCCTTACATACACGACCAATTATCGTCCAGCCGAACTTGTATTGCTCTGCCCAGCGTTCTTCGTTATTTCCGAAGATGACCTTAATTGGTTGGAAGGCAGCTGGAACATTTCGGCCGATGAGTAGGCCAATATCGACATCGGGGCGGTGCTATATCTTGTTTGCGATGTGAGACAGATGTTTCCACTGCTTGGCTACTTGGGGTGTGGCAATATCCTCGTGTGAAGCAGGGATATACTCTCGTGAGTATGCAAACGGGACTTTAATTGGTGCATAACCATTTTCTGTGTCTTGAATGGACAATCCAGTTACTTTCTTTGTTCTGATTGAGTTTGAGCCTACGATTGTGTTAACCTGTAGGTCAACCTGCGGCGCGTCTACTTCCAGTTGCTCTAGCAGGGAGTCGGAGATAAAGACATCTGTGGATTGGTCGTCCAGGACTGCATACGTTGTTAGTTTTTTGCTGGGTTAGACTGATGAGATGCCTGTACAGGGACGATTCTAGCACATGACCTACTGGTTTCCTCCTCCCCGCAGACTTGCGTGCAAGCTGTAGATGTATTTTTGGCTTCGGGGTTATTAGGTTTCTTCTTGTGATCGGGCGTTGCCTCAGTATGTAGCGCTGTCAAATGTCTCTTGTGGCAAATGTCGCACACTGGAGGTGTCTGATCGCAATTTTCGGCATTATGCTTGCTGGGAGCCATGCACTTAAAACAGAGTTTGTTTTTCTTGAAGAAGTCTATTTTTTCTTCCCAGGTTAACTCTCGAAATTTCTTGCACTCGTTTAGCGTGTGGGACTTTGTGTTGAGGAAGAGACAGGGTTTAGAGGCAGAATTGCCTTCTGATTTCGCCTTTTTTGGTTCGGGAGATGAGACTTCACGTTCACCGCTTGTTTTCGAGGCCAAGTTAGTAGAACTGGGTACTTTTTTACGTGGTAGGGGGCCAGGTGGATTTGGGTCTTTGGTTGCGTAGCGGAAAATCTGTGGAATATTCATGCGATCAGCATGGAAGGTTACTGTTTCTACGAACTAAGCAAAGGTCGGGAATGCATCGCAACCTTTCTTTTGTTGCAGGGTTTGCACCGTTGTGGACCACATTGTTAGAAACCAACTGGGGAGCTTTTCGACTAAGGTTTGTAACTTGGAAGGATATTCGAAAATCTTAAGACTATCAAGGTGGTTTTTTGCCATTTCGACTTGTTTTAAGAAGTCGCTAAATTCTCTCAGGCCTCGGGCGTCATTACTGCCGATTTTAGGCCAATTAACCAGCTTGTTCTCAAAGTCGGTAGCTATAATCGCGGGGCGGCCAAAGCGTGACTTCAGTTTCTTTCTTGCTTCGCTGTACGCTATTTCTGGGCTAGCGCCGACCATGTACTGCAGTTGCTCAACGACTTTCTTCGCCTTTCCATCCAAATGCTGATAGAGAAGATACAGTTTTTGTTGAGCGCTAATCGGTGCGGAGTCGATGAGAGCGTCGAAAGCTGTTTCCCAAACAAAGAATTTAGTGTCTGTCTCGTTACCAGTGAAAACATCCGGCTTGGCTTGCGGGAGCCGTTGCAGCTGAGTTACCATAGCCAAAGCCTCGGCAATTTGGAAGACAGAGTCTGAATTTGTAGGAGTGCGATTTTCACCTTGAACATACGGAGTTGGCTTGATCTCTCGGTACATAGTGGCCGGAGAACTCGCAGGGGTGAAGGGATCGGCGCATTGACGTAGGTCAGAGGCGGACGGATGGACAGCCCTCAGGCTGGTAGTAACGGGCTGAAAATCGCGAGGATGAGGAGTCACGGGTACCTGAGGTAAAGGCGTGAATGGGGTACTGGCGCTAACGGCTGTCTTAGGAGCTGCCAGGCTGTTTGAAGTACTCAAAACAAAGGACTGCGAGGTAATTAGGCCGCCTGTGTTTGCGGAGAATGTCGGAAGCTGAGATGTTGTTGGATAGTCTGTGGCAAGATGGGGTGGAGCCAAGAGTCCTGTGTCAGTTGGGGCCCTGGTGGCTGAAGGTCCTATGTGAGGTAGATGTCCTGTGTCGGCGAAGGACTTGACTGGCAATCCTTCGTTCTTATTTAGAGGCGACAACAAACTTCCGGTGGACGTCAGGTGAGTGGGAACAAATTCTCCTTGGTTTACAAACCGATCAATAATCGTTTCTTTGGGTAATTGATCTATGTCGTCAAAATCGAACGGATTTTGTTCTTTTAGCGCCTCTTCAAAAACGGCTTCCTTTGCCAAAGTTTCGCTTAGTTGTTGTTGCAGTCTCAGTTTATTTAAAATCTTTTGTTGCTCTTCGATTTTATCGCTGAATTTTAATTTCTGCTCCAGCGCTACGCGTTTTGCTTTCACATTAATCAAAGTTTCTTTTGATGGGTGCGATGAACCGGATGTGCATGACCTTATCGAATGTCTTGACTTGCGTGACGATTTTGATCCTACAGACAAGGTCTCAACTTTGCCTAATGTCAACACTTTGTTTAACGCCGCGCTTTGTACTCCTTGAATTGAATCTTTTACGGTTGAAGGTAATTCGGTTATCAGCTCTGCTTGGGGGGTATTTTTCGCTAGGTCTAACCAACTGTTCAACTCGAATTCAGTTTTTTCCGCGAGTGTAATCAAATCTCTGACCTTTCTGTCTATTTGATCTCGGTCTGTTGAGCCAGCGAGGTATGTGTGGAACGCGGTGACGTTTGCGTGAAAGTTCTTGTTTGCGGTTTTAGCAGAACTTTCCTTTACCGCGGAATGGAACTCGAAACCCCTTTTTGTCATAGTCCGAGAACGTGTTTCCGACGGTTCGCTTTTTTCATAAATTTTTAAACCTTCTGCTTGATCGGGGGCGATTGCGTCTTTACTCTGCGCAAAGTTTTCTGAATTTTCGCCAAAGCCAGCATCGCTAGTTTCGTCTGGCAAAGCGCCGAGTTTTGTCTTTTGTTCGTTGCTTTGTGGGTGGCTCATGACGTGGTACTTCAAGTATTTGGGCGATAAGTTCGACGAGGTGATGAGACAGGGACACTCTTTGCTTTCTAAAACTCCGTTACTACCAGTAACTAATTTAAATAAATGCAAGGTTAATTTTCTCCTCGTCGCCTGCAGAGGTTTTCTTTGATCTTCTTTAGTTGCAGAGTTTTACTACAATTTAAGCGTTGTTCTCCAGAGGAACCTGACTTTTCTTTAGGTAGATCGACAGCGCTCCATTGTTCGTTCTGACGAGCATTTGCCCTTCTGCCTTTTTTTATTTTGGTTACGATAGTAAAGGAACGGACTTACTTTGTGTCCTCGGTTGACTGCTCAATAGTTTCCAAGGGTGGACTACTCTTCTCGCTCGGGTGAGCTTGCTTGACTTGATTTGAACTGTAGAGAAATTCGACTGTAGCGGCGTCAGCTCCTGTGGCGGAGAGATCCGTGAAACTGAAAAAGGAACTAAGGACTCACAGTTTCCACAAGGCTTAGATTTATTGTGCCAACTCTTACAGCGACCTGTTTGGTAGGACGTGTTGGGGCGAACGCTCTTATAGGTTCTGAGTTAAGCAGCGATAGCCGGAAGTTCCCTAATGTAACTAAAGGTTACTCAAAGTTCTTTTGAAGTTGCCCGTCGAATTTCTGTGAGCCTTATGGAAGTTACATAAGTGTTTTGCGGCATATAAGCGAAAGTCACGTGATAACTAGCGGAGAGTCATCGCGACGTAAAATGCTGTAGAGGCTAAAAAAGGGAATATAAAAATACTGCGGAAATTAAAGCGCACGGGCGCTGTTACAGTCCTCCTTGTTTTAGTCCTTTCCGGTTGCCCAGTCGCGCCCATAATAGCGTGGGGACAATTCATGACACTTAAATGACCTTATAGCATTAAAGGCATGTCTGCTGAAGACCCCTACACTCCGCCCAGGCGTTAGTTTTTCCCTCTCAAACGGAGGCCTTCATTACCAGTTCGAACGTCCCGCGACCGCCATTTTCATCGGCGCGCAAGGTTTTCTGGGGTGATGACGGAAAATGGTTGCTCGATCCCCTTGCCCTCGGTAAAATTGGTAGCAAAATGCCGCATTACGTTGCTTTTGAGTGTAGTATTCAAGTTAAAAACAGGAAAGGGGTAAGACTCCTCACAGCAGTGCTGTTCGAAGTGCTTTGAACACAGACGTGAGTCTTTGGGCAAGGATGTCCTTCCAACAGCATGAATCCAAGCTCGTCGAATCGCTGCATCACTCGGAAAATTGTGGAAACGAATTTTGGGATCATTTACCCTGTTTTCCTGTTTTTTTTCCTGCTTAAATCTGTGCTTTTCGACAGGCCTCCTGTATCATTCACAAATAAGATCATCTACATTGATCGCACCAACAATTATTAAGAGGAATCGAATTGAACTCGTTTGTACACCCTTTTGCTTTTGGAAAATCAATCGATTGTGCCTTCTTTTCACACACCACACAACCATATTAAGACTAGGACGCTCCCATCTAAGTTTCAGAGGAAAAAACGACGAGAAAAGTTGTCTCATGTACTCGTTCTACTGTCGTTTTCCGACGCATTTTCCTCCACTTCTTTCGCGGGAAACCCACACAGGCGCGTAGCAGCTGTTATTCGCTTCAAACAAAAATTTACTGAACATGCGCAGACAAATTGCCTTTCTGCCCATACGACCAGATTATAAGCTGAAAGAGTAATTTAAAATGAATGTGATTATTCGTAGTGAAAGTAGTGTGGTGAATATTATTATGGTCTAAATAAACGCCCAAAGTAAAAGGGTCTATTCCATTCATGCACAATTAAAGCAACATTTATGACAAGGAGAATTCTTATTTACAGCTACAGTCTAATCTGTATAAGCGGCACCGTATTAAGCAGTCACCTTGTATTTAGCGGTCGGTTGCCAAAGTCCCGAATTTGTTTCCCATTAATCATTGTAATTTTACCTTTATTTCGCGGTCACCCTTTTTTTCGAAAGAGGACAGTGATTGCTCTTCTGTAAGCACTGTTATGTAGTAGCAAGAGAATTTAAGGGGACAGAGACGAAAAATCAGGGCGTTAGCCAAAACTGGTCGATTTTCGTTAATTTATTTTTAGCTTGGGACGGAAAGCATTTGTGGTTTCCTAATGTAGCTTCTTATTGCCATAGTCGGTGTGATATTAGGGGAACAAATCTTATTACTGTTCCCCGATGCACCAGTTTTACATACAGGCGACCAAGGCTCACTGCAAGAGGACAAATATTTACCATTATGCATTTACACATAGTTAGTGGAGGGTCCCCTATGCTAACTATGATTTACATGTCCAAGTAAACAATTGTAGTAACATTCTTTGCGGATTTAGCGAAACGTAACTCTCGCCTCGCAGCATTTGGATCAGAATATAGTAGTATTTTGTGACAATGGTTTTGATTTTAGGAGGGTTTGTATAAGGAAAAACGGATTCGTAATGTTTGGTTGTTATGGTTGAATTTTACTCCGTGTTTTATCAACGTAACTAGTATTAATTCCTTAACCTAATTTTTACAATGAATAGTTAGTCTTACATGTCAGTACATGTATGGGGTAGTCCGGCTATTACTATCCATTAATAACTTCAGTAAAATTGATATGTCCCTAGGCCTGGACCAGAAGCCACCTTCTCTTTCTCCTTATAATCTCTTTCTGAGTTTCCTTCCCTTTCTTTAATGAGCTGATGAAGTTTCCACTCGATTTATGACCCGTGCGTTTCGCGTGCCCGGGACCATAAATTCCTGCGTATCCAATCCACCCCGTAACTCACCAGTACGGCCCGCGAACTCGGTTAGACAGAGATATGTTCAGACTTTCGCAAATATGGAATCTATTTGTTTAATATGATAAAAAAGAAAAAAAAAATTGTTGTTAATAGTGATATACGTCTATCCTCCAACAGATCATAAGTAAGAACCAATCAAAATGTGTATATAACCCAGCTATCATAAATTACCCACTATTTGTATTTTCATTTCAGGCATCTTAGACAGTAGATTTCCAGCTGATTAAATGCTCCAATAAAATCTACTTTCGCGACAACCAAAAATGTTGCCACGCTTTTCGATCACCGTATGGATCGATGCTCTCCTTTCCCAAATGGTGTTTCTTACCCGAATAAAAGAATCTGTTGTCGACACGGACTTGTGTACATTGGGTACAAAGGGGGTTGTATGTCGCCCGTATCAATATCAAAGATGCAAGCCGTTGAGAGCACATAGACAACGTTGAAGGTGGAAAATCACTAATAACATTGATGAAACTTCTTTGTTACGTGGTCCCCACTAACTAATGCAAAGTCTTCCTTTTTTTCAACTACTGAAGTGGTTTCAAAGTAGATACGTTTTTTTTGCTCGTTGTTGGCCTCGCCCGAAGATAAATCTTTCTCCAGGACGGCAACCGAAATTTATAACTTATCTTAAAAATACAAATAACTCTTTTATAAACTGTTTAAGTTGTGGATATTCGATTATCAGTTTAGGTAGATACAAATTGAATTATGGAATTATGTTTTAGTATTTACCCGGACATATACATGATCGAGGTAAAATACGCACCAGCTGGAAGAATATTGTTCATCTTTTTTCATAGTTAAACTACATTTTCACGGCTGCAGCAGCCACATGTCTAAGTGAAATTTGGGACTAAGTTCCAAAAAAGTGATCATGCTGATGCCGGTGTAAGTTTCCTTTACAGTCTAACGTTGAGTTGTAACATGTTATCGTACTCTTCGCTTCTCGGAATAGATAATATCTGCAAAAAAAGCATACTTTGGCGCCTGATGTTTAATTGTGTTTTTTTTTTTTTATGAGAGCTGGGCAGTTGATATTTTTTTAGTAGTTTTCTTTACTCCGTGACTGAGCACGAGGCTGATATAGCGCATGCTCTGATCGGTTCAAGCACGAGGACGTTCTTCTCTCGTAATGCCCCCGGGCCAATTGAGGAGTATGCAAATAAAGAACAACGTAAAAATTTGAAAATATCCAAAAGATATAAAGGGGTGATCAACACCCAGAGAGAAAAAACTTTTGTCAACTAAGGCTAAAACTTCGGAATAGAGGAAAGAACCAAGAGTGAATTGAAGATTTCAAGATTTCGATGTAATTTCTCGTTGATTTATATTAGAGGATACAGGTTTTGGACTTATTGGCAGGAAACTGTAGTCTACTAGACTATAAAAGTTGTATCGTTTAAAAATAAGTTGTATCCTCGAATCTTTTGCGCGCGTAAGGAATGGTGATGTAAGCCTGACTATGACGCATGTAATGGATCTATTGCCACATTTAAAACAAAATATGTGCACTTGAGATTTACCAAAAGATACTGAGAAGTCTAACAGCATGCTTTCATCAAAGCTCTCTTATTTCTTGTGTTTTATCACGTGCGGGTTAATGGAAGCTTTTGGTCATCGAGATAACGAACGTGAAACGCAAGTCCAACAACTTGATACGATTGTGGTAAAAGATGAGGAATATCGCCGGAGATCTCAGTGTATGTCTCACAGCAAAAGCACAAGACAGAAAGATTATGATGTAAATGGAGTTAGGGACCGCGGAATCAGGTACTGGTTCAGAAGAAACAAAATTGTGCCCGCAGTTTTACCCACAGCCAGAGAAGGCCGTTCTGAGGCCAAGTGCGCCAACGGGCAGTGTACCATACACGAGATTTCTGAAGACGAGCCAGTTGAAACCTCAAACGATCATGTTGTCTTAGCTTTCTCCGAGACCAAAGACAGTTTTTTACAAAGACAAACTGGCGCCCAGGCTCTACAGAGCTTCGCAACATGTGCTCGGCTGAATGAAAATTTTATGAGGAGAACAACTTGGATGGGAGTCGATAATCGTGACAAAGATGATAACACGACGGATACCCAAGAAACTGCATCGAATTCGTCTTTTTCATCGAAAATTACTACATGGAAAGCTTTCAGACAAAGGATTTCATTCAGAGGGACTCAAAGGACAGCAGAGAATGAGTCTTATTGTGGTGATAAAAATATTTCAGATGCGCAGGAACGTAGACCTCAAGGAAAAAAGGGGAGAATTTCAGGCAAACCCTGTCGAGGAAAGTCAATGAAAAATTCGTCCACTACAACCAAAAAAGAATCTTTTAGATCTCACAAACCTAGAGATAATAATTCAACATTCAATCGGGATCTTTACATGCAGATAAACAACCTTGTTGTCACGGAAGCAAGTGGTCAGTGTGGTTCCAGCGACCCATTCCGGTTCCCGGAGATGTCTGAATTGAGCGCGTTGCCCCTCGAATACCTCGATTTGAGAACAAACGTTAAATGTGACTCACAGCCCACCAAAAGGAAATCTCGATTACCAGGGGTGCTCCGAAAATTTAGGAGAAAAAGAAAAAGCGACGGTGCTGCTGATTAGGTGACTGCAAGGCGATCGATGAAAAAAGATGATGACCTCGTTGCTGCCCGTTGGTCACAATCAGCCTCATAAACTTAACCCGGCAAGACGAAAAAGGGGATTTATTTTACCTCTAAGTAATTATTACAAGTCTAAGCAATTCCACATTTTTTGTCCTGCTGCATGCAAGATTATTGATACTCTTATGAAAATCCTAAACAAAATACCAACTCTCGAGGCGATCCGTAAAGCGGTAGTTTGTGTTTTCAAGCGCGAGATGATTCTGGGCGGCTAATATTCGGTGGCCATATTGGGCGAGTGGAAGACTTGTGACGAGTGGCGACCGAATATTCACCGCGCTGAATCTCCCGTTTGAAGACACAAACTACTGCTTGCAAGCAGGCTGGGAAATGCAAAATGCTGTTGGGTTGTGTTGCCCACAAAATGTCACATGACTAGTCAGTCATATTGTTCTGAGGAACATCCATACGTATTATTCAAATAAATTATGATTTTTTTCTCAAGTGAAGAGCATAAGAGTATGGTACCATATCAAGACTATACGATCAAATGTTACTCCTGGGTTAACGTTCCAACCATTTACCGTATCGCATGGTATCATTGTGAGATTTTACAGTAGAATGACACTCCCACTTGGAACGCGCGCAAAATGACTTAGCGCGACGTAAAATTTTCTGAAGAGGTCATGTAAACATATGCAAAGCCACAAGAGGCAACCTTGGTGTAATCGCGCTGTTAGGATGGAATACCCCCTTGGACGGAGCTGCGTGATTTCACTATATGTGAATTCAGTTCTTTATTTGCAAGTCAAATGCGACGAAAAATGACAGCAATTTAAATATTCAAATCGTCCACATGGTATAGTCAGCTGGAAACCATCTTTTACTCCCTGGTCGATCTTTCTTTGGCTCTTTCCTAGATCAGTCTCTACAATTATTGCCTGACGGTTTGTTTTTTGAGTTCTTTGTTCAGTTTGAATAATCAATGTCAGCTCTTTCCACGTCCTAGAAAGCGTCGACAAAGTAAATTGAAATATCAGCAGCTTAGTTTTCCCTTGTTCCCTTGAATGTAACGTAAATTGAAATATTGTGAATCTGTTATAACACTCCGCGAGAAGAAATGTAAGCTGGAATCGCAGAAATGAAGAGGGCTGATTTACACATCAGAAAATTGAATCTGAGTGGCCGGTAGGCGATTGTGCAAGATCGAAGACTAAAGTTCCAGTAGCTTAATTCATTTTGACTCATAAAAACATGTAAACTGTCCACTCGACCGCCAAGGCGAGTATTGCGAGGATGATTAGAACAAGGTTGCTTTCTCTGCGTCTTGTACGACGGCCCAGCGGACCCCAAGGAATCAAATCGTTAATAATCAACAGCCCCAGTATGATTATCGTCGAAACGAAGAGAACACGGAGAGTCGGATGATCGTAGTCAAACAGCAGATTGTCCATGACTATAATATTAAATCGAAAATTGTCTTCGCTGAAGTGTCTAAATAAGCTTTGTTGCGACGTGGCTCAAACAGGAGTTTCGATTTATTCCTGCAAAGAAAAGTCGATTTAGTAAAAGGAACATAAATAGCCGAGCGGCCGTCGAGCCAAGACCGCAGGTCAATTCACCGCTTATAAATTATGTACGAAAATCAGGAAAAGAAAATAATTAAAATTCATGTTCACAAATGTTATGTAATGAGTTTGAATAACAAACAATACGCGGCTTCCGTTCATTAATTTTTTTATCTATTCATTTTTTATAAACAGCAAATGTTGTGTTTTTAAGGCAGCTTACTCTTTTGAGACTGTGTCACGGCGAATTAGTGGTTTCTTTTCATATCGTTTATGACATATTTTTCTGTGAAGTATATCGTATTATGCCTGAAGATGGAAGACCTCAGTATAAGGTGGGAAAATGGAGTGTTAAACGGGGTTTTTCCATTGATCGTCATTGCAAGATTGATTTTTTGCGAGCGATTGTTTGGAAATCAAATCGGGTTGTCATCCAATGAAGCCACTAAGAGATCAGTTTTACTGAAATTCTCCTCACTAGAATATTACATCCCCGCAAGTAAAGGTCCTGAGAATAGCAAAGAGTAATGGCTGCGTCCTTCAACACATTCTCTCAGTTATTGCCGTTACAGAAAAATGCACGCACACTCACTGTGATGAATCTGTGTTGACTTTAGGGAGATCTGTAATTGAAGAAATTCTCCTCACTAGAATATTCTCTCAGTTAATTGCCGTTACATTCTCTCAGTTAATTGCCGTTACAGAAAAATGCACGCACACTCACTGTGATAAATCTGTTTTGACTTTTGGTGAACTGTAATTGAAGAAGAGTATAAGGCTTAGAGCCCAACCACCATCTATTACCCTCTCATACAACATCCTATTGTCTGTTTAATATCAACCGCTCAGAATGCGATCACCTCCTCCAATTCCCCCACCAGAGTAGGGAGAGGAACGGTCATCAATCGTCGCCAACTAGTCGTCACGAATCGACAACGTGCTTCCCGCTCAGAGATGAGCGCTGTACATCGTCATCGCGGTTGATGGCGTTGTCTTTGCTAGGATACAAAGACGGAACACGTACTGTAGAAATGATCCTAGTAAGTACGGTCTTAGATGTGATTCAGTTGAACAACTGAACTGATTTCATTTAGAAAGATGCTACATATGGGATATCCCTAACAACAGATCAAACTCGCATGCGCATTGTTTCTGAAATCTAAAGACCAACGGCTGATTTGGGACAATCGTTTTCTTTCTTCTTCACGTGTTCGTCGATGACGTAAAGAACCTCACCGGAATCAAGCTATCGCAAGAGATTTGTTACTTAAAGAACCTGTCCACACATCAAGGTAGTGCTGTGGCTACACGACACAGAGAGGACTTTCAATTTCGTTGATAAAGTAACAGACATGGGTGTGGCACAGTCTTCGTCCGTCTGCAATCCCAGCCGCCCCCTGGCACCCTTCCCCCACGAGAACACATCTCCATCATTGCTAACTGCAACTGTAAAAGTATCTCCGCAAGAAACAAACGTAAGCTTCTTGTTTTCCAAAGCTTTAACAACTCTGGGCTCCCTGCAACTTCCCTCGCGTTCATAACCGAGCTGGCCAAACGAGTTGGAACCGAATGTTAGGCATTTACCGCTGTCCGTTAGCACCGCAGTGTGTGACGTTCCCATGGTGACAGCCTTGACAGGCTCGGCCATCACAGGCAGGGAAGTGATGGGCCTCAGAATATGTGACTCGTCCACGGATTGATCCTCAGTGTCTAATGCCAGTTTGTTACATCTGTTACTACCGCAGGCTAACAGCCTGTTATTCAATGTCAACACAAACGAGCAGTCCACGCCGCATTTGACCTGTTTCGCAGTAAAACCAGGTTCAAGACTCACAGGTTGTGGAAGAGAAAAACACTGCTGGTTTCCGAGCCCCAAACGCCCGTTGTCACCGCGTCCCCACGAGAAGAGTTCACGGTCAGCCGTGACGACCATGACATGGGAAGCACCACAGGACACCTATGGTATTAAACAAGCGGGGGCGATATTACTGAATGATTTCATATTTGCTAACACGTAACAAGATCTTGACGTGATAATAAGCGACAATGTTTGGATAAAAAAAGATGCAACTAACTCAATTTGTGGTAGAAAGCTAAGCTCTATTGAAGTTTGGGCGAAAAATACTGTTTTAATATTGTTACCAACGACTTACTGACAGATCACCAGCAGATTACCACCTGTGGGCCACAAGTTTACTTAAAACTGTATGTTCTTTGTTTTTCTTTGTTTTTTTTTTCTTTGCTTTTGTTTTTTTGGTTTACTTCTCACGGGTGTCAAAATATTTCTCACCTGCTTAACTTCAAATCCAATCAATTGTTCAACAATTTTGGCCTGACCAACGTCATTGTGATTTCCATGTCCTAATGCACCATGCATTCCATTCCCAAATGTCATGAGGATTCCACGATCTAGAAACAATTATATGAAAAAGTAAAGCTGTATGATACACGCATTTTGAATTGTTCCTACTTATGATCTATTGGAAGAGAGATCGATAGGTGACTCACCATTAACAGCATTTTGCTTTTGCTATCACATCAAACAAATATGTTCCAACGAACATTAGAATTTTAGGCAAAGTAAACAAAATGCTCAAAGACAGTAAACAAAAGGCTCAAATAAAGGCTTGCTAGTGATGATCATGATTTTCCCAGCACACAAATACTGATTAGAGGGTCATAAGCTTCTGTTATGTCTATTAGAACAGTGTTTTATTAAGGAAAAACAATATCAGAAAAACAATTTTGGCCAGTTTTAGCTCTTTAATTCCCAGCAGCGATTAACATGTAACATCTCCCTATCATATCCATACATGACCCTGCAAACAGGTAATGAGAATACTCAAACTTATCAGGTAGAAACTGTTATCTTGATCTAACATCAAATTCTCCTAACTTAATGTAGCAGCTAGATGGGGGAATTTTTAAACAGATCTTGGGAGTTTAACGATAAAACAATTCAATAAAATCAAAAGGGGAAGCCATTCAGATTCAATAGACCATAAAGGAATTTTACCTCTGTTGGTGCAAGAAGAGATAATTTACAAGTAATTATAAAAATACATTTTTTATGAGACAAATAACAAACAAGTAAAGTGGATGTGGCCTCTACATGACATCAAATGGAAATTCAAACAATTCCACTGTACATCACAAGGTCTGGAGTTCATTGAAAGTTTTACCTGTCAAACAAGCCACAAAGAAATCACCACAGGATACTTCGACTATTGTCACTCCAGATTGCCCCTCTAGAAACCTTGGTACCCACATATCTTCCAACAATCTCCCCTTCTCTGCTGCATCTGAAGAAACATCCACTGCCTTCTTATTGGAATCCCAGATGATCATACGTCCACTTTTAGAGACCCCTGTTTTCAGTGCCCTGCCTGTGGCTACCTGAACGACATCAGAGTCATGCTGTGGAAGTGTCAGTTTAGCTGGTGATCTGATGCCACCTCCCCACAGGTACACTACATACTGGGGTTCTCTTGGCTTAAAATCAGGAAGTCCTTCAAGAATTACAGAGGCTGAGTTTGTGGAGCTGGTGCGATAGACTTGATTGCCTGTGGGACGGCTGCCACTTGATGATCGTCCACTTTTTGGAGGTATGACAGCTGTAAATAGGCAGACACTTTTTGAATAGGCTACATATTTTCAAGGGGTTAAATATTTTGCACATTGTCATGTACTTTGGTAAGACATTCCCAACACTACTACCTTTTAGTATTGGCCTACATGAGTGGTTTTTGCATTCCACATCACCACGGCCCATTCCAATGTACTGATTAACTTCCCTAACATACCTAAATAGTTCACCAAACCTATTTTCTTGTTAAAAAGAATCAGTCAATTGGGAAAGGGTTCGAAACTGGATTGTTTCTCCTAAACCTGAAAACATAACTTGACAAGACTTAGCAAATTCTTTTATAGCCCCATAATTCATTACACATACAGTTACTTGACAAAAGAAAACAATTGTGAGAGCAGTACATAACCTTTGGGAATAAAGCTTTGTCTGAGAATAGTATGGAATTATACTGTTACAGTAGTAATATGGAAAGCTTTCCCACTTCTCTCAATTCAGGATCCTACTAAAGCTGTTAGAAGTTACCGTGTTGTTGAGATGCGCATGAACAACAAAAATGCAAATTCAAAGTTTACCCGATATTCCTGCTGTTGGTCTTGGCGCTCTGTTGCATGGAACTCGTCCTACATCAGTGTGCAGATTAAACAGAGCATTGACCACAAGCGGTTGTGCCATGATCTGCCGTAGAGTTGGCCTCTTAGCGGGGTCCACCTGAAGCATGTTTAAAACAAGATTCTTGAAATCTTCACTGTATCTTTCGGAAATCGGAATGAAGTTCCCTTTCATAATTTTCATTACCAGAGCAGGCAGATTGGATGCCTCGAACGCTTTCTTTAACGTAGCTAGTTCGTATAAAACACATCCAAGAGCCCAAATATCGCTTTTTTGATTATATGGTTTGCCCTCGCACAGTTCTGGCGAAATATAACATGGCGTGCCTATCACGGAGTTGGCCTTGCTTTTGCTACTCAGTATTTTTGAGATGCCAAAATCTCCGATCTTTACTACTTTCCTTGTCTTGTTTAATAAAATGTTTTGAGTCTTAAGATCCCTATGAAGGATGTGTTGTTGGTGGACGTGATGAATAGCCAGCACAATTTGTACGAAAAGTCGTATTATCTCGTCTTCGTCCAAAAGCTTTCCCTCGCGTTCCTCGAGGAAAGTGTACATAGTACCTCCTTGGGCATATTCCATGACTATCATTAAGGCTTTTTCCTCGACGAAACTCTCAAAATAAGCAATTATATTTGGGTGTTTCAGCATGGAAAGCACTTGGACTTCGTTTTTAGCGGCCACTCTCTCCTCTTTACTCATTTCTTCCACAGGAATTTGTTTGATGATAACATGACATCCATCGGAAATTCGTCTGCACAGATATACAGTTCCGTAGGCACCACGGCCGATACTCTTAATTTTTTCGTAGTTTTCCATTCCTTTATCAGATCAAAGGACTTATATTACACTTTGAACTCCCTAAATAAGAGATCGGAGAAAGGGAAATGGGGTAACAAAATATATGTATATCTGCTAACAAACGGTGATATGAAGTCTCCGCCATGTTTTGATCGATTAACCTCACTTTGAAAGTCAAAGCAGAGAGAGGACTGAGTACCACAACTTTGTCTGTTGGCAACAAAATGTCGGATAAACTTAACAAATAACTCTTAAAAATCTTTTGAAAACATGACCACGGACGCGTCCGAATCGTTACGACAACAGTTCCAGCTAATACAGGAACAACAACAGAAAAAACTTCTCGCCAGAAAACAGCGAAAGACCAAGAATTCTGACAAGACATCAAGGGACGATGAAGAAGCTACAACGGTTGAAAGCTTTTGGGGACATGACGGCACAAGCGATCATTTAGACTTAAAAGTTCGTGTATTTTGTTTTGATTAATTTAGTTCAAAGTATGAGTAATACATAAAATAACTGTGCCAACTGGGGGTTCCATTCTCAACTTTCTCGCAATGTGTACAGAAGGGAACACTATTGTTCTGGAGAAAAAAAATTGAGCTGTTACTTTTTATACTGATTGCAGCGACTTGAATCTCTAATTATAAACAATTCCAAAAGCACACCATTAACCCTTTGCACCCGTAAATCAGTATGTATATTCTCCATAGTGTTCTCCAAGCATTTCCTAGGGGGTTGACAAGAAGAATTTGAAAGCTTCATTAGTTGCCAACTCACCAACTTGATGAATGTCTTTTATTTTCATGACCTAAAAGTGTGATTCAGCGGTGATATAATTATTTTAAGGAGACATTAGGGACTGGTTAACAAATAAAGAACCCGTGATGGTGCTCTGTTCTATTGTATTGCTTTGTGCTTAGCACAAAACAAGTGCCTAGAGCACAACAGAGGGGAAACAGGAGATGTAGTTGTGTGTTCTCCCCACTTCTTGAGTGCTCTGGTCACAGAGTGGAGAACATTTGAGGCTTCTTTCTTTAATTGTTAATGAAGAATCTGTCAAATTACGCCCACATTACTTTCTATTTTCAAAACAAATGATAATTCTCTAAGGGAGCTAAAAGGGTGGCCAGCATGTTTTATACTACCTTAAACACACAATGAGAATCCTTGTCAAAATAGTCAAATAATCTAATTGGTCAAATAAGACCAAAGCTGTCAAAAATGTCAAATCATCAAAGTTCACAACTCCAGACTTCTGCTTCTAGTTTTTTAGTCTAACTTAAAACAAAATCTGAATCAAAGCATAATGTTTGGTGAAATCCAGTCAAATTGTGGCTCACAAAAATGCAAGTTTTTTCTTATGACAACCTGAAAACAAGTTGTCCAAGGCATTTGTGTTATGAATGAACAACTTCTGAATTCACAGGAACATGAGAATTGCTTGGAGTGACAGCTAGCGCTGTAAAACTTGGCTGCTGACTGACCAATCTGGCCTTCTACTCAATGTATCTGAAAAGATATTAGAGTAAGCGGGCAGACAATATAATATCTGAGGATTGCTTCACAGTGATGACCTGGGAAGTCTGGGAAATGGTCAGACATTGTACAAATTGATAGATAGAGTGACAGCTTGAGCTCAGCTCCACTCACAAAACATGCTCTTTCAACTATTGAAAGTGTGAGTTAAAGGGTTAAGGGAGAAAACACGGTGAATTTCATTTGTATCTATTTAATGCTAGAATTCCAGAGTAAGGAAATGTGTAACAAATGAAGTTTTTTTTTTTCAGCTTGATTCTAAGGTGCTTTTTGGGGAAGAGGCACCCGTGCACAGGGAACTTGAGGACTTGAAGGATACTATAAGGGTGCGTATATTATAAAGTAAAAATCCAAAACTGATTTGCTATCCTATAATATTGGAATAGGATTTCACAAATTTCTCTGGATTTCACCAGGATTCTTACATGTAGCTTGCAACTCATATTTCGATTTTTGAAAAAAGTCTTTGAGGATCTCATAATTTATTTGTGATTTATACTTGGGGTTTTTAAAGATTGGGAATTATAATAATATTATGTGTTTGGATATCAAAGTTAGCTTGAGATTGTCCCATATGGGCTTCTGCATTACACACCTTCTCTATGAATTTTTTTTTTTTACTTTATTTAAAAATGTTTACTTTGACAATGACAAGGTTTTAAATTCATTTGTGAAATTATTTACAGAAAAAGAGAAAAATTAAATTTAATGTGGCTACACAACTGTTACAGTAAACTCCTGTTACAAGTCCTTGGCATGTAATTAAACCTTTAACTCCCGAGATCTGATTTTGAATTCTCTCCTCTAGCTGATACACATTTCCTTGTAAATTGGTTATGAGAATTTGGTGTTCAATCAAGGTAACAACTTCTACCTGATAAGTTTGTGGATTCTCATTACCTGTTTGCTGGATCATGTATGGATATTATAGAGAGAAGTTACATGTTGATCACTTCTGGGAGCCAAAGGGTTAAACCAAGGTTCTACCAGACTGATCCTTCACTTTGACATGTTTACAGGAATGACATTGTACTGAGTACAGTGTTGTAAATGACAGTAAGAATTCAGACTCGTTCTCATAAATCATACAGGTTCTTAAAGATGAAAATGGAAGACTCTACAAGCTTCTTGGTGAGAGAGATGAAGAAATGAGGATTCTGAGAAAAGCACGAGCTGAAGAGAAAAAGGCTTTGGCTGGTAAAAACTAACTTAAAAATGAAATAACAATTCTTGCTTCTGTGTAGAATGGGGGTTATTAAGCTGTTCAGGGTAGTCAACTGCTGATTTTTTTGGACAATATTTCAGACTTGAGCTCTATCCACTAATGAATTAGCTGCTGTCAGAAAGGGTTACATTTAAAAAAAAAAATGTCATTTAGAAACTGTGTGGCAGCCTTTTGTCAAGTAGGGTGCTCCTGAATTGTAATGCGCTGTTCAATTCAAAGTTTCTATGGGAATTTGATTGTTTTCTGTGCCCGGGAGATAAGGAATTTGAAGCTTGCTTGGCAGGGGTGGGGCATTTAAACCAGAAGTGTCATGTCTTTTCACTGAGTGGACATCTTCAAAGGGTTTGACATTCTAACTAGTCTTCTTGGATGAATACAAAAACCATAAACCCTGTCTCTTGTATCTTTTCTGCACTGATTAGCAGGGGATGTTAAAGAACCCTCACACTACTATGTCATATGCAGCCTCGGATTTCCTTTCCTTTCCTTTCCTTTCCACAGGCTTATATATGTGTGCATTTTTGTGTGGAACCTCCATTTGATCATCGTAAACTGTGTTCTCTTAGGTACAGGGGTGGCAGCTGACACTGCTGCTGGTAGAATCATGGAACTGTCAAAGAAGAACAGAGAACTGATGGCTGATTTGGAAAGTGAGCGTAACAAAGTACGGCAACTGATGAAGAAGATGAGAGAGATGGAAAGAGAAGTATTGTACATTGCATTAATATAGTAGAATGAGAGTTGTTCGTTTTGTAGTTATATACACTCTTGCAAAAAAGGAAACTCTAGCAGACACATTTTTTTTTCTTTTATACATGCTGACATTTGCAGAAAGCCTTGATTAGACATCTACCAGTAGTGTAAAAAAAAATGCTACTTATAAAATTGTCAAATGTAAATCAGTGGAAAATAATTTAATGGTCACCTTCTATTGCACTGATCGACAATTTTCTTTGCCTTGTTTGTCAGATGGTATCCTCAGGAATTTTGCAGAGTAACTCAAAACAGCCTGGTGAAGAGCGGAAGAGTAAATCAAAGTCATCAGATTCAGAAAAGGTAGTGGTGGTTACCTGGTCATACTTGTACAAATTTTTGAACTCACACACCAGCCCTGGTCAACTTCTAGTGACCTGACTACATAAAGATGTAGAGCCCAGTGTAATAGTTAATAATTATTGGGGAAATTCAGTTTTCCTTCAAGATACAGTAGAAACCTGCTAACTCAAACTCACAAGGGAGACAAAAAATGGTTGAGTGGGAAGGAGGGGGTGGGGGTGGGGGTGCGAGTTAGCTGATATGAAATGACTGAAAAGATTTGTCAAGGGAAATCAGAACTTGTTCGAGGTATCAGGGGATTTCAGAGTTATAAAGTTTCTAAAGAAACTGTGGTGCTGCGTTGGTGGGGGTAACAAGGTAATGGTTATATCTTTTAAATTGAAATTGTAAATTGGCCGCTGTAGAGTGAATTGAGTTCGAGTTAGCAGGGTTCCATCTTAATATCCCACAGCAAGTGATAGACAGTATAAGAAAATGAAATATATTTATCCAGCACCATGTTGCATGTGATGGTAACCATGCATTCTTTTGTTTTGTAGGATAGCTCTGAAGTTGCCTCTCTGCAGGACAAATTGAGCCAAGCAAACAATAAAGTGGCAGAATTTAGGAACCAATGTGACAAACTCAAAAAAGATTTAAAGGTTGCACATAAGGTCAGATCACTTACTTATTAGGGTTGATCATCTGCAGATTTTATACGACCACACGATCTCGTGTAGTTGCATTAAATGCTGGCGTATTCATTTATTTAACTTTTTACTCACTTAAGGTCCTTGCAAAGGAGGTTGGGGATGGTTTCAACATCGCTACACTGTTGAATGACTCCAGTGGTTGGAGAGGACGACAACAGCAGATCACTTCTTTACAAAATAAGGTATAATTTTAGTCCATGGGCCAGGACCCCAAAAAAAACGTTTTCGTACTAAAGAGAGGGACAAGAAATGACACTCATTTCCAAAAACTTTGATCTCTTTAGGTTAATTTTACGTACGTGTATGATGAAACATGATAATTGAGTAGCTTCATAGGGGTTATCACGTGATAAAATGACGTATACTCAGTTGTCCTAAATTAGGAAGGAAGCGACAAAAACAAAAACGGGTAACTAAGGTTTTACAACTTATCAACCGTATTTTTGATTTTAAACGGAGGTCATACATTTTGATGATGGAAATACCTTCAAAGAGGTTTGGACGGCTTTCCAGTGAACAACTAGGGAAATATATTTCATCATGATTTTGTTTTAAAGGCCTTCTTAAGTTCAGGCGTTCCCATAGCTGCAAGCGTATTGAAAGCTGTAACAGTCTTATATTCAACTTCACAGGTTACAGAGTTGAAGGGACAGTTGAATCAGGTTGCTCGTGGTGGCTCAGTTACATCAAACAACATCTTTCTTAGATCAGCCATGATGTCACCCTCCAGTGCTCCGTCCCAGTATGACGAGAAACACCGCTCTGTGTTGAAAAAGATCGAGAAAGATCGTAAGGAGGCACAAGAGGTGAGAAGTGCATCAAATATTGTTGTGAAAGGTGGGCGTGCGCAGGCCGGCGTCATTATTTAGCTTTGGAAAGCGCAGTAACTGTGGTTATTTATTTAATGGTGTTTCAAAAATAGTACAACTACATGGTAGCAAAAATAGGTCACTCACATGTTCGCAGTTTTATCATTGTCCATACATGAAAGGGCTCAATTCTCCTGAAAGGAAATAACTGTACAAACTTTGTTCTTCATTAAGCGTTAACTTGAGCTTCCCTTGATATTCACTTTCTGAGTATTTCCCTAAAACCCTGCCCTCTAACTTTCTCTCATGATATACCCTTCCTAGTGAAATCTGGATCCCAGGTACACGCGTTAAAAGGCGAGAATGCCATAACAATGGTCACGAATGGTTGGGAATAACCTGTCTGTGCATGGTTGTTGATTGGTTTCTTTAGAAAACTCAAGCAGAGCTAGAGAGTTTGGACCAAGAGCACACCAAGTTACAACAAAAACACGACGCCGCCAAAGCGCGCAATAAGGTGCTAGCTAGTGAACTGAAGGGATTGAAGGCTCAAGTGCAAACCCTACTGGAGAAAGGAGCTCACGATGATGAACTTATTGCTGCTCTTATGGTATGTTCAAATGTTGAATCCTTAGCTTTTTGTTGTGTTTGTTGGTTGTCGTTGTGGTTATGGTACCTACTGTGTAAGTGTGCGGCGAAGGTTGATTGTGCGGTCAAGCTACGTTTACTTACTTGGTAAGCGGAGGCGCATTATTGATTATGCGTGGAAAGAACTGCGTGAAAGTGTTTTAGAAACGGGGTTGAGCCTCGCGAGCCCCGTATCTCATAACTGCTGGAGACAATCGATTTCTGTCGCGTAACATGGTAAGGAGTTTTTTCGTTCCGCTGCATGGCTTAATAGTCCATCGCACGAAACCCCAGTAAGTGCATGTATTTCTCCGAATTTGCTTGACAGTTGAATGGCTGTACAATGTATTCCATGGTGGAGGGAGACACTGTGAGAGTGAAATGTCTGGTATAAGATCACATCACAGTGAGCGGTTTGTAACCTGCACCTTTCAAAATGGAGTCAAGCAACCATTAGAAGGATTAGAAGAGGGCACTTTCCTTTAACACTGTGGGTGGAGATTGCTTCTGAGTTTCAACTGAAGTGTTTCATATAGGATGATTTAACCGCGGTGTTTTCTTGGAATGAAAATAACTAGAGTGAGATCTTTTGTTTTAGAGGGAGCAGCAACAGCTGAAAAGTGCAGCAACTAAAAAGGACACTTCCTCATCGCCTAAACCAGTGAACAATTCAGAAGACAAGGCACAAATAGAGCACCTTAAATTGGCCTGCCAAGAGCGAGACGGACGGATACAGCGGATTGAAGAAGAACTCAGTAAAGCGAGAGTAGCACTGCAAAACACTAACGAAAGATATAAGGAGCTTAGCGAGCGCGAGACAAAATCTGTAGCGTGTGGTACGGAGGACTTACCGACAAATGAAGAAAGGCTGAATAATAATACTGCCCCTCAAGAGCCGGTCTTGAAAGGACCATTACTGGTAAACGGCTTTGTGGAGGGAGGACCCCATGCGGAGAGGGCCGAACACGTAGGACTTCAAAATAACAGTTACATGTCGCATAACAGACAAGGAAATCCATCACAGCATCATCCCGAAGGACCTCGAAGGACCCAGGGTTACTCTGTTCCCGGTAGTCCGGTTAGACGACACGTGATGTCACGAGGAAGTATAAACGGCACGCCGGGAAGGAATTCAGCGCATGGAAACCAGCTGCCGCCCACACCACCAAGTGGTGGACGTGGAAGCAGGGGACGCCGGAACAGTGTTGGAGGCAGGTATGTAAAAAAGTGGTGCTGCTGATTACTTTATGCATGAAAGAAAATAAGAGAAAAAGGCTGGATGAAAAAAAAAAAGGATAAACACCAGACTGACAAACAAGAAACGATGTTTCACAAAATTCTAACTCGGCAACACAGTGTTTCCTTTTTGTGTCTTAAGAAATCTTGTTTTGTCCGCAACAGGGAAACTGCCTCAACCAGTGGCTCTCTTATAACACAGTTTAGCCATTTGTTTTTTGAGAGAAACAGCCCATTGATTTCTGTTCAATTTTGATTATATCAGTGACGAGATCCAATTATTAAAATCTCAAGTACATGAGAACAAGTCCTTGTGTCAGGCGGCTGAAGTTGAGCGAGATCGGCTCCTAGAACTGGTTACCCTCCTGCAGAAAAGGTAATCTATACACAGTTAACTTTGACAGTGTGAATGGATCGGGGGGGGGGGGTGTGCAGTGCTTTGGATGCAGTGCTTTGGATACTTAACGGATTGGAGGTGACAAATCGGTGTACGACGGAGAGCCTAATATAACTTACCCAAGGGTCAGTGATTTAGCTTGCAACTAGTTCCAGAAGACCTTCGGGCGGCCGCAGCTAGAACTCTTTTCTCTTTTAGCTTTTTATTCCGTCAGTTGTTAGTTCTTAATTTTTTGTTTCGTTTTCTTATGTTAATTTCGCTGTATAGATGGTTGAGGTCTCATATAATTGAAAATTACTTAAGCTATCAATTTTTTTTGATGGAGAATATAAATTTGTGTAATATTTCAGAGTCGATGACGCTAATAACAGTGAGTTGGAGGCAATCAACAAATGGCAACAAGAACGACGTCAAGTCGTTCACGTGGAGAAGCAGCTGAGTAGAGTCCAGTCGGGACAGGGCGTGGCTAAAGGGCGAGGCAAAGGATATGGGTCTGTGGGCACAGGACAGGAACGACAAGGAAAGCCTGAAGACTTGGACGAGCTTGCAACTAGGTAGGAAATTACGTAAATATCCCACTTGGCCGATTATTGTCAATTCCTTGTGTGCCAACGACTTTATAAATACACAAAGTGGTCGGTTTTGAAAGAGGTTATCGTGTACGTTGCAATACGCTCTGATGAAGGGCAAACACCAAAAGCTTTTCAAAATTTGATACTGAGCGCTGTTGATGTACTTTTATCAGTTTGAAACTGGTGATCGACGATGCGTTTTATTAAGGGTTGCTTTCAGTTAGGAATCTTTCATTGTAATGGCTCGGTTTTTGGGGCCGAACCTCGATGCTATACGATAGTCGACATTTATATTTTTATTTCCTAAAACTAGGAGAAAGCTTCATAAATTTATACCACTCTGAATTCTTTGTGGTAGGGGTCATCTTGGGCCACTGCCATACCGGGAAATCCTTATTTTAAACTAACACGATCCTTTTGATTTCTTGTGTAGGCTGGCCATCCAGACAGACGAAAACGACGCGCTTAAAGAAGCACTCAGTTCCACGCTGAAAGCCAAAGAAGAGGACTTAAAATTTTACCAAGAGATGATCGATCAGACCAAGAAGATTTTCTTGCAGGGCCTGAGACAATTTAGACAGAATTCCGCCCCCAGCTAGTGTATGCCATTTGGAATTTGGACTTCATGCTCTAAGTCAGATGATATCAATATGTACATGATCAAGCCTTCAATCGATTTTGTCTGTTTTGTCACGTTTTGCTTCCTGTGAAAAAAAAGGAGAGAGAAAAAAAATATTTGTGAGAGACACTTGAAGACTTCCTAACCGTGCTTGCCTGTTCACAGTTGGTTTAAGTGTTTCGGTTCTTACTCGAGCGGCTTAAGCGATGATCGTAGACGGTATTCTTGTAAACAGCGAGCAAATTGGACGGTTTGCTATCGCCTTTCACGTAGTCTCCTGCGAACAGCATCGTAAACGCACTAATTGAATGTCGATGATACAAACTCCTCTTTATAACACCTGGCCGCATTCTCCTTTGTTTGTAGCGAACACTTTTATCCCGCAACGCTGCTAATTACGTACCTTCAATTTATCAGTTGAACCCTTCAACATTGTTGTTTGTTTGTTTGTTTTTTTTTTATGTAAATCTGGACCTTGCGTTAGAAAGCGAAGCGGAAAGCTAAAGGTGGCGTTGTTACATAGTTTGATTTTGGGAAGTTTCTTGTGTAGGAGGTACTATCTGGCAAACGACTGGAAAAGAAAGCTCCAGACATGAATCTTAAATTATCATGCAACGGTAGCGAGATTGAGCAAATAACTTTCACAGAAACTACTTGGAGTAAAATTAGACAATCGCTTGAGTTTTACTTAACACATAGATGACATTTTTAAAAAAGTGTCACAATGTATTGCGGTGCTGAAGAAGATTAAGCGTAACCTGCCTCTAGCTGAGCGTAAGCTATATTTCAACGCCTTGATCAAGCCAATAATGTTGAATGGCTCATGTGCATGGTGCACTGCGTCAAAAGAGAACGTCAACCTCGTATCCAAGCTGCAAAAGCGAGCAGCTCGAGTAATCTTGGATGCTGATATCGGTGAAAGAAGCGAGATGCTTTTTAGACGACTCGATTGGCTGCCACTTTAGGAAGAATTAAAGCTTAAAAGGACTAGTTTAATATTTAGGCGCATCAAAGATGAAAATAATTGTCCGAGCTATATAACAGAACTTTTAACGAGAAACTCAGACCGACACCAGAACCAGTCGCCATGGAAAATATAACTTAGTGTGCCCCTCCTATAATAGAAAAACGGAAGGGGGACGAACTTTTCAGGCCAGTGGAGCAAAACTATGGAACAGCCTCCCTTTAGATATTCGAGAGAAAGACTCCATTGGCTCTTTTAAATCTTCTCTTCGAAAATATCTTTTATCCAAGAACTATTAGCTTAGTTTTTAGTTGTGCATATCCAGATTTTAACCAGGGTTTTTATTATTATTATTATTATTATTATTATTATTATTATTATTATTATTATTATTATTATTACGTATGATGCACGATCCTTCGCAGTAGATAGCGCTATTTATGCAATAGCGAAAATCAGACCTGAAAAAAATCAGGCGTTTACGGGATTCGAACCACTGACCTCTGCGATACTAGTGAAGCGCTCCACCAATTGAGCTAACAAGCGAACTGGGAGCAGGCCGTTAAGTTGATTCGTAATAAACCCGTGATGATATGAAAAATACGTATGATGATACGTATTTAATACCGCAGTTCAAAATATATGAACTTCATATATTCATTGTATCTGATTTATCATCACGGGTTTATTACGAATCAACTTAACGGCCTGCTCCCAGTTGGCTTGTTAGCTCAATTGGTAGAGCGCTTCACTATTATCGCAGAGGTCAGTGGTTCGAATCCCGTACACGCCTGATTTTTTCGGGTCTGATTTTCGCTTTTGCATAAATAGCGCTATCTACTGCGAAGGATCGTGCATCATACGTATTTAATACCGCAGTTCAAAATATATGAACTTCATATATCCATTGTATTTGATTTATCATCACGGGTTTATTACGAATCAACTTAACGGCCTGCTCCCAGTTGGCTTGTTAGCTCAATTGGTAGAGCGCTTCACTAGTATCGCAGAGGTCAGTGGTTCGAATTCCGTACAGGCCTGATTTTTTTCAGGTCTGATTTTCGCTATTGCATAAATAGCGCTATCTACTGCGAAGGATCGTGCATCATAAGTATTTAATACCGCAGTTCAAAATATATGAACTTCATATATTCATTGTATCTGATTATTATTATTATTATTATTATTATTATTATTATTATTATTATTATTTATTTTTGTTTAATTATCTCATAAGTGTAATTTTTTGTTTAATTATCTCATAAGTGAGTTTTTAACTTTTAACTTGGGATAGAGGGCCACTGGTTCGTCAGTTTTTAACTGTTATGTGTTACCCTCTGTAAATAACGTTGTTACTTACTTACTTTATCCAGGAATGTTTCTTCTACAATCGCATATTATGGGGAACGTATCACTCGTTTAGAGCCAATGATTTTCCTGAGGTTCGAGACAAGTCAAACAAATGTCACTTTCGGGTATCCGGGTATTTGCCATCTTGGAAGGGGTGATGATCACGTGCAATACATATGGGCTTGTTTTCCCAGAAAGCTACTGTCGGAAACCACTCAACAGATTCTGAGAATCTATCTTACTCGGAGGAGATCTTCCATCATTGTCCAGACGAAAAATCTCGTAAATCGTTGAAAGGTCGGTTTGGACTATTTGGTCAGTTTAAGATAAAGGTAAGTAGCAGCAACATGGCCAAGAATCCCGAGAGGAAAATATTTATAAGCGGCGAAACAGGTTGTTTGTCGATGTATATGTTGTGATGATGCAAAGCGACGCGATGTCAAATTAGACCAGCATTATACCATGCACTCAGAACTTGAGGTAGAGGAAATTAACTTGAAGATACAAACAGTTAAATACGTAACTATTCTGTTCCTTTTTGCTAGTCATTCCTATTTACCTGCATATTTTCAAGACAAAATGGAACACGATGAAGACGATTCGTTACCAAATTAATCTTATTCGACTATTATTTGGTCAAATGATTTAGAAGATAAGATAGATAGTTGTATGTGGCAAAACATTGCAAAGAAAAGTACGACTAGGTTCATTTGGCCAGTCTGTGCTGGAGATGACGGCTTCTACCGTGCAAAGGTTACGAATAAGCAGTAGGACCATTTTAAGACATATCAACGCCGTCCAGATCAATGCTTTGCAAGAGACGCAAACAGGACCGTTCCATTATTGGTGATGTTCTCTGGACTATTAACTGTGTTTCGCTGCGTTTTGCGACCTGTATCTTTTGTCTTTTTTATGAAATCAAAATGCGCATGAGGAATAGGTGGATTCACTGACGAATACAGATCAATAAGCAGATATAATGAATTATACATGTCCACCGCTATATTTCATTCGCAAACAACATTAGTAACCGACTAGAAGCATCTTCATTTATAATTAAAAATTAGGAAATCAACGTGCATTTTATCTGATAACCACTGAACTAACAGGTAAAATTTTTTACATAAAGACGAGCATTTCGCAATAGTTACCTTCAATAAGGTCGTAGTAGTAGCAAGTATGATAAATATTGTAGGAAATAGACAAATTTTTTGAGAGACATATTTCGGCTTGCTTATGCCGGGCGATTTTTCAGGTCGCTTAGCGAGTGACAAGCGGAAGTCCTGTGAAAATAGTTGTTTTTCCAACTCGCTTAAAGTCAAGCGAGTCGGCAAACTTCAGTGGAATTCTCATTGAAACAAGTAGTTAAGCGAGTTGGTAATTCCGTTCGCCCAATCAGGAGTCGTTTGAGGTTATTCATTTGGCAGGGCTGTCAAATCGGAAATACAAGACGCGTGGTATTTTTAGTCTCCCGTGTGAAGCGTTCAAATCATCATGTATAATCATAATAGAGCGAGTAATTTCTCTCTTTATGCAAGAAGCCTCGCACTATCAAGCGATGCAAGGTGAGTTTATTTCGAGTCCTTTAAACATTCCAGATGCAAATCATTCAGCTAACTCAACAAATCATACGCTTTAGGACATCTGGCCGCTTCGTGATTCCTCCTGTGAGCGATCACTTTGCCGATCCCGTTCCCGCACGTGGTCCATATATATTTCCAGTCTTCCAAAATCAACTGTGGCTTCCACAAGCAAGATTTTGCCGACCAGATTCGCTGACCGAATCGCAAATTACCCCATACCGCCATATTATTCAAATTAATTTTTTCGCGCGCGTGTTCTCAAATTACCAAAGTGAAATATAATCTTCCTCGTGAAAACACCTATGATTTTTAAGTCGCTTAACTTAGTCTGTGAAAATAACACCCTCAGGAATGTTAAGCGAGACAACCGGCGTCGTGAAAACACGCGGAATGAGTAACAGAACGTGAGTAATTAGATAATAGACAAGTAAATGAATAAAATATTTACAGTATGATGTAATACAAAAGTGGGTACTAATTACAACGTGACACCAAACATTAAAGGTGTGAACTAAAAGGCAAGAAAAGTGTAATAATGCTGTATTTAGCCAAGTATTTAAGTTCTCTTCTTGCTCTGCTTTTACCTAACAAGTATTCGGTCACAGAGTCATTCTCTTTTGTTGAAGAGCTCAGGAGTTTCGATCTTAACAAGTTTCTCATTTCCTTTGATTTTGAAAGTCTTTTGCCAATATTCCGTTCAATGAAACTATCGATATTGCCGTTGATCTTATTTTCAAGCATAGCCCTAAATTTTCATCAAAAAATCCGACCTTAAGAAACCGTTTTCATTCGCTACAGCTGAGACTCATTTTCTTTTTAAAGGAAAATTTTATGATCAAGTTGATGGGGTAGCGATGGGTTTTCCGTTAGCACCCATCTTAGCTAATCTTTTTCTTGGTTTCCACGAGGAAACATGGCTAAATAATTCTAACCATTAGACTCGCCTTCTACTTTATAGGCGTTATGTTGACGACACCTTCTGTGTCTTCCACAATGAACAGCACGCTATGTAATTTTTGATTACATTAATTCACGGCACCCAAACATAAAATTCACTTTCGAAAAAGAGAGTGATGGTAAACTCTCCTTTCTCGATATATTTATCGACAACTCTTCGAATGATTATGTTTTTTCAGTTTTTCATAAAAAACCTACACTGGTCTCCATACAAATTTCATTAGTTTTATTCCATCCTGCTACAAAATTGGCCTTATCCGAACTCTTATTGACCTTATCTGCAAAATCAACAACACCTCTTCCGGCCTTCAAAACGATCTTAACAAACTTTCCGACACTTTAAAACGTAATTCTTTTCCTTCGCATATTATTGAAAGAACTTTCAAGCGATATCTTGACGGTTCCTCCTCTCAAAATAGCGGGAACATTGATGACAATAATACACGTTACTTAAAACTCCCTTTTGTCGGCTCTTATTTTAAAATAGCGAACCTTAAACTCCAACAACTCACTAAGCGCTTTCGTAAATCGGACCTAAATGTCAAACTAGTTTTCACTTCTTTTAAAATTAAAAGATCAGTGTTCAGTGTTAAAGATCGTACTCCTGATGCCCTAAAATCCATGGTAGTTTATCAATTTTCTTGTGCGGGATGTAATTCCCGCCATATTGGCGGAACTAGTCGCCACTTCTCTACTAGGATAAAGGAGCGCACGGAAAGCGATAAAACTCGCATTATTTTAAGCATCTCAACACATCTTCTTGTAAGAACAAATACTCCCTTTCTTGCTTTAGTATTCTGGATTCTGCTAACAACTCAATTGATTTAAAACTCAAAGAAGCTTTTTATGTAAATAAGATCAAACCTGAACTTAACAAACAATTACAGCATTATAACACTTTTCTAGCGTTTTTGTTCACACCTTTGATGTTTGTTGTCACGTAATTAGTACCCGCTTTTGTATTACATCATACTGTACATATTTTATTCATCTACTTGTCTGTTATATAATTACTCACGTTCTGTTACTTATTGATTGGAAATGGCATAAGCATACCGAAACATGTCTCTCAAAAAAGTTGTCTATTTCTTACAATAGTTACCTTCAAACCAGAGCGATTTCCAGCAGGGAAAGGGTGGAATAAACTTTCACCGAAATTTCTGTGTCGCAATTAGGTTCGTGTACAGGTTTCCTTGTAGCCATGCAGTTCCTCTGAAAGTGACACAGGTCTTCGCTACGGACATAGTGTTTAACTTTACTGGTATTTTGCCGAGGCAATTTAACCATCATAATTAGTTCCCAAAAATGCCGAAGGCTAGCTAATCAAGCTCGTAGTACTTGTTTCGAAACAAGGCTGTTTAAAAGGCTTTGATTGGGCTGGTTGTCTCGAAACATCTCTGGTCAGTTGCTCATAGGCAAGAATTGTAGTTCTTACTACAGCAGATCTTTCTAGCATGTCACCAACAGAATTTCAAGATACCGAATTCTTACAATTTAATTTTTCAGGGAAGCCCGACCAGGTATAAGAGCATTTTAAGATGGGCTTGATTCTGACTAACCCTCACAGGCGATCTGCAATTGAAGAAATTGAAGAAATTGCACAAAAGGGAACCACAAATATTTGAACTTCGACCGATCACTCATGGTCTTAAAATAAGTGAGGAGAATTTGCTACCTTTCTATAATCAAGAAATGGATAGATATTCTAGTCTTCTCGGATAAGGACGATTAAACCGTAGGCCCCGTCTCCTGCCGGGTTAGGGGTAGGAGACGTTAACTTCCTACGCACGAGACTACTGTGTTGTGGATGTCCTCCCCTGGGGTGGGATGGGTGGGAATTGGCCCTGAAAAGCCCCCATGGGGCTTTTCAGGGCCAATTTAGTTACATACATACGTTAGTTGACCACTCCATCGGAGTGGTCAACTAACGTATGTATGTATGTATCAGAACTCGTTCTTTCGATCACTTACAACTGAGTTTGGCCCTCATAGCAACTGAGCTACAAGGCTGCATGTTGTGATCAATGCAAAGCAAATATCACTGAACTTTCCACCGAGGAATCGGCTTGCAAATAATAAAATATTCATTTCATAAGATGAAAATCTTTATTCTTTTCAGGTTATCAATATTATGTATGCAAACTGAACTTGGTAGATAATCGTATCTTTGAACGTAAAACTGGCGGAAAATGTCGTTTTTCTTAGCTTGTTGAAGTTTTAAGCCCTTTTACTATGGAGTTACCGTTTATTTCTTTTATTAAACTTATCATCGAGCTTCAAACCTATCGACTACTGAACGAAATCTGCATATCATTTCAGTTAACTTTGTCAGTCAGCTGTCCTCTATATAAGTTGTTTATCATTACTATGCCCGCTGGGTGAGAGTGCACAAGCTCTATAAGTATGAGCGTACCCCACAGTATTTCCTAATACGGTTAGACAGTTTGAAAATTTTGGTCTTAAAAAAAGCCGCAAACGATTTACGCGGAAACCACAAAAACACATCGCGTCTGTCTCCTCTGCACCCGGTGAATAAAAGGGTAAACAATGAAAAAAATCATTCGCTAGTTGACGAATCCTCGTGTGAGTTTTATTCTCGACTTCGGCGTTGATGCAAAGTTTACGAGCGCTTCATTTGACTGACAAATCGCGATCGCTTTGTACATCAATTGCAACGTTCAAACGTTAGGTTTTGAAAACAAGGATAAACTTCATAGGCATGGTCCTAGAACAAAAAGTGGAAATGGCACTTTTTGGTATGAAATAGGGTCAGGATTTAGTGAGAAGAACGGTGAATCCCTACCAAGAAGTCCGAAGTGTACCTTATCCCTCTAACTCGGGGAAAAGACATCACCGGAAGTTGCAGCTGAATTTTCCTAGAATCGTATATTTTTTTTTTATTTTATTTATTTTATTTATTTTTTAATCCTCGCATTTTAAGACAGGGTCATCATGTTTATCTAATTTTCCTCCGTGAGAGGCAATTATTGATGAAATGGCCGCTGTCTAACAGTTGAAAAACTTCTTTGGGGGCGTCTGAATAAAGATTGAAGACTAACGTAAGAAGGGCCTGAAACAAGTTTTTCCTATAGATAAAATTTGGTACCACAATTCCGGACTGTTGAAACATGTTTTTCCGATAGATATTAATTGGAAACATGTTTTTCCTATAGATGAAAATCTGGTGCCACAATTACGGAAATAGTTCGAGAAATATAACTGACGTGGCAAAATCCTAGAGATGACAAATGTATCTGATATATTAGTGCTGATTTTCACGTGATCGTCACGGTTTGTGAGCAAAGTTGAGATTATATGTTTTTTTTTTTTTGCATTCGCCGACAGTCAACACCGCTCAATCAGTGAGAAAGACAACAACTTCCCTAGGAGGGTTACGGACCACTAACATCTCGAAACCTTTATACAGCGCTTGTGATCACAGTGATCAGAGAATAACCACATTAAGGTACCGATGAAGAATTTATGTGTTAAAATAATTGTTGATATCGAGGTGGTAGGACGCCACTTAACGCCATGCGACGGTTTCTCGGAATTTGGGCTATGTTTTAAGAATGTACTGTAGCTAATACCGAACAGTTAAGCTGAAACAGCAACGTTTGAAAGAGTTAATGAGTAAGAGGTACCACGATAAACACAGTGATGCAGTGTGTTGCGTCTGCAGTTTGCGATCACTTTGTTTAAAAATACATGGAATGTTTCTGCATCAGTCACACCGCATGCAAATATGAAAGTCTCACAAGATAGTGTGGTTAACGTTCATATAATTACGAAAGGTAAAGAAAATGCTCTATCTCATGTTCTATTAAGGTAAAAATTAGTATATATTGAAAATTACGGTGGGTGACTTGTCAAAGCATTCTGGATTATTGTTGATTCTTCTTAAGGTGTACACGTTAAACATTGTTTTTTTTCTTTTATGTCAATTTGCCAAGTATAGTTTGCATATTTGCTTTTTATTTTTCTTGGAAAGATAGAAGCGACTGGAAAACTGCCTCTAAAAAAATTATCAAGAGTGTTGTAGAACTCCTAGAAAGCGTGCGCGTTAGCGAATCTTATTACGGGCCGGCGTGAGGTTTTAACACGTATACCGTACACAGAAGAAGTCTCTTGAACAACGTGCCGTGGTTTACGTCTGCGAAGAACTTTTACAGACGATTGACTCGCAGACCCAAGTAGTGAGAGAATCGTCTGTATTTCACTTCCACAAATTCTTAGGTTTTTTATGGAACTTTTGGGCGTCGCAGATAATAGTTCGCTTTGTTCCGTCGAACAGAATACGAAAGACCCAATACGTAGGAAGAAACGTGTTTAATTTGATAAAACAATTCAATCTGAAATACAAAGAAACCACTCGGCCTTAGAAGTGTTCTAAACAAACAGAAAAGTACCTCTAAAAACCTGGAAATTAACTGAAAACTTACTTCTTGACTGCCTCCGCACTTGTGGCAAATAACTGGTTAGCAATATTACAATAACTGGTCCGCTTGGTTGAAACTAAAGTGAACGATTGAACAACTAGATTACGCCTCTTTAATTAAAGGTTTTATGCGACAAACAGCCGCTGTGATAATTATTGCGATATATGCATTGAAACGGATCGCGCACACAACAGTAAACATAAATAGCGCGTTTGTTAAACTTGACTATTAATTATAATAAATTGAGTGCCCAGTGAAAAACAATTAGTAGTTTCTAACCTGAATTTGTTCGATTTTTAACAGATGTTAGCACGATGAAGCTGTTACAATTAAATTTCGACGTACTCTCCCTTGATGGCGGAAATGAAGTAAGTAATCTTGGCTTGCAATTATGATTTTCAGACTTAGGATTTATTGGTGGTTAGGCGTATGGTTTGGTTTGAAACAATATTATACAATTTTGAAGATAATAAAATTGAGCAACATGAGAATCACCAGCTAGGCCTTGTTAGATGAAACAGCGAATCTAAGTGAATATTAATGCTATGCGCAACCAAACTTATCTTCCAGGTAACCCCTTCCAGTTCCATACTGCAGTATATAAAGTTCTATCGTGCTTTTATATCTCCGAAAAATCCAAAAGTTCAAAATACGCCTAGATACATGGCTGTTGTCCCCCCCCCCCCCACCCCACCGTAAAGCAATGAAAATTTATGCAACTTCGGCAACTTCTTATGTCAACTTCGATGCAATCCCGCTTTAAATTTTATGTGCGAGTAGATGATCTCTTTATCTCTTCGAAAATAAAAATTTCTTGTCACGTTGTGACCTTTAAGTCTGGATAGTGATCCGTTGAAATAACGTACTTCGCGCCTTTTTCGCAGAGAAATAAAGGCCAACTTTAGTGACCTCTGAGGGGTCTGTCATATACATTTACAAATCATAATATACATCGAATTAAAGCTTTGTCCTTATATATCCGCCATAAGCGGCGTGTTCAGGTTGAAAAGAGTTTGGGCTATTTTGTCAAAAATGCCATACGAACCGTTGAGCAGCTGTCACAACCTATTTACAGGCCTTTAAAAACGTCTGCAACTGTCGGCGGACTCTCGATATTTATGGTCCGTGGCTCTTGAAAACTGATCCCGCTTCTCACGAAGAAAAAATAAGTTACTCCTGGATTCTACAGCTTTCTTCCATACCTAACGAAGGAAGAGACTAGAGCCGAATGTTGTTAACGATGTTTTGCTGAATTGCGTTTCACGAAGTCATACTGACAAACTTCAGTTAATTTTAAGAGAACGCGTTTCAACCATAGTAAGACAATCAATGAATCGCTTATAGCTCAAGCTGTTCGAGCAGGGTGATTTTTAGTCGGGTGCTGGGGTTTCTAACGAAACAAATGACGAAGGGCGTAGTTGCCGAGGGATTTCACGCCTTTTAAAGATAAATTTTAGACTCTCTGAAGATTCCTCCCACGTGGTTCATATTTGAGAAGTGTAGCAAACAATTTTAAAGTTGCACTAAGTTTTTACGGAGTAGTAAAGCTATTTAAGCGAATGGGGGTGAAATTTCTTCTAGTGATAGTGTCTTCCATAACTTAATATTTAGATCCTTATGGTCTTGATTTTCAGATGAGTAACCGAGTTTAAATTCAACGAGCATCACTCTGTATGTGAGTATGGTTAACGATAGTTATGAAAACGCCAGTTGGCGTTACCGAACACAATTTATTTAAAGTTATTTTTCAATCAGATTTAACTTTTGAGGTGCTCTTCTCTGTTGGGATGCCCCATTCTCCTTCCATTATTCTCATTTAGAACTAAACTTTTTTAGTGAATGAAATCTTTTCATGAGAATATTTAGAATGCAATCGGCAAACTTTTGTGAACGTTTGAAAAATGTAAAATTTGATACTCCAGGCTCCTGTGTTGTCTGGCTTAGAGAACGATCAAAACCTGGTCTGACCTATTCAAGCTTGAACTCGAGTTCAATTTAGAAGTTGATAATTTATTGCTGTGGGACTACCACCAACAACAGCTAATAAGAATACGAGCCTCGTTCAAAAGCGGCAAAATGTATTCATGCATTAAAAATATCTCGCTCAACAAGAACCAAGACCCCCTAGCAGCACGAATGAAAGCACTTACTTTCGAAATACACACAAATTAACATAGGAACGAAAACTACATTGACTCTACCAGGAATCTATTTTTTATATAACAGTAAAGCAATAATATCTGAATTAAAATCAAATAGCCTCCTTTATACAAGAAAACCCTTATAAATGAAAACCTGTCAAAACGATACATCGTATCGAAGAATTTGGCTTGGGGTTTGAACATTTGAGTCTATTTTCAAGATTTACAAGAAACGATGAAAGTAAGGAATTTTTCCAGTCATTGGCAAAAAAAATCTATGCATTACTTGAGTGTTTCTAAATATGAAAAACGATTAAAACCTGACTTACTTTCATGTGTTCGTATCATCAAAACTGAAATGATTTGTCATCCAGTTTACTTGAATTTTTTTCTGAATATACAAATATGTAGTAAATGGCTTGAACCCGGGGATAACATGTGAAAGTGTAGTGTGATCGTCCGGGTGAGTGTAGTCCTGAGAAGGACTGTTAACGGTGGTAGTGACTAACGTTTCGACAACCTGTGCGGAAGTGATCATCAGAGTCAAGTGAATAGTTGTCAGTATAATGTTCTTATTTCAGTTCGTGTAAAGCGATTGGTCAGTTTTGCCGTGATGCTATTGGCTACAAGACTCAAGTGGCGTAAGTCGGTCGTGATTGGTCTGTTTCGATCCGTCGGTAAAGTTAGGTCGTTCTGTTCTGTTCGGTTCGTTTGTATTGTTTATGTCGTGAATGAGTCGTTTGTATGGAGCCGGTAGTTGTTGACATCTGTTTAGAGGAGTCTGTTCTATAAGTTAGTAAACCAGCTTTCCAGAGTCAGTCGTTGAAAGTAGTCAATGCTGTAGGTTAGGCATTGCGTAGAGTCCCAGTCAGTATTGTGGTTCGTAAGTCGACGATCGATGTTCAGCAATATGTGTTACAGCCAATAACGTCACGGCAAAACTGACCAATCATTTTACACGAACTGAGATAAGAACATTCCACTGACAACAACTATTCACTTGACTCTAATTATGACTTCCACACAGGTTGTCGAAACGTCAGTCACTACCACCGACAACAGTCCTTCTCAGGAATACACTCACCCGGACGATCACTCTACACTTTCACATAAAAATACGCCTCAATACAGGTTTAATTATACAATTCTTTATAGTTAGAGATCTAAATTGGAAACTTGAAGTGAATTAAAAGGAAGGAAATGAAGAAATCAGCAGCTCTATCCCGGTCTGCATCTGCGACCAGAACTTTGTCAGATCCTTTGGAGTCCTCCATCGAAGCATTTGGCCAATACGAGAAGATAACTACACGACTTAGCCGATTACTAGACCAGTACACTGATGGATTTGCAGTGCTAAAGGAGCTTGTCCAAAACGCAGACGATGCTGGTGCCACTGAAGTGAGATTTCTGTACGACGAGAGAGCTAACAAGGATGCCTTGACCCGCTTGCTTGATGAAGGGATGAAAGAATGCCAGGGCCCGGCTCTCTGGGTCTACAATGACGCCGAATTTACAGAAAAGGACTTTGAAAACATTGAGAAATTAAGCGGAGCCACAAAAGAGCACCACACCGAGAAAATTGGAAAATTTGGACTTGGTTTCAATGCAGTCTACAATTTGACAGATGTGCCCATGTTTTTAAGTAAAAACTACTTTGTAGTTTTTGACCCTCACATGTCACACCTTGGAAGACATATAAAAAACCCCGCGAAGCCAGGTGTTAAAATTGACCTCAACAAGAACCCAGGGGTTCTAGGAGAATACTATAGAGGGCAGTTTAAGCCCTTTGATGGAATCTTTGGCTGTGACCTATGTCTAAGTAAGAGAGACAACTCATTTCGTGGAACGCTTTTCCGGTTTCCTTTGAGGACAAAAGAGCAAGCTCAAAGAAGCGAGATTAAGCAATTGTATTACAACGACTGTGAAATGCGAAAACTTTTGCAAATGTTCCTCGAAGGTGCCGAAAGTTTGCTTCTTTTTACACAAAATATCCTCAGCGTGGGAATTTACAATTTGCCGAGTGCTTCGCCTCCACATGCACCCCTTTTACTATTTCAGGTGACCAAATCACTTTCGTCGGTTGGTATACGGAGGGAACTGTCATCTTATGTCACGCTACCCACCACTGCAGAGAAGCTGAGCAAAGAGGAGAAAAGACTTCTCCAAGAAAGTAACTTTCTTCAAGTAGCCTCAAGATTTATGGAGGACTTAAAAAATGGTGAAGATGTCATTGGTAATTCTCCACGTTCGTCAGTATCCATAGAGATCGACCGTAGACTCACCAAGAAAGGCTTAGACTTTTTCGGTGGCGGCTTCCGTTGTGAACACGAGAAAACGACATGGCTAGTTGTCTCATCGATGGGCAAGGGTGAGGCTATGAGGTTCGTTATGGATCATAATGATGCTACCCTTGTTCCGTCGGCAGGAGTAGCTGTTCAACTGATTTCAAGAGGTTTTAACACGTATATACCTTTGCCTGTCGTCAGAAATGTTGATGGCGTAGATGTAAATGGCTCTGTTTTCTGCTACCTTCCCCTTCCAATTCACAGTGGTTTGCCAGTGCACATAAATGGGGCATTTGCTGTAGCTGCTGACAGGCGAAATTTACAAAGGAAAGTCGAGGATGACAAATCGTGTGATGGAGTGAACTGGAACAAAGTACTTATGAAAGACTCGGTTTGCTCCGCCTATTTAACTCTTCTTGAAGACCTCAAGTCACTTGTTATCCCTGGAGACTCTTATCAGTTCCATTTGCTGTGGCCGAGGAGTTCGACCGTGCAACACAACTGTAAGTCCCTCATGAAGTCCTTCTACAAAAATGTTGCGAATGGGGGTTTTGACCTTTTTCCTGACGGACCTCAGTGGGTGAACATTGAAGAGATCGTTTTCCTTGATCCAAAATTTCGCGAAGCATCTGAAACTGGACAAGCTGCGTTTGAAGTTCTTCAAATCCATCACAGAGGGGGTCGAAATAAAGTGGTCGTTGATCTACCGTCTGATATTTTGGTGTCTTTCGAAGAGAGCAATCGGGAGAGAACAATGAACAGTCGAAAATACAGCGAAGGCGCTTTTTATCGCACGTGCTTCTTTCCAAACATGTCGAGAATTCCGGTTAAACATAGAGACCTACTGATGCTTCATGCGTTAGACAATGGTGGTCGTGATTTTGAACCACTGATAAAGGCACATGCTTGTATTCCGGTGTCAACATCTGGCAAGACCCTCAAGTGCCCAAGCCAACTTGTAAACCCCAGAAAGGAGGTAGCTGCCTTGTTCTCCCCTGACGAAGGAAAATTTCCTTTTGGCAATGAAGAATCATACCTCAGCCCTCAAAGACTGACCAAACTTGAAGGTCTGGGAATGCTTTCGGATGATCTTCCATGGAGCGAAGTAGCAGAGAGAGCTGAGAGTATCCAATGCTTAAACATAGCTGACTCTGATGCAGCATTAGAGCGTACTAAGGAGTTATTGAGGTTCATGGAGAAGAAGATAAGAAGGGAAAAAAGGGAGAAGAAAATGATGTCGTGCTCAAAAAAACCAGAGTACTCACTTCCACCTGCTATCTGTCAGCGTCTTTTGCAAGCTAAATTTCTTCCAATTCTCAATAAGCCAAAACATTTCCCGCTTCCCTGGAAAGGAGATGCTTTCCAAAGGAAGCAACAAGTGTTGCTTTCACCAAAAGAGGTGTTCCTGCAAGATAAAAAGTACCTTGTGTGTTGCAGTGAGCCATTGGTTGGTATTAGCCTTCCGAGAAGTGTTGAAAAATGTTTGAAGCTAAACACAAAGGATGCCTCCTTAAGCCATGTGACTCAGCAAATCCAATGTGCAATGTCCACAAATGTGAGTTCGCTAGATGCTAACCAGTATCAAGAAGTAACTCGTATTTGCCACGAGGCTTATAAATGTCTTAACCTAACGGCTAGGTTCAATGGTGATGAATGCTTGAAATTGCTACGCGGAAAGAATTTCATTCTGGTCGAGAGGAGATTTCTCTCTGCAAGGGAAGTAGCCTTTGAATTAACGGCTGATTGTGCACCATATCTTTACAAACTACCGAAGCAACTTGCCGATGCATTCCCTGCGGTAATGAAAGCAGCAGGGGTAAAGGAAGTATTTGATGAAAAGGATTACATATCAAGCCTACAGCAAATAAAGAGTCAGTTTGGGGAGACTAATCTAGATGAACCAACCATTCAAGTTTCGGTGAACCTGGCACTCCAATTAAGCAAGTTAATGGGCCTTTCTGAAATTGGTCCGTCGAAGGCACAAAAAGAGTGGGGAACTGTTTTCCTTCCAGATTCAAAAGGGGTGATGAGAGCAGCGTCAGACCTTTGCATTAGAAATTGCCCCTGGATTGGAGATGAAGTAGAGGTGCACTATGTGAACGATAGAATACCTTGGCCATCCTGTCAACAGCTTGGAGTTAAAACACGTCGAGAGGAAGCTTTGCGATCTCACACAATAGGGCTCCCTTGTGGTCAAACTGAGAAACTTGCAAATCGTCTTCGTCGTATTCTGACGGAGTATCCCTGCGAAAAAGAAATTTTAAAAGAACTTGTTCAAAATGCAGATGACGCACAGGCAACTGAAATTTGCTTCATCAAAGACCCCAGGTACCACCCTAAGGAAAGGATCTTCGAAGACAGTTGGCAACCACTTCAAGGTCCTGCGTTGTGTGTCTACAACAACAAGCCCTTTACAAACGCCGACATAAAAGGAATACAGAACCTTGGCGAAGGAAGCAAGGGGAGCGATCCTTGTAAAACTGGCGAGTATGGGGTGGGCTTCAACGCTGTTTACCACTTGACTGATGCGCCCTCATTTATTTCAAAAGGAGGAGATGTTGGAGATGTTTTGTTAATATTCGATCCAGACTGCAGATATGCACCTGGTGCGAGTCCTGAAAAACCTGGAAGGATGTTCAAAGTCAGCGAAAAACTCCAGAAGGATTTCCCAGATGTTTTCCGCTGTTATCTTGGAGAAATAGAACGTTTTTCAGGAGATAACGCAACCATTTTCAGGTTTCCTCTACGAAGTGAAGAAATGGCGAGGGACTCCAAAATCTCGTCAAGTGCGGTACCCCTGAAAAAACTGGACAGAATGATGGATGAGCTGAAGAGAGAATTATTTGAAGTTCTCCTTTTCGTTGATAACGTCAAGAAAATAACTCTTTGTGAGGTCGGGAATAAAAGCGGAAAGTTGGTAAACGATTACACAGTGGAAGTTACCTTAACAGAGGAGGACGAAGAAAAGAGAAAAAAGTTTTCCGCGGTCATCAAAGAGCTTGGAAACCTCATTAAGCAAGGAGAAATTCTCCCAACTGATAGTCCTGTTGTTAAAGTTTCCTACATGCTGAAAATTATGGATAACCATGGAAACGAAGAAAAGTGGCTAATTGTTCAACAGATTGGTTTTCAGGGGAATGTCAAAAGCTCTATTGTTGATGCATTTGAGAAACAGAAACTCGGGATGCTTCCTCGTGGTGGCGTTGCATGCCTTTTGGAAAACAACTACAATAAATACCCGGAGTTTCCTGCGCAAAGAAGAAAAAAAGCTTTCTGCTTTTTGCCCCTTCCCCTTGAAACAAATCTTCCTGTTCACATCAATGGCCATTTTGCGTTAGACCACGAGTCAAGAAGAAACCTGTGGAGAGACGAAGCTGGCCATGTTGGATACCGGAGTGACTGGAACAATGCCATATTGGAAGATGTAGTGGCCTCCTGTTACGTTGACATGCTGGTTGAGGTGCAGAGGTTTCTGGGGTTTGGTCTAAAACCCTCCAATGAGAATAAGGTTTGGCGAAACATAGGTATTTTGGAGGGCCTTTTCCCACGGAAACCTGCGACAGATCAGTACTGGGAGACATTGGTTAATTCTGTTTATCAAGAAATCAATGAAAAGGAGTTAACTATTCTGCCAGTTGTTCGACGCTCCGCTCAAAGGGATAAATCCCTCGTCGATGTCACGTGGCTCCCGCCAACTGGTATGGGGAAACAAAAGGCGTTCTTCAACAATCTTGCAGTAGCTGGTCCCTTTGCGAAGTCACCTGAGAAGGATAAGGAAGAAGCCAGAAAGAAACGAAGACATAAATTTGAAGGAATATTGCTGAAAAGTGGTTTCAACCTTGTCGCCTTTTCCTTGGAAGTTTACGAATCATTTCAGCGATCTGGTGTTGCTACGCCCTGCGTCTCTGCTGGTGATCTGATCGACTTCTACGGAACGTTTGGTTCTGACGATCCCTTATGCACCATTGGACCCATTCCTTGTGAAGTAAGTAAAACAGTGTTTGAAAATGATGGTGGAGTGTCACTCGTACTAACGTTCTGTAAAGAGGCTGATAATTTTCTCGACAAGCTTCCAGGCCTCCCACTTCTACTTACGCAAGACGACTATCTTCGAACATTTTCAAAAGTATGCCCTAAAATTGTATCCCGATTTGCAGACCTTCTTCCCGGCTCTTCCCAAATTTTCCTTCACGGACAGGCGTACATAGGAATAATTTCCTCCGCTGACACATTAAAGTCGCCCGTCTTAAAGCCATTGGATGCTGATACGTTTGCCGCCAATTTGGCTGAAACATTACCACGGGAAATTTATGGAAATGACGAGTATGTTCAGTGGTCTCCAGCTCAGAAAAAATTACCAGACCAACGATGGATATGTAGGGTTTGGGAATTCCTGTATGATATTACAAGAGATGTTTTAAAAGACGAAGAAATTGATGGTGAAGACAAAGTTCGTCAGGTAAAAGCTATCATTCGCCCCCTCCTTGACTGGAGTATTCTTCCCGTCACTCAAACACGAAGCTTTCGAACCCCTCGTCAAGATGATCACTTTCTTGTGCCCTTGAGGTGGGCACAGGGAGCTATTAACATGGCAAACGTCGATGCGGCAAGTGCGAAACTCGTAAAAGTTTTGCGTAAACTTGGTATCCCTGAACTTAACCAGAATGCTATTTCACGCACCATTTCGGCAACCATTATGTATTCATCCTCGACCTCACTAGTTGTAGCTCTTTTGCTGGTATCTTCTCTGAAGGACCCCTCGTCACTCCTTGAATCACTTAGACAAAAATTGATTTTAAATCAAAAAGAAATAAGAGGAAGATTAGAGAAATCCCATTGTGTGGAGATCTTGGAGTATTTTTGTAGAAGTGTAACCTGCCTTCGAGAAACTGACAAAAGCAACCTCCGGAAGCTTCCCTTTTTCCTTGCAACTAACGGTGGCTTCATTTCACTCGACAAGGTCAAGGTGTCTGCCTTACCAGCTGGGGTACCGCAAAATGGAATTGATGTTCTGGAGCGTGAATTGGGGATGGTATTTGTGAAATCATGGAAAAATGTCTCCGATTTGTTTACATTCTTGGAACTTAAGTGCATCTCTGCCATCGACGTGTACTGTGACTCGATTTTGCAAGGTTTTCATATTGTAAGTGAGGAGGCAAGACAAGTTCATCTTGAATATATTCGTGACACCATTTTGGCAGATTCCACTGTTGATGATGAAGAGAAAGAAAGGTTACTCGACATCTTGAAACATACACCTCTGATTCCCTCAGAAAATGGTACCTTGAAGACGGCATCATGTATGTACGATCCCAATAACGATGTTTTCAAGGCCATGCTTTCATGCGATTTCCCACCAGAACCGTTTGACTCTCCCGAATGGATTTCGTTTTTGAAACAAGTAGGCTTGGTTTCTGAGGTATCTTCCTTTGATTTTAAGAGATTTGCAAAGGAAGTGGAGTGCGAAGCACTTACAGCACAAACGGAGAAAACTGGCGAGAAGTCTAGAATTCTGGTTGACCATCTCATGTCTCGACCTGATGTAGTCGGGGAGGGCTTATTGAAAGCAATCTGCGATATCGCCTTTATCGCAGCCGATCCCGTCGCTGAGCCATTGCAAATGTTATGTCCAGCTTTTAATCAAAAGAAAGGAGATCAAACTCCTTACATTCCGTTCAAAGGAGCAGTTTTTGCTGAATATGAAGAAATCGTTTGGACCCAAGCCCGCTTGCTTCCAAGCTGGGCGAATCCAGAGTACCGTCGGTATGAATTTGGTTTACCCCCGCTCGCCTCTGTCGGCAAGTACTGTGATGCTTTTCTTTCGCAACTTCAAATAATTAAGGAGCCACTGATAGATATGGTTGTTCGACACTGCGAAGTCTTATGTCGTCATCTGGAAAACCCCCACAAATGCAAGTTTGACTTACATGAACATAATCTCCAGATTACGAACATCATGGAAGAAATCTACAAGTTTTTACAAGGTAATAAAAACGTAAGGGATGCAATCGTCCTTGAAGTTACACCCTGCATATTGGTTGAGAATGGTACGAAGTTCGTTAGGCCAAGTGAAGCGGTTGTCGAACTTCAGGCGAGAGAAGAAATTAAGCCTTTTCTTTATAGAATTCCTCCTGAGCTTGGCAAATTCCGAAAATTGTTTCAAGCCCTGGGATGTTACGAGTTTGTTACATGTACCCACTACGCTGTGGTATTGGAAAAGTTGCGAAAGAAATGTTGTGGCGCCAAACTGCATCCTAATGAGCTGAAAGTGTGCTGCAAGGCAGTAAAGGGATTGTTTAAAACGCTACAGGAGAAGGCCGACGAAGCTTCCACATTGTCCACATTGTCCACATTGTACCTACCAGCAATGCCCTCAGGAATCCGCTGCTTGGAAAGCAATTTAAATAAAATTTCTGTCACTTTACAGAAGTCTTCCGAGTTAGTATTTAGTGATAAACCTGACTACGAGGATCGAATCAAAGAGCTCCACCAGCATTTTGTACTTGATCTCAAGCTTATGGAAGTTAAATTAACACTAACCATGACCAACTTTAAAGAGTTGATGATGAAACTTCCTCCACATTTACAACCAAAGATGCTCTCAGTTGTGGTGAGTGAAAAGCTCACTGATGGTGACTTAGTTCAGAGCTTAATTTTCGACTCATTGATGCTGCGACTTTGCACCCCACAGTTTCGTCAGGGAATTGCCAGAATTATTAAGCACGACAACTCTCAAAAGCCAGATTTCGATGAAGAGGTTATCGCTGATATCGAAGAAAGTCTCAAAAGAATTCAGTTGTGCGCCGTGGATGGTCTTAAAACGGCCCTTTTCCTAGATGACGACTTAATCCCGGGAAGTGAAAAAGAGATGAAGTCATTCCAAGAAAAATCTGAGATTTCCGGTGAGGAGAAATGCATGGTTTACGTTAACGTGGTAAATGTGACTAATGATATCGAGTTGGCCAGGTCTTTGGTTTCGGGCGTTGTTATAGACATGTATGGTGACCTTCTTGGAAAGAGCGCCTTTTTAATCCCCAGTATGTTGCAATGCGCTCTTGGTGACATCTGGTCCCTACTTGATAAATCGGGCATTCGACAAGACGACACCTGCAGTGTAGATGGAATGGATATCTTTCCTGACCCGGGAAGTTTCATTCCAATTGTGGACCATCATCTACTGAATGATGCCTTTAGCGACTTTGAACCCGGGGAATATGTTGGTTATCAGCTTCACGACCCGAGTCTTCAGCTAGACAAAGGCGTTGCTACGTTCATCTACGCTGTGATTATCGAAGAGGTTTTGGCTAAGGATGTTATCTGTGACGAAGACTGGTTTCTGCGTCTCGTTACAAAGGTGTACTCAGTCAACATTGGACATGAACACGAGCCAGTGAAGGTGACTGCTGCCAAATTGTACAAATTTTGTCGTTTTGAAGAAATATCTAATGCGCGACGCAGAAATAGGGAAGATCGAGAAGAGGTCCTCCTTCAAATCTCGACCACTTTGGAAAAAGCATGGGAATGTGATTTACTAGAAGGTGAAAGAAAACAAATTCTCAAGCGAATTATTCTTCAGTGGCGTCCGGAGAAGAATGTAGGCGATGAAGAGTTCTGCTTTGAAGTTTCTAAGCATATAAGGGATGAAATGTTGCGTCTTGGTGGATCGTACGAGGAATTTATCGACGCCTGTGTGGAGGTGGCTAAGGAACACAGATCACATCGAGTGGTATACCAAGAAAAAGTTTTACAGCTGTATACATCCCAAGGGCACTCATCAAATCGCAAGCCATGGATAAATGTCCCTCCCAGTTTTTCAAAGAGCAATCCTCAACTTGGAGAAGCAAAGCGTTGGTACAAGCAAGCTGAAGCTGACCTGGTGGCTGGAGAAAATGAAATTGACTCTGACCAACCCTCCTATGAGTGGGCCTGCTTTAAATGTCATCAGGTAAAACTATGGTGGCTCAGTAAAATTGTAAGAACCTAAAAATATACGTAGATATTTAGGAAAACGAAAAGAAAATAATTAAGTCGTTCAAGACGCAAATATCAAAAGAGGTATGCCTTTTTTAGCAAATTTGTTTTTGCTTCCTAATTTTGGTGGCCCCAAAATCACCCTGTGAGGTGGAAAAGGATTTATTTGAGTAAGTGTGATTTGGTTAAGAACTTTTTCCAATGGCATTGGTAGAGCCTAAGGCTTGATGCCTGAGCATTTGACAACTGCGGGTCTTCGCCATTCTCTTGCGCGTTAAAGCGTTTTGTTTTTCTTCGGTGACATATTGACATGACATGTCAACCACTGAAGCTGGTAAAATCATTTATTTACCATAGGCGGCAGAAAAGGCATTGAAGGCGGCTAAGTATACATTACATGCTGAGAAGACAAATGATCACAACCTTATTAGGAATTGTGACGGCTTAAATGACGCTGAGATAGCCAACTTCGCAAGCCAGTTAGAGAATCTTGTTGGTAGCTCTGCACGAATGCGTTATCCAGATTGTATTTGGCCTCCCCAAATCCCCAACGAAGTTTATTCGTCCCGGGAAGCTCAGAGAGCGTTGCAACTCGCCACAGAAATTGTCACACGAGTAAAAACCAAGATACAAGATATTTAAGGTGCGTACGAGATAAAGGGAGATATTAGTGTTTTTTAGGTAAACAAGCATTCTACACAATTGATCTGTCGCATATAAATGAATTCGTGAAGAACTATTCATAAATTGGGTGCAGAGGAATTCTGTAGTTTGCTATGCGATAAAGATCGGAGTGACATTAAGAAGAGAGTTATTAAGTCTGAGAGTCTAGAGAGAACATGCATCTCATAAAAGATGACGGACTACTTGCTAGATATCGATATGAATGATCAATTGAGGAGGACTTCAGAGGGGATAACGGCCCAATTCCCTTCTTGGGATCGTAGGATCATTTGTTTTTAATACAGAGTAACGCCTTCTTCAATTTAACCTCCGTGAAAATATGTCACAAAAAATCGTGAGAAAAAATAGGAAGAAAGAAAACAAACAAACTAAACAAGAAAGCAAAAATACCTGATGCTCTGATTAAAACAGATTGTATTAAACATTATTGAGCGAATTTTAAGCAGTGTCTTCGCATATTTACCTGTTTTACTGAAGTTCACTAATTTGCTGAATTTTACAGGGGTAAGACGAAATCTTTGGTGCGAGGAAGAAGACTCAAAGGAGAGTGTCCTGTTGTATCAATCAGTTATTCGTAGATGTTAAATCTAACGTGTATTTTAAAATAACAGTAATTAGGAACAATCAGTATTATTTCATAGTGAAGCAAAGTAATAATTTTTTTATTGGACGTTGATTCGGTAAACGTTATTAATTGTAGCTTTCCAGGTATTGAAAGAATCATGATTTAGAAGGTCAAAGAATAAGATAATTTTTGTTTTTTTTCCTGATGTATCATGTAGCCAAGTGCTATGTTGTCATTGCAACCATGTTGTTAGTTGCAAGTAAAACTTGAGATAATTGAGATTGGGAAGTCTCACTTAAGAAAAGAAGTACGAATAAGCAGTTTAGATAAAGCGTATTTGCAACAGTATAGGTTTTCATTTATTTCGATACTAAGCTAGAGGGCGTTATTCATTTTTCCTTCCATTACCCATAAAAAACGAAACAGTTATTGGGCAAGAGTTAGTTTCCAGTCATGTATTGTTTACCAAGGAGAAAAACCGTTCTTGAGAAGGCTCATGACAAGTTTTTCCTCTGTTGTTTTGCTTGTTAAATCACGGTATAGTCAGTGATTATGTAGAATAGAAATGGCTTTTAGCAGCACGGCTGAAGTATTGTTAATTCAAAGCAAAGAAAACTTGAGTTATTATAAATGTACTTAATTCATATAAGTTTATTAATAATAATATTATTGCGGTTTTTGGCAGTTTTGTTTTAAGTAGTTGGTTGGTTTGTTATGTCGGGAAACAGTGCGCGCATCATTCAGGACTTCACATGGTTTCTTCAATTGGTCCCTCTTCTACAGCAACTTCTCAAAAATCAGTGCACAGGGTTTTTCGTAGTTTATCATTTTCCTACCTAAACGATTGCCGTAATCATTACAATTGTCTAGTTCAGCAACGTTTTGAGCTATTATGTGATGTATGTATTTTTCTTTCATTGAGAACTCTAATTATGTAAAGCCAGGTAAAGCTTGAAACGCATACCCTTAGGACTTTCAGTGATCAGCTAGTTTCATCTAATAAGTAAAAACAGCCATCATTTAAGTCTTACAGACGTTATATGACTAATCATCACAAAATAAAAATTGCAGCATTGTATATCAACATTCTGTAACGAAAGGATTCGTTTTCTCATGAATTCAAACTAATTTTTCTAAATTGAAAAAATGCGCGAATATAACCCAATTTTGGCTTTGTATAAACACAACGTTGTCGTCCGCCTATAGTGCGTTTCACGTTGTTCTCTTTGGGTAAAACCCCTTTTTTTTAGTTAATGCTCTTTATTTTTTTCTTAAGGGAGTAGGGTGGGGGAAGGGGGGGTTAATAGGTAATCATCTTGGACCCAAGGAGTCGGAGGGAGGGCCGGGGTCTAGTTTGATCTGGTTTAGTTACATGTATCAGGTCGCGTTTAAGCAAAGGTTAAATAATTTTTAACTTTAGCCTTTTCAGGGCATCTTTTTCCGTCGGCTATATCAACTTTGTATTTGGAATGATAAGTTAAAAAGATGTGTTTCTGCATTGAAAAGACATCTTTTCCATATTTCACGGTCCGTTCTAAACCTAAAAGCAGCATAGTTCTGCTAGAGACAACATTTCTGTTCGGAAGGGGTTTGATCACTGAGGACTTGAAATTGATGAGATAAAGGTAAACGCCGCAAAGGGGGTTTACTTTCACTCCCCAGTTTCTCGGTGGGGGGGTTACACAGCTTGATTTTGGGAAGTTTCTTAAGTAGAAGACGATATATATATCCAGGAATGTTTCTTGTATCCACATTTAACCATATTTTATGGGGAACGTATCAGTAATGGATAGGCAGTGATTTTCTTGAAGTCCGTGTCAAGACAAACTACAGTCACTTCCCGATATCCGCCATCTTGAATTGGTGATGATCACGTGAAATGCAAATGAACGTGTTTTCCCAGAAAGCTACTGTCGGAAACCACCCAAGAATTTCTGAGAACTATACACTACTCTCGAAGGAGGTCTTTGTTCTTTATCCAAACGAAACATTTTCCTAAATCGTTGAAACGTCAGCTGGGACCGTCCGTTTTAATACAAAGGTGAGTAAAATGAGGACATGGCTACGAATTGTGGTATGGAGAATTTTCTATGCTGCGAAATCAGGTTGTTTGCCGACATAACTTTAAGCTAAGGTATTTAAGCTAAGTGACGCCATGTCAAATTAGATCAGTATTACACATGCACCTAGATTTGAGCTAGAAGAATGAAAGTGATTTGAAAATGCCAACAATTAACCAAATGTGTTGCTTCTATTGCAAATCACTTCAGAACACCAGCATGTTTTGAAGCTAAAATGGAACATGATGAAGACGAATCGTTGCAAAATTAATCTGTTTTGATTATTGTTTGGTCAGAAAGGAGTTCTTAGATAGCTGAAACACTTGTTTGTAGCAAAATAAATCACAAAGAAAAGTACGACTAGATTTTCCTGACCAGTCTGTGCGCTGAAGGGGACGACTACAGCGGTGCGAAGGTTACGAACTACCACTAACATTGTTTTATGATATTTGAACGCAGTCCAGATGAATGCTTTCGATCCATTAGATGCAAACGGCATTGTTCTATTATCGGCCATGTTCTTTTAACTATTTACTACGTTTTGCAGTGTTTTTTCACCTTGTTGTATGTCTAGTCTTGTTATGAAATAAGAATGCGCACGATGACTAACTAGATTCACAAAAGAAGATTGATTAATAAGCAGGTATAACGAAGTATGCATGCATTTTCACTGCAATAATTCATTCAACAAGAAACATAAGTAAGCGACTAGAAGCATCTTGATTTAAGGAAATCAACGTGCAACTAAGCGGAAAAAATTCACCTTAAGACTAAGATTTCACAACAGCTACCTCTAATACCAAAGCGATTTCCGGCAGGAAAGTGGTTAAGTAAACGTTCATCGAAATTTCAGTGTGGCCATTAGATTTTTGAGCAGTTTTCCTTATACCGGGTCCCTCTGCAAACTCAAGGGATTCAAATTTTTGACGGAAGAATTTAGTCTTCGCAGTATGAGTGGTATTGTATACCCTTTACCAGTAGGTTACCCTTTACGAACAACATTAATAACTTTACCATACGTTAGGTCTAGAGGACAATCTATATATGATAACTAGTTCCCAAAAATGCCAACGGCTAATCAAGCTGATAGTCCTTTGTGCGAAGCAAAGCTGTTTGAAAGCTTTCACTGGACTGTTCTCAAAACATTCTGGTTATATGGCCACTCTCAAGAGTTCTACAAGTTCTTGTTAGACCTTTCTGTCATGTTAACAACAGAATTTCGAGATAACGACTTCTAATATTTTGTCAGGGAGGCTTAGTCAGATATAAGAACATTGTAAGTTGGGCTTGATTCAAAAGAATACCGGACTGTTCCCCACGTGTGAAATGCAGTTGAAGAAACTGTTCAGAAAGGAACCTAAATACTCGAACTTCGATCGGTTACGACTCGTTCCTAACACTTAAAAGTTCGGCTCTAACAGCAAATAAGCTACGAGGTCGCATGTTGAAATCGGTTCGAGAAAATTTTTAAGAAAGATCTTTGCTCTTGCTGAGGAATCGGCTCGCAAATAGAAAATGATTTGCTTCATTTATTTGTGTTAAGCTTGATTCCGTACTGTTAGAGATTATTCTGCGCTTTTGATGACCATTGTCGGATAGATGACATGCTTAAATGAAAGTTTTTAGTGTTTTCAGATATCAGAATCAATTATACATGCAGAACTTGATAGATAATCGTATGATCTTAGTACAGCAAAGGTCATATTCTTTAGCGATGGTTTGTTGGAGCTTTTACACTGCTGCCGTTCATTTCTCTTTAATCGAACGTTAAACGAAATTTGCCTATCATTTTAGTTTCCTCTGTCAGTCGGCTGTCATCGAAATACCGTATATGTATAAATTATATAATATTACGATGCCCGGTGGAGGGAAAAGGAGGAGCACTTCCTTGCACAAGTTTTATCTGTCTATACATATGAGCATACCTCCAAAGAGTTATTCATAAAACGGGTATACAGTTTGATCATTAAGGTCGTTAAAGAAAAATGATCCTCCAGGAAACCACGGGAACCCATTAGCGAGTCTGTCTCGCCTACGCCCGATGAATAATAGTGTAAAAAATGAAAAAAGTATGTCATTCGCAAGCGGACGAATATTATTGTTGTGTGAGTTTTATTCTTGGCTTCGGCAAAGCTTATGAACGCTTCACTCGATCAAATCATAATCACGTCATAGACCAAGTGGAACGTTCAAACGTTAGGTTTGAAGACGAGTATGGATTCAAAGGGCAGGTCCAAGAACAGGAACAGTTGTTTGGTCTAAAATGAAGAACCTAAAGATAAATTCCTACCAAGATTTTCCAAGATGTACCCCTTCTTTCCTCCCTTAGGCGAACGACAGTACCGGAAGTTGCAGCTGATTTTTCCTAGAATCTCAAGCTTTGTTTGTTTGCTTTTTTATCTAATCCCCGTTTTCTCAGAAAAGGTTGTGTTTATTTAAATTCCCCCTCGTGGGATGTAATTGGAGATGAATTGGTTGCTATCTAACGGATAAAAACGGCTTCGAAGCGTTTGAAAGAGGAGCAAAGTAAGTAAGATTTCAAAAATGTTTTACCTAAGATAAAATCGGGTACCACCATTGCGATCCCTGAAGCCACGAAAAGCCGCCTGTGTGCCACTTAAAATATTGCAAATTTGTCGCCGAGAATCGACCGGCCAATCGTTAAGATAGACAAGAACCTCCTTAGGCGGGTTGCGGACTGCGAACATCTCGAAAACATTTCCTAGCGATCAGAGAATAACCACGTTAAGGTACTGATATCGAATTTTTGTGCTTGAATTTCGACATCGAGGTGCTATGCATGACGAACCTAAATGCCATACGACGGTTTCTCGGAAGTTGGGCAACGTTCTAAGAATATATGTTACAGCTGGTATTGAACAGTTCTAAAGCTGAAACGGCAACGTTTCAAAGAGTAAATGTACCGCGATAACGCAATGATGCAGTGCTTTGCATTTGCAGTGTGTGATCACCTTGTTTAAGAATGGAATGATTTCGAATAAATGCTCATCACAAATATGAAAGTCTCTTTAGATAACGTGCTTAACGTCCATATAATGAAAGAGAGGAAGGGAAAATGCCTTACCTAACGGTATATCAAAGTAAAAATCACTATATCTTTAAGTATTACCTCGGGTGATATATCAAAACATTTTGGACTATTTGCTGATTTTGCCTCAGTTGTTGTTTAAAAAAATTGCTTTTTTCCTCTTTCGTGTCATTGTGTTATTGTATCAAATTTTAGTTTGCAGATATATTTAGTTTTCTCGGAAAGATCTAACCGACCGGAAAATTGCTTCAGAAAGAAAGGCAAGAATTTTTAACAATTCCTGGAAAGCCGGATGTATTTATTTCAGTCGTTGATTAGCTGGGTTAAAGGAGTTTTCATTTCATTCGAACAAATTTAAACGAGTCCAAAATTAATGTCGCATATTTACTAGCGAAATGATCTTAACATAACTTTTGCTTGGTGCAGGCAACAAGCGGGAAAACTGTTCTACAGTTTTCCCGCTTGTTGTGGCATGATGTGGCGGCATGGTATGATCTAACTGAATTGGTCACTCAGTTAATTTACAAATATTATTAATTCTATGCAAGGTAAAACCGCTAAAATTTACTCGGTGTGTTTAGATTAAATAAACAGTCTTGCTTTTATCATTGCCTGGTGTTTGCTTTATGATCAAAGATCTAACTTTTTTGATAGAATTATCATCTTCTCTTTCATTATTTCACCAGTTGAGAATTGCAGCTCAGGCATTCAAAAGATTGCACTTTGCATGTATTGCAGTGATTAAGCCTGATAAGGTTTTAATTCAGTTTAAATTTTGCAGGGAAACATTTTTAAAGGTTTTCTGTTGAGGTTGTGCCCAATCCCTGAATGCTTCAAGTTGTTGCTGATTTCTATTTTCTTGTTGGCCAGACATGAAATACTTCAAAACCGGAAGGCACTTAAGATTAGTGCAGAATTTATCACAATATCGACTGAGTGATCTGTAAGAATCCTGCAGTGCAGTATTCCAGAGTTTTCTTTCCAACAGAAGCAGCAGATTTCTTAGTCTCCTTCAGTATCTTTTTAGCCAGTTTCTTATTGCTTCTCAAACATTTTCGTAAAGGAAGCTAGAATACTAGCGTGACAATTTGCGAAGTTCTGAACCTTAAGTAGCCTCCCTCAGAAATTTCTATTAACTGGTGTCAAGTTTTTTGGAAGTATTTACCGCCTGCTGAAATTTCTCAACGTATTCTGGTTTGCATCTGAGAAGAAGTTTTTTAAATGACTGTCGTCAAAGTATTGTGTATACTACGCTTTCATCTTCAGCTTGGAAAATTCTCAGTTGTTTTCTGCTGAGTTTTCGAGCGTTGCTCGAGGTATTTCAATTTGAATTCCTAATTTCTGAACTGAGCTGGTTTGTTTGTCTATTGTTTTTTTTTCAGATCTTTCAATGGCTGGATGAAGCTACGGCAAGTTGATATCGATATTCTGCGGTTACTTCAGAACGATCAAGGTAAGTAATCTTGGCCTATCATCTTTCCCATTCGTCAGTTCCAGTAGTAGTCTCCTTTAGTTGTAATATGTGCAGGCTTGAACAATGTTCTACTAATTTGTAGAATATATAATAAATTAAGCCAGTCAAGCCTTGTTGATTAAATCTATTACAATTTAACGCTGTGCGCAATTCTGCAATGCACAGATTCATCTTGTTAATGGCGTTTTCGCTAGAAAAACTTGTTCAACCTTCGTGCAGCATAGTTTAACCTTGGGATCGCCGTGCATGACCGTGGACACCCTGTACTGTTACAGCTCAAGCTCAACTAGCTAGATAAAGTTCGTAACAGTGCATTTAAAGTTTGTGTTGTTCTTCGGTTCCTAACAAAGCAAACGATCAAGAACTTATTGTAGGACATCAAAACGAAAGTTCTTGCATAGTTTAACCTTGGGATCGCCGTTAATTACCATGAATACCTTGTACTGTTTCAGTTGAAGCTCCTGTGGCTGTATTAAAGATGGTAGCGGGGCATTTTAAGTTTATGTTGTTTTTCGGTTTCTGCCATAACAAACGATCAAAATGGTTTTTTAGGCAATTGAAAGGAAAGTACCTGCACACGATCAGTTTTTTTAACATTCTTTGGTGAGAAAATATCACGGTACATGCGAACATTTTGCAATCTCATTCTTAAGTTATCAGAAATCTACTTGTGATTTTAATTTTAGGTGTTTTCATATTGAGCAGCGTGATAACATAAATAAGAAATCAATAAAATGTAAAGTCTTTATTTCATCTTAAGATAAAACTATATATCTTATACAATGAATTCGGAAAAAACTACAATAGAAATCTATATACATAATATGAGTTAAAAGGTATGTCATTACAATAAATGGAGCTCAAATATCAACCTACCTATTTACAAAGGTGTTCATAAAGCGCTGTGTATCAATTTTCGGGCGTGCGCAGCCTTTTTTTTCCTAAGATTGTGTACATAAGTCTTTTGGTCAGGAATGATGTCTTTCATGGGGGTGGCAATCCGTTGATATTAATTTCTTCAAAATGTTTCGGTCTTATTTGTTTAAAAGGTTCTTGATAAAAACTGGAAATGAAATAAATCGGCGTTTATGGCATCGGTTTAAAAAATTTGTACAACCATAAGATCGGACTCAGATGAGAGGAGCATTATTTTCATACCAAGCTATAGTTAGTTATTTGTGTGAGTTCATTTCTCCAAACGATTGGGTCTTGCTTAGTTTTAAGATTTTTATTAACTCCCCTCGTTTGAGCTCATTAAAGTCCCTGTACGTTTACAGCACTGTTGCAAATGGCGGATAGATTTCGTTTTTGTCGATACATCATCCTCCAGTAAACGTTCAATTACCTTTTTGCTGTTCTGACTGAAATTCTTGTTGTCTGACGAGCTTGGAACATCACAACTAACAGTGACAAGCTCCTGTTTCAGATAAAGCTTGTTTGCGAAACACAATGACCTTTTCGCATTTGCAGCCATATGGTTATCCCTTTTAAAAGGTTAGATATTTAGTTATTGCCTCTACTTTTTCCTTAGATACGTGGGCTAAAAGTGTAAAAGCCTGAGGTCACAAAGATGGGTAGGTATATGTTTCATAACGTATTAACCAAAAGAAGCCCTTGGCTGAGATAAACCATCTGAATTAAACAAAAAACTCCCTAAATTCAAAGAAAGGTTTGTCTGCCAGGCTGTTGGTGTTAATTCATGTGTTCTCGTTGTTTGTTGCTTGGAAGCTGATGATGGGGACTTCAGCTTGATTCAGCCATCGCTGATCCATCAGCTGAGGACCATCCTTGATCAGTACCCAGATGATGGACAGATATTGAAGGTGAGGAAAGCACACATATACATAGACACATGATTTTTCCGTATTACAATGTTCGATACAGGAGAGTAGACAAGATATATGTTGAGTCAGGAAAATATAAGGAATACAATTTCAACCCCACAAGCTTGCTTCAAAGAGAGGAAATAGGCTGGTGGGGATAAAAGTGTAGTCTTTGTATTTTCCTAACTCAAAATATGTATATATAAATATGTGTGTGTGTGTGTGTGTGTGTGTGTGTGTGTGTGTGTGTGTGTGTGTGTGTGTGTGTTGAGTATAAAATATACGACGACTACGTTTTTATCTCTACAAGCCTGTTTCGGGATTGAGTCACTCATCAGGGAATTTTATTGACAAGAATATTCGTTGCCATCGTTTATATACTTTACAAATTTACACAAGAGTTGCGGCGGTGAATTAAGTACTCTGGAAAAAGCTTTGTTCAAAGCACTCCGTTTAAATACATGGGAAAGAAACGGATTTTGGTGAAAACAATTGATTTCGGACTCTTTTTTCGGTATGAAATAAACTTAATTCTTGGTTTCTGTTTATTATTGGTGTATACCTATATAATTGTTCACCTCGGTGTCGGTGAAAGTGGTGAATAGTTACCGCCATTTCCCCTTTCATTCTGTTATTTTTTGTTCCACGTAAGTTTTCCATGTTAAGTTTAAACTCAATTTTGCCTTTGACGTTGGTCTCACATGGCACAATTTTAACATGCTTTTCTCCATCAGGAACTCATTCAAAATGCAGAGGATGCGAATGCCAGTCACGTTAAGTTTTTGCATGACAAAAACAGTTTTGGAACTGAACATCTATATGATGAGGAGCTCTCACAATTTCAGGTGATTACTGGTTATCTGTTAATATGACTTTAGGAAAGAAACTATCTCATCTCAATGAACTAAAAAACTATATGAAGCAAATTTCATGTTTTACGACAAAAAAACTTGGTTTAGAGGTCTAAAAGCATTCTAGTAGTTATTATTAATGTCAAGGGGAGTAACCGGTAAAACCACAGTGGACAGATGTTAAGCATCTGTCTGGCGAAGAAGAAAATTTGAATTAAAATTTGTTCTGGTTTCCGTGGCGGTAAGCAACTAGGAATATTACCTGTCCCCGTTTATAAGATGGAGAGAGTTACTGTAAAAATGAAGCGTTTTCTCAGAGAAATCAATATAAATATTCGTCCAGGTCTAGAAACCCAGACCTTTCGACCATGAAACCAATGCACTAGCTGATGGGCCATAGTCTTTGAATTTACATTGTTGCTATGATTAAGTCCTTATCCCTCTCCACGATTTTCTTCAAAGGGTCCAGCACTTTTTTCACACAACGACGCGAAGTTTAGGAAAGAAGACTGGAAAGGAATACGTCTCGTTAGCAATAGTATCAAAGTGGAAGACCCCATGAAAGTTGGTCGGTTCGGCTTGGGCTTTAAGTCTGTACTGCATATGACAGGTAATTCATAATGGGTACTAATGTGGATGTATCATAAATGAAGAAATGAGCAGGACATCTCTGCCACGGTACTTCAATTGATGCGGTTTGCTGGTAGCTTTCATATATATCCTGTAATGGCATCTTTCCACACTACTGTGACCACTCCAACACAAAATAAACAGTTGTAACCATGTTTGTAGTCATGGCGTCTCACCTTTGTTTTGCATTCACGTCCTTTGTACATTGTTTTCCGTTTTCAGTTGTTCCGTGTATATTTGTTATTTCATTAGGTTTGCCAGTTATTTAGGTTACGTCACATTTCATATTTTCGTGTTCATTTTTTATGCATTGTTCCTATTGTTTGGTATAGCTTCTTCTACCGTAGTTTTCTTGTCGCCGTTGTCATTATGTTTTAGCCGCCGTAGTCGCCACATAATCTTGTAAGTTTCGTTTTTTTGTCCGTCATTTCGCCTGTTTTATTTGTATTTCGTTTTGCTTTCCCGTTCTGTATATTTAACTTCTTTATATACATTGGCTTTTAGCGAATCGCCAGTAAAGGTGCGAATTTCTCGGATTTTGTGGATTTCGACTACAATGTTATCGATAAAATTGCTCATTAATACGCCTTGTATAGTTTATACTATTTTTACATTAAAATTATGACTTCATTTTATTCTAGAGCCACTTTGTACTTATTTGACATTGCTGATATACGGAAATCAAATGTATAGCAATATACTCGGTAGTAAAGTATTACAGCTGACATGAAGTTTTCTTTTCGTAAAGATTTACCAAGTGTGCTCAGCGCTGAGAAAATTGGATTCATTGACCCTCATGGAATTTACTTCTCTGACAAACGGAACAGAAGAACCGGCAGATGCTGGAGACTTGATGACGATTCTGCGGAGATGGACAAAATACCGGATCAGTTTCTCCCTTTCAAAGGAATCTTCGACTGTACCGAACAAGTATTTTCCAACGGTTACTACGATGGCACCCTGTTCCGTTTCCCGCTGAGGACCACACCCTCTGATCTATCGAATACACTTTACACCGAGGATAAAGTGGAGACTTTGTTTGACAGTTTTGAAGCTGATGCTCACTTGGTTCTTCTATTTCTTCAACACTTGGAATCGATTGAACTCTATGTCCGAGAAGAGTCACAGACTAGCCCTAGAAGAACCTTTCAGGTTAGAGTTGCGGACAAATACCTGGAATTAGTTCGCTCTAAGAGGAAGGAGTTCCTCGGAAAGATCAGGCCCGGGGAACTGATGTCCCAGTCTGTTGCAGTGACTTATCCAATCACCATAGAGACAATAAAATTCGGTGCATCTCATGAAACGGACCCTCTGCAGCAGTACTCCTTTCTCGTCACCAACTACTTTTGTGGAGGACAAGTTTCTTTGAACTTCAAACGGTTGATGACAGATAAAGAGCTAAACTACCTACCCATAGTCGGTGTTGCCATGCCATTGCCTAATGATCCTAAAATGCAGACACCAGATATCAAAGGCCACGTGTTTTGTTTTTTGCCATTACCAGTTCCAACGAGGAGCCTGACAGGTCTGCCAGTACACATTAATGGTTTCTTCGCTTTGAGTCAAAACAGACGTTATATTAAGTCTCCAAATGCAGATCAAGAAGAGCGAGAACGGATGAGTCGGCGGCAACTGACAGATAAGTCACTGTTGTGGAATAAGTGTCTTCTAGAGGAGGCCACACCCAAGGCATATGCCACCCTGATCTTGCAAGCTATACAATGGGAGTCATGTTTTCTACCAAGATCATCAATTTACAAGTAAGGGGTAACTTCTATCAAATCAATGACAAGGAATGTTCTTGAGCTAAATGAAGCCAGAAAGTCATGGTTAATAACAAGGTGCTAGCCTCAGACAAACCTGTGTGCGTAAGGAATTCTTGTCTATGAAGGATTCTCAGAGCCTCGTACTTTTTTGATTTTTTTTTCAAACTGAAAGTAATTTAAATAGTTTTCTTCTGATCTCAGACTATAAAGCAAAAACAACAGGTGACCTTCACTATAAGATGAACATGTGTCGTTGAAGTTTATTAGGAAGAAATTTAAGTTTTATATGTTTTCTAGCGATAACCGTATTGTTTTAAATCCAACATAATCAAGATACCTCGGTTGTTGTCTTGTAGAGCATGGCCAGACATTGCCTGCATTGACCAGAAGTGGACGAAGCTCATCAAGCCTTTTTTTAGCACACTTTTACAGCAGAATATTGTTTACACCGATGCAGGTTCCCGACGCTGGATTACAGTGGAAGAAGGTATTTTCGACCAACTCGATAAAAGTGAAACCAAAGAAGTGCTTCTTCGAGTATTGCTGGCAGCTGCTGTGCCTGTTGTTTCTGTACCAAAACACGTCATCACGGCCATTACTCACTTTACCACTGTCAAGGAAGTCAAACCCAGCCTGGTGAGATCGACCATGAAGAAATGTCCGTCATGTTACAAGAACCTTGATAGGCATGAAAAACTTTTGCTCCTTAATTATTGCCTGAAAGATGGCAAATTTGATTCGCTTTGTGATTTGGAGCTTTTGCCTCTTTCCAACGGGAACTTCATCAAATTCACTAGTCAATCGAAAGCTGTGTACATCTGCTCAGCGGAACATCCTCAAGAACTTTTTCCTGGACTAGAACATCGTTTCTTGGATGAAACGATTGATGAGACAATTACTCAGAGGCTTGTATCCGCAGGAAAGCAAGGTAAAATGACTTTCTCATTTGATAGTTCTTGATTTTAAACCTGGTCGGCGATTAAACATGCGAATGTTGTTCGTCTGATGTTTAGCTTGGTTTAATTTCTTTTCTTGAATCATACTAAAGTTTTTTTAACATTGGATGCCCAATATAATTCTTTTTTGGCTGGTTTTTCACAAAGGAAGTAGTCAGCTTTATACTTCTAACTTTCTTTCAGGATCCACACAGTTACGAATACTCCGTACAGATGATGTAAGAGCTCTTCTTCCTCAAGCACTGCCGATGGAGTGGAGCAAGGGAAACACCGTCTCGTGGTACCCTGACGATCCAAGTTATAACCATCCACCCAAAGGGTGGATCAGGGTCGTGTGGAGATATTTGCAGAATTATTTTGCCAATGCAGGTGATGTTCTTAGCCTCGGTAAACTACCTCTGCTTCCACTAAGCATGTCAAAGACACCAATCACATTGGCGCGACTTAGTGAACCTTCCAGCATAGTTGTCAAACACCTTCATGGTAATTGCTTAGACGAAAGTTTATCAGATATTCTCATCAAGCTTGGTGTGCTGATCATGACCGATTATCCCTTATTCATTAGCCACCATCCAGCCGTTTTAGGAAGATTCGTATATCCACCATCCGTTCAAGGGGTTTTGAAAGCAATGGTGGTTTCCTCAAGTATGATGACTGGCGGAAAACTTCCCGAGATTGTACGCGTTGCACTTTCGACCAAGGAAAAACGTCTCCTAAGAATGTTTTTGGCTAACGTTAAAGATCCACACTTGGGTCACGTGGAGTATGATGTTCTGCGCTCTCTACCGGTTTTTGAGACTTTTTCGAGGAAGTTCGTGTCAGCAAAGGAACTTCTGTGTGCAGCACCCCCTGAGCCACTCCCAATTACACTGAGAAGAGACCTCATCGATGTTTCTCAAAACGATTCAATGGTGTTTGCACGTCTCCTTGGAGTTAACATTCTAACGCCCATCGAGCTGCTTTGTCAGGTTGTATTTCCAGATATCGAGCGAGGATGCTACTCCGAAGAAGAAATTGACAAACTGATGGAGCATGTGTTGGATCGTCATGCGAGTGCTATTCGCAAGAATACCTCTTTCAAGAGGGTTTTACAGAACTTGGCATTTGTTTCCAGGAAGAAAGGGCGAGTGAGGCCTTGTGAACTCTTTGACCCCAGAAACACCATTATTAAAACCCTATTCGTCCTTGAGGATGTGTTCCCTTCCTCCAAATACGCTAGCCCTTCGGTACTTGTGGTACTTAAAGAGATGGGAATGAAAGGCGAGGATGACGTCACCGCGACTGACCTCTATCAAAGTGCGATGGTGGCAAGTAAGTTTCCCAAGCATCCATCATCAAAGCAGAAATCGAAAAGAATTTTGAACTTTCTCAACGAGGATCCACAAAAGATGCTGGACCTAATTAACGGACAACCATTGTACAATTTGTTGAGGACTATTCCTTGGGTTTCAAGGAAAGAAAAGCGGCCCTCTGATTACCCTCCCAGCCTTCCATATTGGAAACCAGAAAAAGAAAACGAACGATTTTACAAGCCCGTTGAATTAAAGAGTCACCAGTTTGTAAACCTTATTGGAACTGTAATGCCTGTTGTTGACGTGGATAAAACCGAAGCGATCAGTCAAATTCTCGGCTGGGATAATGAACCCCATGTCCTCCAGGTTGTCCGGCATTTGGAAATTGCCGTGAAGTGCTATTCACAAGAACATAAACCGTATTACATTGCGATGCTGACCGAAATATACAGGTTTCTTCGTGAGCACTACTATGAAGTGGGTGAGGCATTTGACGCCACCAACGTCTTTCCTTGGGTATGGAATGGAGATGGATTTTCTTTACCAAGCCACTTACTCGCTGAAAGACCATCCATTGATCTCACACCTTACATACAGTGTCTTCCTTTAGAAATGAGGCCACATAATCGTCTATTTATGTACTTTGGCATGCAGGAGGAATGCGATGCACCTGTTATGGTACAGGTTCTTAGAATGATAAAGGCGAAGCATGACAGTGGAAGTGTCCTGAGCCTTTCAGAAGTGAAACAGGATCTTCAGTTATCTGTCAATATCTTGAACGAGTTGGCGAGTGAGGAGGAGTTATCCGAGGAGCTTCTAGGAGACATCCTGATCCCAACTTATCAAGAAGACAACTCCTGTGTTAGGCTTAAGCCCATAGACAGCTGCATGTATGGAGAACAAAATGACGACGAAGAGATCGACTACTTTTACGTACACCCGAATGTCCCAAATGTAACTGCTGAGCGTCTTGGTGTGCCAAGTATAACAAACCGGCTTCTTGATGCTGATGAGCTGGCTATTGGAGAAGAGTTTGGACAAGGAGAAAAACTTACCACTAGACTTAATCGCCTTTTGGAAGAGTACACCGACGGCCTTTCCGTTCTGAAGGAACTAATTCAAAACGCCGACGATGCTGGCGCCACAGAAGTGAAATTTCTGTATGATGAGAGAAAGAATGAGGAAGCAATGACTTGCCTGATTGACGATGGAATGAAGGGTTGCCAAGGCCCCGCGTTGTGGGTTTACAATGATGCAACATTTAAGGATGAAGACTTTGAGAACATTACAAAATTGAACGAAGCAACGAAACAGCACGACACCGAAAAGATTGGCAGATTTGGACTGGGCTTTAATGCAGTATACAATTTAACAGATGTTCCCATGTTCATAAGCAGAAACAACTTTGTGATTTTTGATCCTCATACGTCGTATCTCGGGAAGGCTCTAAAGAACAAAACAAAGCCTGGAATGAAGATTGATGTCAACAAAGATGTGAAGAAGCTTCGTAAATTTAGAAATCAGTTCAAACCGTTCAATGGCATATTTGGCTGTGATTTAAATCTAGAAAAAAAGGACAACTCGTTCAACGGAACTCTGTTTCGATTTCCGTTGAGAACAGTTGAGCAGGCTTTGAAAAGTGAGATAAAGAAGCTGGCGTATGACGACAAACAAATGAGAGAGTTACTGCTTATGCTGATTAAAGGAGCCGAAACCTTACTTCTCTTCACACAGAACGTTCTCCGTGTGAGCATTTTTTCTTTGACCACACCTGAAGCTCAAGACGAAACAGTCAAATTGACGTTTAAGATCACCAAATCATTGTCTCAGGAAGGAATAGTAAGATCCTTGTCCGTCCCTGTTTCCCTTCCTCCCACCGCGAACATTTTGAACTCTGATGACCAGAATTTATTGAAGCAATGCAGTTTCCTCCACGCGTCCTCGCAAGTTGTTCGAACATTTAGGACGGGAAAAAGAATGCAATTGATAAAGTCCTCTATGAAGATCAACGTCCACTGTGTTTTCACGGAATGTGGTCTACGTTTCTTTAAACCTGATGTGGAAACCGTTCATTCCCAATGTACAACCTGGCTTGTAGTCTCCTCCATGGGAGATGGACTTGCACTGAACTTTGCCAAGAATGATTTTAGCCTTCTTCCATCAGGAGGGGTAGCTGTTCAGCTAATTGCAAGCGGTGCCGAAAACTTTGTGCCTGTGCCTGTTTTTAAGAAGGATGATGGAATCGATGTCAATGGTACTCTTTTCTGCTACCTTCCACTCCCAATCCATAGTGGCCTTCCAGTACATATTAATGGTGCCTTTGCATTAACTGCAAACAGACGCCATTTAAAAAGAAAACTCGAAGGCGACAAAGAATGTTATGGGGTTGACTGGAATAAAGTGCTGATGTTAGATTCCATCTGCTCAGCTTATTTGTGCCTCCTTGAAGACCTGAAGTCAATTGCTCCAACTGACGGATCTTATAGGTTCCATTCGTTGTGGCCAAAAGCTGATGAGGTATTCTCAAACCTCGGGCATCTCACGAAGTCATTTTACACAAAGATATCCTCTGGAAGTCACGCTTTGTTTTCTGATGGACAGAACTGGTTTTCTATCAATGAGGTGGTATTTCTTCATCCCCTTGTTCGAAACGATCCTTCCATTGGCGATACTTCATTGAAAGTTTTCCAGCTTTTGATGAGAGAACGTGCTGTGGTTGATGATATGCCTATTTCCGTCCTTAACTCTTTCCAAATCTGTGGATGTGGGGAAGTGATTAACTCCCGAATCTACGACAAAAATAGATTTTTTCGTCAACTCTTCTTCCCAAACATATCTGCAGTACCCTCAGAGATGAGAGATTTGCTCGTATTGCATGCAATGGATAACAATTGGGATGACTTAGTCCAAGTCCATTCTTGTGTTCCGGTATCCCCACTTGGAGAAGCTCTAAGACGTCCTTCTGATCTTATTCACCCAGGCAAAGATGCAGCTCGTCTCTTTCTGCCAGAAGATGGAAGATTTCCATATGGAAATGCAGAGACCTTTCTGAATCCTAGACGACTTGCAAAGCTTGAGCTTTTGGGAATGGCATCGGATCATCTTCCTTGGATGGAAGTGGCAGAAAGAGCGGAAAGTATCCATAGACTAAATGCAGAAAACAGTGTAGCAGCTTTAACAAGAGTGAAGGAATTTTTAGGATTTCTAGAGAGGAAGATAAGGTACCTGGATGAACCACCACCAGACGCCATAAGAAAACGAATACTGGAGGCTCGATTTATTCCCGTTCTCAGGAAACCAGGGAACTTTCCTCTTAAATGGAAAAGCGAGGAGTACGAAAATCATGCATTACTCGCCCCAAAAGATGTCTACACGGAAGACGAAAAATATCTTTTGTGCTGCACAGAACCACTGATCGGGGTGTTTGTCTCTCGAAATGTCAAAGTGTTACTGAAGCTTAACAAGAAGCACGCGACGTTAAACCATGTATTATGGCAACTGAAACACGCGTTGTGTTGTAGTGTTGAATCTTTAGAGGTCAGTGCCATGGAGGAGATAAACACAGTATGCAAAGCAGTGTACTCATACCTACAGAACGCAATTTCAAGTAACGATGCAGCTGTAAAGAAATTTTTAAAAGACAAGAGGTTTATCCTTTGCGAAAGAAAGTTCCTCCACGCTGGCCAGGTGGCTTTTCATTTGAGTGATGACTGTTCACCTTATCTTTATCAGCTTCCAAAACGATTAGCAGTGGACTTTCCAAAGCTAATGAGACTTGCTGGTGTCAGGGAATGCTTTGAAGAGGAAGATTTTATTTCAGGTCTACAGCAGATGAGAGGGCAATTTTCTGAGAACGAGTTAGACGAAGAAAACCTTAGAATAGCAGTGCGTCTAGCGAATCAACTGGGCGAAACATTAGGAGCAAATGGGAGTAATCCTGCTCTGTTAGAAGATAGTTGGGGAGCCATTTACCTTCCTGACACAAGGGGAGTGATGACGGCAGTATCCGAGCTTTGTTTCAGGGACTGCCTCTGGATGCCTGACGAAGAAGTAGTGCGTTTTGTTCATTCCAGAATTCCTTTGTCAAGCTGTCAGGTACTTGGTGTTAAAACTCGACGAGAAGAGGCATTGCGGAATCATATGACCAGAATCTCCTTTGGACAGAAAGAGAAACTTACAAATCGCCTGAAACGCATTCTGCAGTGCTACCCCTGCGAAAAGGAAATTTTGAAAGAGCTTCTTCAAAATGCTGACGACGCACAGGCAACCGAGATTTGTTTCATAAAAGACCCGAGACACCATCCAAATGAAAAAGTGTTCGAAGATTGTTGGAAACCTCTACAAGGCCCTGCTTTGTGTGTGTACAACAACAGGCCTTTCACCAATGACGATCTTGAAGGTATTCAGAATCTCGGCGAGGGAAGTAAGGGTGAAGATCCGAACAAAACTGGCCAGTATGGGGTAGGCTTTAATGCTGTTTATCACTTGACTGACGTTCCTTCCTTCGTATCTCAGGGAGAAGAGATTGGGGGTGTTTTGTGTGTATTCGACCCACATTGTAAGTATCTTCCAGGTGCCACGCCTTTAGAACCAGGAGGTAGGTTCAACGATACAGCCACCCTCAGGAAGCAATTCCCTGATGTATTTCCTTGCTACTTGTTAGATCACTTTAAGATTGACAACGCAACCATGTTCAGATTCCCGCTGAGGACCGAAGAGATGGCTCGCGAATCGAAAATTACCTCAAACTCTGTGTCCTTTGAAGAACTGGATGTTATGATAAAGGGGCTTAAAAAAGAATTGTTTGAGGTTCTACTCTTTGTGAACAATGTCAGGAAGATAACCCTTTGTGAAGTTGATAAAGCAAAAGGCAAATTAATGAATTCCTATACAGTTGAAGCATCTTTGTCAAAAGAAGATGAAGGGGAGAGAAAAGCATTTGCTGATCACATCAAACAGATTGGAAAGCTTCAAAAGGAGAGGGGAGGGATTGATCCAAGAGAGATACCGGTAAAAAAGGTTTCTTACGTCTTGGACATAACAGACACCAATGGAAACGAAGAAAAGTGGCTAATTGTGCAAAAAGTTGGTTTTGAAAAACATGTAGAAGAAAGTATCGTGAACGCTTTTAGGAAGCAAGAGCTTGGAATGCTTCCGCGCGGTGGTGTTGCTTGTCTTTTAGAGAGACATTCCAAGTATTCTCTCCCAAGACAAAAGAAAGCCTACTGTTTTCTACCTCTTCCTCTTGAGACAAACCTTCCAGCTCACGTAAATGGTCACTTTGCGTTGGACCACGAGGCAAGAAGAAGCTTGTGGAGGGATGAAGGGGATCATGGAGGATATCGAAGTGACTGGAACAATTCGCTTTTGAGAGATGTCGTTGCGTCATGTTACATCTCTATGTTGTTTGAAGTGCGGAAGTTCCTTAAACTGCCCACAACCCAAGACGCAAGCCCTCAAACTGAATGCGAGGTCATGAACAAGATAAAGGTTTACGAATCATATTTTCCCAGTAAAATACCCTATGACAAATACTGGAAAACTCTGGTTGATTCTGTCTATCAAGAAATGAATAAGATGAAAGCAAAGATTCTACCAGTGGTTAGAAAGAGATCCCTTGATGTTGCATCGAAAATTACCGAAGAAAGTGCATCTGCTGAGATAACTTGGCTTCCACCGACTGGTATTGGGAAGCGTCAGGCATTTTTTGACGATCTTGAAGTAAACGGGCCGTTTGCAGTATCAGATGAAAAGGATAAAGAAGAGAATATAGCAAAATTCCGAAAGATGTTGAGGGATATCTTACTTGCAAGTGGTTTTAACCTGGTAGTCTTTTCGTTGGCAGTACATAATTCGTTTCAGCGAGCTGGAGTTACGACGTGCTGCGTTTCGCCTCGGAAGGTCATTGATTTCTACTCAACGTTTTGTTCTTGTGATCGTTTATGCACGATTGGACCAATTCCTTGTGACGTTCAGGAAACATCATTAAAAAGTGTTCTTGGGGTAACCATTATGTTGCTGTATTGCAGAAATGATGAGAACTTTCTGGACGCGTTACCTGGTCTCCCTCTCCTACTTACACAAGACCAACGTCTTCAGTTGTTTTCAAATGAAGATCCCAAGTTTCTCTCACGATACAAAGATCTTCTATCAGGATCTCCACACATATTCCTGCATGATCAAGTTGACGTAAATGTTTTTCGTGGCTCTAATAACATCCGTTTGCCTTGTTTAAAGCCTCTGGATGCCATCTCATTAGCTACCCACCTTCCAAGGACGTTATCATTGGAAATCTATGGAAGCGGAGGCTTTATTGAGTGGTTCCCTAGTCAGAGAGAAATACCCAACCAGGGATGGATGTTTAAGGCGTGGGTTTTCCTTTTCGAGCTCGTAAAAGGTGTACTGAATGATGCTAAAAGTGACGAAGAAGGCAAGCTTCATCAGGTACAAACAACACTTAAGCCCTTACTTGATTGGAGCATTCTTCCAGTTACCGAGACAAAGGAAGCAAGACGAAAGTCACTATGGGCTGTATTTTCTATACGCACACCTCCACCTACTAAACATTATCTGCTGCCTTTAGGAAAAGCAGCATTCGCTATCGATTTCAGGTCTGCGGATTCCTCAAGCCTGAAACTTGTTGATGTCTTGCGAAAGGTCGGCTTGCCTGAACTGAACCTAAGTGTTATCCAAGCTAACGGCGCACATAGCTCTCTGTCTTCAAACTCAGTTAGCTTAGCCCGCATGCTTGTATCATCTTTGAAGTCTCCCTCGTCAATTCTTATCTCACTTAACCATAAGATGGCATTAGACCGGCAGTCACTGGAAGGAAGATTGGAACTACAGGAATGTCTTTCAGTCCTAGAATACTTCAGCAGAAGTGTAGGATGCTTAAGAGATGAAGACAGAGTGACGTTGAGAAGACTTCCTTTTTATCTGGCAACCCACGGTGGTTTTATAGGACTCGATGATCGTGAGGTGTACGTCCTACCAGATAAAATACCACGAAACGAAATGAACCTTCTTGAGAGTGAGCTAAACATAGTGTTTCTGGAATTCCTATCAAGTATTTCTGAGCTATTTAAATTCCTTGCACTGAAATGCTTCTCGGCTGTTGATTTCTATTGTACTTTTATTCTACCCAATATCTCAGTCTTCAGCAAAGAGGGAAGAGAGTCTCACCTGACCTACATCCGTAAAACGATTTTGGAAAATGCAGAGGATGATGAAAAGGAAAAATTGCTGAATTGTCTGAGAGATACTCCTTTTGTTCCCTGTGCAAATGGAAGTCTGAAGACTGCATCTTGTTTTTATGACCCCAGGAACAGCGTTTTTAGAATCATGCTTCAGGTCAACTTGTTTCCAACGCAGCCTTTCGACTCATCTGAATGGCTGAAATTTTTGAAAAACATAGGCCTCGTTTGTGTCGTCTCTAAAGACCATTTTAGGAAATTTGCTACAGAAGTTGCGCGCGAGGCTGCAACAGCTCCCAATGATAGTACGTGCGAGAAATCTAGAGTGTTGGTCGATCATCTCATCAACCGAAAAAACGTAATTGCTGAAGGATTGCTGGACGGTATCTCCGACATCCCGTTTGTAGCCGGGGACCCAGTCAAAGAAAGTTTGCAAGAAATTTGCCTGTCATTTGGAGGCTACACAGGTCATCAGACACCTTATTTTTCCTTCCATGGTGCAGTTCCCGCCGATCATTCTGAAATAGTCTGGACTAAAGCTCATTTACTTCCACGGTGGGCTAATCCAAAGAATCGTTTTTCAGATCTTCGCAAGGCCTGTCCTCCAAACCTTGATGTAAACAGATACTGTAATGCTTTTATCTCACAGCTCCAGATTCAGGACACGCCTACAGTGGACCTTGTGGTCGGCCACTGCCAGAAGATATGTTCACAGGTTGGAAACAACAGCGAAAGAACAAGTGCGTCGAGAGAACGATGTTTAACTTTAACTGAAGTAATGGAACGTATCTACTCATTCCTGCAAACCAACAACATCGAGAGGAGTGATGCAAAGAAAGTCTTAGAGGATACACCTTGTATTTTGGTGGAAAGTGGAAAGAAATTCATTCTGCCACGCCAAGCAGTCCTTGAGCTCTACGAGCACTTGCAGATTAGGCCATTTCTCTATAGAATTCCTATGGAATTCGGTAAGTTCCGTAGTTTGTTCCAGAATCTTGGCTGCTCAAAATCTGTCACCATAGTTCACTATGCCATGGTGTTGGACCTGCTGCATAATAAGTGCCAAAGTTCGAAGCTGGACCCGAATGAAGTAAACGTGTGCATTAAGGCAGTCAAAGGAGTTTTTGATAAGCTTCAGCAAGATGATAAGGAAGTGAGTGCCATATCCCAGCTTTACTTACCGGGCGTTTCTCCCGCACGCATAGAGACGGATGGCAGTACTAATGTGATACCTCTCAATTTGCACACATCTTCAGAGCTGATTTTCAATGATGTGTCGCCCGCTATCCGTGATCGATTGTATAATTTTAGACAGAATCTCTTGCTCGACCCACGCCGGATGAATGTATCTAGCATCAATGCCAGTACCAACTACAAAGAGCTCATGATGAAGTTGCCAGAATCGCTGAGGCCAAAAATGCTATCCTCTGTTGTCAAAGAAGATATCAGCTCGCCAAGTTTTGAAACTATGGCGAGTACTGCAATAACCAAACTTAAGCAGCAGCTTTCGTCCCCACAGTTCTTTCATGGCATTGTGAGGTTAATCCGACACGAGAGCTGTCTCCTGAAAAGAAATGTTGATGACACCGTGATTGAAAGTATTAAGAAAAGGCTCTGCGCCATCGGGCTTTATGCCGTAAACAGCCTCAAGACCTCACTCTTTTGTGACGGAAATCCTATCTCAGAGAGTGAAGCAGAAGTTCCATACTTCGTGAACAAGGTTCTAGCCTCAGATGAAGAAATTTCCAAGGTATACATCAATGTCGCGACAGGAACGATCACGCACACCAAGACAATATTGTTGGTGTCTGGCGTGGTCAGGGAAATATGTTTTGGACTTCTTGGAGAAAGTGCGTTATTGATTTCCCATATGTTGAGCTGTTCCCTGAACGACATAATGTCCCTGCTTGATACTATGGGTGTACGACCAGATGACTCTCTCCTTGTAGAAGAAGAAGAAATTCTGCCTGAGCCTGGTAGCTTTATTCCTCAAGAAGACCACCACCTTTTGAATGACGACTTTGAAGAATTCGAACCAGGCGATTATGTGGGCTTTGAGCTGCATGACCCAAGTCTGGATAGAGAAGGAGGAGATGCCACCTATATATACGCTATAATTATTGAAGAAGTAACGAGTGAATTCAACAGCCGCCTGGCAAGACGTTACAAAATCAACATCGGAAATGGCCAAGAAACTATTGTAGATGCTACGGATTTGTACAAATTCCACCGTTTAACCGAGACATCTTCATCTGCCATAGTCCTCTGTGATAAGCCTAGGCAGCTCCCTAACTCAAGAAGCAGACAAGGAATTTTCGAAGAGATCTCAGACCTTCTGGAGGAGGCGTGGATACTGCCAGAGGACAAAAGACGAAAAATAATCAAGCGGCTGTATTTGCGGTGGCACCCCGATAAAAACTTAGGCGATGAGGAATTCTGCACAAAGGTATGTCAGCACATACAGAGCGAGGTCTCACGGTTGGAAAGAGAGGAGCCGCGGGGTAGCCAAGCCTCAAGCTTTGAAGCTGGAATTCGAGAAGGGTCTTACAGCAGCTTCTTTACTTCATGGGCAGGGCGTGCAAGGGAACATAACACGCAGCGCCAGGGATACAGAGGAAGACCACGACACCATAGAAATAATCCTCAACCAGGGGAGGCTAGGCGTTGGTTCAAACAAGCGGTTGCAGATATCGAGGCAGCAAACAATGATATCCTTTGCGAGAGACCCTCGTATGAGTGGGCATGCTTTAAATGTCACCAGGTAAAAGTTGACATCAGTTATAATAGTTCTCATATGCTGCAATCGTTATTTCAATGTTGCGGTATAGCGCGTGATATAAAAACTGAACTTCTTTGGTTAAGTTCAGCCATTTTTATTTTCATAACTAATCGTATCTCTTTGACTTGCCTGTATAACCATATGTGCTTGCAAATTGTGAGCGGATTACTTTCGCTTCCAAAGTTTTGTTTTCTTTTTTCTGTTAAGTGGTGACAGTTATATGACAGACACATGAATCTTTAATTAGGTTGCCTCTGGAAGAAACATTTAACGGGATTAACGTGAACAGGACTCACAAATCGACAGTACCGAAGTTTTCTATTTTATTTTCCCCACAGGCAGCAGAGAAGGCTTTGAAGGCGGCACAGTATACAATAGATACTGACAGGACAAGGGTCCACAACCTTGTCGAGAATTGCTGCTATCTAAATGACCCTGAGCTATCAAATCTAGCAAGACGATTAGAGTGTCTAGTTGGCGATTCTACACGCATGCGTTATCCAGACAGAATGTGTTTTCCCCAGATTCCGAATGAGGTGTACTCTATTCAGATGGCCCAGGAGGCCTTGCAGCTTGCTAAGAAAATTGTTGCACGCGTACAGAGCAGGATAACCTAAGGTGAGTGCTGAAAAGGACCTAACTGAATGCATCTAATTCAAGAAAACATGCAGTTCAAACTTATGTCATTGCTGCCCCATTCCGTAACGGCTGAAGAATGGGGCGCCACAGGTATTTATAACGAAAGTGGTAAGGAAAGTAGGCCGTCTGTGTTTGTGTGTATGATCTGCATGAGATATCCAGGTTTAACTGGTCCATGTAGCTCTTGAGAATTGAAGTCTAAAAAATGTCCAACTGTTGTTTTTAGCTTTTTCGCGTTTCGTTGATTGGGAATGTCTGACTAGTCACCATCAGAAGCAGTTGCGAAAAATGTCAGAGATTTCTTTTGGGTGCAATAATTATTTGTGTATGCTATTTCTAAAACAAATGTGCTTTAGTGATGAGGAGCTGGATGTGTAAATTTGTTTTTGATGTGTTACGGTTTAGTTCAAACGACAGAAAAACACCATTATCCCATAAGCTCAACTACTTTATTAAATGACGTGTAATATTCTTACTTAGGAGTGACTCCAAGAGAAAATACAGTAATTATCTTCAATAACTCTCTACAATCTATATCTCAGTTCATTACTGTTCACCAAAGTCTCATAGGAAGTTCATACATGCAAGTCAGCACAACTAAGTATTCGAGAAATTTCTTTAGTCACTCTCCTCAACGATAGCGAGTGGTAATAATGGAATGAAAATTTTCACACTATATTAAAAAAAGTCTTTATGAAAATTGGAAAGTTAACATAGATTTACATTTGAAATTGCTAAAATCCTAAAGTTAACAATTATCTCTTGAGCGCGCATTGGATATGAGATGATAGATAGCCAACGAGGCGCATAGCGAGTGGAATAATTGTTTTATTAAAAAATACGCCCTTAAGATATTAGAAAAATCTTCTCGACTTTATTTTATAAAAAGAAACCAGATGTTACAATGTACAGATATTAGATTATGGTATATTGGCTCATTTGCTATAATGGCTAAGCCAATAAAAAGTCTTGAATTGCGTTATCGAATGATTCAGCTTTTAATAATACCAAATATACAATTTTCCCTGTGTTGGCAACTCTCCACTCGTAGATTATGCTCAAATTTAATGATGTGTAATGAATTTTATTTTACAGGATCAATCTGGTTAGGATTCAATGCAAGGACAGCTTTTAGCATGGTTGTTTAATGATTTTAGCTTCTGCCTGCAATGTGACAACCATTTCGTGCATCTTCTAAAACTAGCGTTATTTTGATCCCGACCGTACAACTTGTCTCTATTGGTAACGCCCTCGATTTAAAACGTCCCTTTTTTTAAGGCAGAATTTTTAAAAGTAAGTTTTAAAATAGATCCTTATCTGCTTCATTTGAGATCAGGTTGGATCAAAATCGATTTTTTTTATGTAACTCTAGAGTACTGAACTGGTGGTAGGTGTGTTCAGAGCTGGGTGGAAAGCCCTTTTCAAGATAGATATCTTTCATTATGAGTTTTAAATTTAAGATATTTCTTTTCGAAATTGTCTAGCCTCGAAACATTTAATGTGCATCTTTAAAAAAGTACGTAGACTAAAATGTAGCTAGTATGACGCAAAGTTTGTTAAGGAAACTTCAAAGTAATAGAGGGATCTACCGTTAAGGTGGCGTAAAATTAATTTGAAGACTAGTTCCTCGATGGATGGACACTACCACAGGTTATACCATTCCCTTGAAAATAAACTCATTTCAATTGCTCGATGATCTCTCAGCATGATGTGATCATTTTGTGACGTACATGACCTTGGCACCTCTGCGGCCTTTAAAAACACCTCCTTACTGAATTGCAGTCAGCACATCCAGTTCCATCTTTCTACGAATCTTACTCCCCGTCCTCAGATTAATAGGGACCTTAAGCAGTCAGGACGGCAACGCCAAGGAAAACTTCGATTAAAAAATGAATTTCTACTCTTATTTAGAATTTCCAAAATATCTGCATGAGCTCACTATTTCATACGGCGCCACAGCTCAACTTCAGTATGACGTATAAAGGTAGCGTTGAGTTCCAGATGCAAATTAAAATATTTGCCGTCGCGGTTTCGGCTCGCAGACGACGCAAATTTTGGCGATTTCACATTGTTGTTTTGTATAGGACGGCTAAGAAATGTACAAAGTTTCAAAATGCACTTGCTGAGCTATTGTTTTGCCAATTATATCTCTTGTTTTTCCACGTCCTCGTTGCCGCCGCCGTCGTGGTTGCTTAAGGTCCCTAGTATTAGAGACCTTAAGCAGTCAGGACGGCAACGCCAAGGAAGACTTCGATTAAATAATTAATTTCTGCCTCTGATTAGAATTTCAAAAATGGCTGCGTGTGTTTACCGTCTCGTACGGCGCCAGACCTCAACTTCAGCATAACGTATAAAAGAAGTGGTGAATTCCAAATGGAAATTAAAATAAATGCTGTCGCGGTTTCCTTTCGCAGACGACGCAAATTTTGGTGATTTCACGTTGTTGTTTCGCATAAGACGGCTAAGAAATGTACAAAGTTTTAAAACGCACGAGCTGAATTATTGTTCTGACATTAGATCTCGTTTTTCCACGTCCTCGTTGCCGTCGCCGTCGTGGTTTGGTTAAGGTCCCTAACATTCAAGTCAAGGAATGCATGCCTTTTTGAAACAGACAAGCCAAACAAGACCATCAAGCGAAAGAAAACAGCACAGAACAAAACAAACAAGCAAAAGTCACAGAACATGATAACTTCACCAGAGTTTGATCATGTTCTTCCCTATTCAATCAAATAAGACTCCGCCTACTTCTTCTGCCAATCAGTTGTGCTACGCAAAACTTCTTGGATGAAACTGGCTCATCCAGACAGTCTACAGTACTATTGCTAGGGTTTGGAATTATTCGAGAGTTTAAGAAACTGCCACTGGCCTAATTAATGCGCTTTGAATTTGGTACTCCGTGTCAGCAGGAGCTTTTTTGCTGTTTATATTAGTTACTAATTGGTGTGAACTTACTGGAGGTCAAAGCTTATTCTTGTTTTCACCAAAATACTAGATATCTGAAAGAGACTTTTTATTAGCCAATCTGTTTAACAGAAACTCTTTAACCATAATGCCAGTTAACCAACATGAGCACAAGTTATAATTTTCAAATAGGGAATACATCTATCGAGAATGTCCCAGATTGCCTCTTGTCTCAGATTTACCCTCAACATTCCCCATTCATGTCTGTCGATTTTGAACCGGCCCTCCTTTGTTTCTCTTTAAAAAAATCAGAGATTTCAGACTAATCCTAATGGCTGTCCACAAAGCATTTTTGTGACTTTTAAAGACGTTTATCTAAAGATAGAGCGCCGTTTGTTTCTTTTTTGAAGGTAAAAAATAAATTTTGGTGGAATGCTAAAAATAACCTGTGTCAAAGTGACATCGTTGAAGCAAATTTCAGTATACTTTCTAAACGTGAACACCCATTGCGGCTGAAAAGTAAACACAAATCTTAAATGTTATGATAAAAGCTTTTGTTAAGGGAATCACCAAAGTCAAATATCATTGTTGCTGTGAGTTGATGCAAGCTTTGGGGAGTAACGTTGGCCCAATTTTTGTGGATGCTGTTAGAACACCATCCTTTATGCCATCGCATGTGTTAGGTAACAAAAGAAACTTCGGGAGCCAATACGATCATGAGAATTGCAGTCGATTTAACGTCAATAACGTTTTGATGGACCTCGAGTAGTTCTGGATAGTCCGTCTTTTCCACAACTTTGGACGGGTCTCAATGACCGCCAACAACTATGATACGGATATGTCCGATCTTCCAAATATGGTTGGCGATAAATGTCTGCAAACGCTCCGAAATTTTTCGGCTGCTGTACCAATGGCGCCCGAAATGACAAGTAAGCCACGTTTATTGATGACGAGCGGAACAAACGGGTAGCGGGTGTACGAAGTAGTAACGAAATTTGGTAAGTAGAAATGTTTTCTCTCTATTTTACCCACTCAATCAGGTGCAGCTTTCGAGGAATACGTAACTCGTATGTTTGTAAAGAACTGTTCGACACTTCCCGCACCATTCGAGATGTTTTTGAAAGAGATTTAGTGAATGGACAGACCTGTTTGTTTGACAACAGTTATCGAGCAACGAATTCGAACATTGTCAAAAGTTTGGCGATCCACGATTCTTTTAATTTGAGCACAATTGATTTTCATTCATCGTTTTTGTTTAGAAGTAATCGTGGACGATGTGCGGAACATTATATCTGTCAAAATGTTACCCGCGTTCCGTGGAAAAGCGCTTAACAGGAGTTGTCTGCACTAGTTCCGATTTGAGGATCGTTGCGATCTTTTGGGACGCAAAGAATCTCCTCTGTGAGACAATGAACCTCCTTCGGGAGACAATGAACCTCCTTTGGGAGACAATGAACCTCCTTTGGGAGACAATGAACCTCCTTTGGGAGACAACGCACACTGATGAGACTTCATGCAATGTTGCTTATGACAAAATATTTGACAGAAACGATAGTGTGGATAAGTCTTTTGACCGTGAAGAAATCAAACCGACACATTTTGTTCGAAGCAATGTGGTTGCGAAATGCTCCCTTGTTAGAGTATTCCTGAAAGCTGTGCCAGGTTCTGTAAAACACAATACAGCTATTGATTCTGTTACGAAAGTACCAAAAGTATGAAAAACGATCTGCAATTTAGATCACGTACACCGTTCAGGCGGCTAGCAGTAAAACCATACAGATCTCGAGATAGAGAACCATCTAGAATATCACTGCGAAAAGTTATCCAGTCATCGAAATTTCGAAAATTGAGATCAAAAGTGAAGAATTTGCTCAAAAAATCAGTTCCTGCTTCATCTGTTTTACACAACATTGCTTGTAATTATAAATTGTGGAAAATCAGACATACTAAAAGGCAAACAAGTTTCTTTAGTATTTATTTTTTACGAGTTAAGTGTGCCACTTGTTCATTTGCATTTAATGCATCAAAAAGAAATCTTTTACTCTCTGGAGATGTTGAATTAAATCTAGGTCCTGTTGTAAAAGGCAAAACTGGTTCATTAGCATTAGTATCCAATACTACAGGTGATTTGCTCTTAAACTACAGGCTACTTAGACATGGATCAAGACCACTTGATGTTGGTGGAGGAGGCGACTGCTTTTTTAAGTCAGTATCACACCAGTAATATACGGTGACTCTAACCATCACCTAGAAATTAGAGCATTGGCTGTCCAGTTGTTGAGAAATAATCCTGAGCGATTTATAGAAAGCAATTTGGATGGACCATGGTTAAGTTATTTATCTGGTATATCTATGCAAGGAACATGGGCTGATGTTATACAAGCTGTTGCAGATTCACTGAACTTAAGAATTTATATTGTCGAATCTAGTGCAAATTTTTCAGATTTGACCCTGGTTGAATCTGTGAATACTGAGGTTGGAAATATAAGGTCTATGTATGTAGGTCACATTGGTGAACTGCATTATGTGTCAACTTTACCTGCTGAATTTGGAGTAAATGCAACTGAAACTGGAACTGAGAAGTCTCCTGTAAATCTTGCATCTTGTGACTTTGGCATAAATCATAACCGTAAAAGAAAAGACAGTGACTACGTGAAAGAATATAAAAAGAAGAGAAAAGCAGAAAAAGGCATTTCTAAGGAGGAAAGAGAAAAAAATTATCAATACATGAAGAGTTATAGAGCAAGGAAAAAAAGTATTGACTTTTTTATTTCAAAGTTTCATGACATTGTCTCTCAAGGGCCATTGTATATTTGTACTTGCTGTGATCAAATGTTCTACAAACATAGTGTACTTCAGTCTAGTAATCTAAGACAAAAGAATCCTGATATTCATAAATACCTTACAGGTAAGACAAGTGTCAACAATACTGAATTGGTTTGTCAAACATGTTTCAAGTATTTGTGTAAAAACAAAGCTCCACCATGTGCTATAGTTAATGGAATGCAATTTCCACATAAACCAGCATTCTTTGATCTAAATGAACTAGAGTGTAGATTACTTGCCCCCAGAATTGCTCTTCAAAAACTCATGCAGGCACCACGAGGAAGGCAACTTATTAATGTTCCAGCAGATGTGAACAACACTGTTAGTATGTTTGCCACGCTTACCACATGAAACTGCAACAATTTAAGTCAATTTGAAACATAGGCTACAATACAAAAGTAGTGCATTATCATTAACTGTTAGACCAAATAAAGTTATCAAAGCTGCAATTTGGCTTTTGCACAACAGTGATCTATATCAAGAGGAAGGTATTGCACTGAATGAAAACTGGTTACATAACTGTAATGAAGCATTAACTGGAGACATTTGAAACCACTGATGATGAGGATGTAGTCTTAACTGATAATAGGCAAATCAATGAAGAAATGTCCAAAATGATGAAGATGAATGGAGTGAGGATGAAGCAGACATTTGTGCTGGTGTGGCTGATACTTTGCTAACACCACCAGATTTTGCAGGTCATAATGAGCGGCAGGGCATTCTTAATCTTGCACCAGCAGAGGGTAATATGCCATTGAGTGAATTCAGAGATGAATATTCTGAAGAATTGGCATATCCAGGAACATTTCTAGGACAGAAAAGACCTGGTCACATAGATGGGTTAGTTAAAGTTCTTTACAGTGACATCTGTAAATCATAATTGAGAAGGTCAGACCATAGAGCTGCAAAAAATGTTGAAAACATTTTTCATAAAGCAAAAAAGTTGCAGATGAAAATTCTTTTAGGAAAATCACAAGTTGCTTTAAGAAAATGCCACGGAAATAATAAGTCTCTAAAAGCCAGTGATTTAAAAAATGATGGAGGATTAGAAAAACTAGTATATCATGATGAGGGATACAAATTCCTGAGAGCTTTACGAGGAAGCCCTCCATTTTTGAAAAAGCTAAGAGAGATCTATTTGCTATGATAAGACAACTGGGCACAGCTACTTTGTTTTGTAGTTTCTCATCAGCAGAAACACAATGGATTCACCTTCTTTGAATTCTTGGTCAACTGGTTGGTCACAAGCAGTATAGCAATGATGAACTGGGAAATTTAAACTGGGAGGAAAAGTGTAGATTGATCTAAAGTGATCCAGTCACATGTGCTAGACATTTTGACTATCAGGTGAATAATTTCTTAAGACATTTTCTGCTAAGCAATGCTGAACCATTAGGAAAAATATCTGACTGGTTTTATAGAATTGAATATCAGCAAAGAGGTTCACCTCACATTCACATGATATGGATAGAAAATGCACCTGCATTTGGTGAAGATAGTGATAGCATAGTGACCTCATTTATTGATAAAATAATAACTTGTGAGAAGGCAGCAGACAATGCTGAATTATTGGAACTAGTTACCAGACAAATTCATAAACATTCTCATACATGCTGTAAGAAATCTAAAAATGAATGTAAGTTCAATTATCCTCAGCCTCCTATGAGGGAAACAATCATTCTATATCCATTTTTTGAGAATGAAATACTAATGAGTGAAATAAAATCACACAAGGGATCATGGAAAAGCATAAAACAATATTTGAATGACCTTAAAGAAGGTATGGATATCACTTTTGACAACTTACTTGTGGTCTTAAATATTACTGAAAGAGATTATATGTTAGCCATCAGATCATCAATTAATACACCAACTGTGTTTCTCAAAAGAAGTCCTAACGAATTAAGGATAAATAATTACAATCCTGCTTGTCTTAGTGCATGGAGAGCTAATATGGATATTCACTTTGTACTAGATGTGTATGTATGTGCTGTATACATAGCAAATTATATTTCAAAGGCTCAGAAAGGTATGAGTGAACTGTTACGACAGGCTTGTAATGAAGCAAAAAAGGGTAATTCCAACATTGAACAGCAAGTGAGAGATATCAGAAGCAAGTTTTTAAATAATGTTGAAATAAGTGCACAAGAAGCTGTATACATTGTTTTACAGCTTCCAATGTGTAAAGCATCTCGACAGGTTGTATTTATAAACACCTCACCTCCCAGTGAGAGAGTAAACCTTTTGAAGCCACTTATTGATATTAAAGATATGGATGATGACTCTGAAGATATTTATACTGGTCATTTGATCAAAAGATACACAAAGCGACCAGCTAGTCTTGAACACCTTACTCTAGCAGACTGGGCTGCCTGGTATGATGCTGATACAAAACCATACCTTAAGCAGTCTAAAGAACTTGACTCTGATAGCCTTCTTTTAGAAACAGCTCTTAATGAAGTTAACGATGATGATTATAATGATGGTGGTGATGATGATGATAATAATCACACCCACTCTAAATGCAAATCTTCAAAGAAAAATAAAAGGAGGAAAATAGCTAGAATAATTAGAAGTGTATGTTTCATCAAAGAAACTGAACCAGAGAAATACTTTCGTGAACTAATCATGCTTTTTACTTCATGGAGAAATGAAAATACTGATTTGATCGGTAATTGTTCAACTTATCAATATTACTTTTCTCTATTTGCTCATAAAATAAATGAAAACATGAAAGAATATGTTGTATGTAATGAAGACTTAAATGAAATACAAAATCACACAAATAGTATGGAAGACATAGACCATCAGTATGACCTGATGGCACCAAGTACTCAAAATGTTGAATGCCAAGATGAGGTTGAAGGTAATCAAGATTTACAACCTGACTTAAATGAGAAATACAATCTTTCTGATGACATTGGCATTCCATCAGCTGATTTAAATCATGAACCATTAGTTCTAAATGAAATGCAGGATGAAGACTACAGACACATAGTTCAAATGTTGAACAAAGAGCAAAAGGAATTTTTTTACCATGCATTGCATCTGATTAAAACATCTGATGAGCCATTTTATTGCTTCCTCAGAGGAGGAGCAGGAGTTGGGAAATCAGTTGTAACAAAGGCCTTATATCAGGCAGCCTTAAAATATTATAATCAGAGAGCTGTTGTTGACTTTACACAGGTGAAGGTGTTATTACTAGCACCTACTGATAAAGCTGCTAATAGTATCAAAGGCAATACCATTCATACTGCTCTTGAAATATCTGCATTTCACTCTTTGAAACAGGCCTTCTTACAGGGTGCGCGGGTGCAGAAATGCACAATTCGGTCAAACCCGCACAATCCCGCACAATCCGTGAAAATTTGCAAAATCCCGCACAATATGGAAATTTTTATTTGAAATTTCAATCAAAACGGGTATTTCTGTCGAGTATCAAGATTTCTAGAATATTTTAGACTATTTTCAGACTATTTACCTATAAAAACATTCTTGCATTTCCACGCTTTCATCAAACAACTCTTCGATTGCGTTACTCAAACAACAGGGCGTTCTTTTCCGTAGCCTGCGCTTTCCTGGGCACTAGTCTACTTCTAACTCTATTTTCATTGGCAGTTTGTGGCTATGCTTTTCAAATAACGAATCAGAGGTGTTGAATAAGGCTGCTGGCGTTGAGGCTATCTCATTCGAAGTGTTTATACTTGGCACATACAGGACGAATGGGTTGTCAGATATTAAGACTTTCGTAAATCGTAGTGGAATAAGAAAACACGGCTTCCATCGACAGTAACTTTTAATGGCGGACTCAAATTATGGGGCGATCTCCTCAAGTGTTTTCGTTTAGCTTTTTCGATCACTTTGACGAACAAAGAATTGCTTCAAAATAGGTTCTAAAGTTCAGTCAATAAGATAAAAATTATTCAAAGTAAAATCTAGAAGTCGTTTAGCCATTACAGGAAGAATTTCACATTTATATTACAAGAAATGGTATGATTTATGAGGAGAACCCGATGTTTACTTTAACAGGGAGTGGGATACAAAATATTTTGTTCGACGCAAGATTATGCAATCCCGCACAATTACCCGCACAATTAACTTTTCTCCCGCACAATTCGCCTCCGAAAAAGCGCACAATTTTAATTTTTTTCCCGCACCCTGTAAGAGGGCCAGTTGAAAACATACAAAAGTCCTGACTCAAGCAGACTCAATACTCTGAGATGTCAACTAGGTCATATCAAATTGATGTTCGTAGATGAGATATCCATGGTTAGCAACAGTATGTTTAATATTCAAATCAATAACAGACTTAAAGATATTAAAGGGAGTCATGACTATAGAATTGACTGAGCCACAAATACAAAATTACTAAATTGTTCTTCAATTTTTTTTCCTAGACGAATCCATAGATGGATTATGTACATTTGTTAACAGAGGTTCAAACAGCAAGAAACTCCACCACTAACTACTTCAACTGCCGCATTCAAACAGGCAAGAGGAAGCAGTACGTACTGTATGCTATTCACCTCAAAAGCGCATGAATTTAAACCAAGCATTCCTGAATAAATCACCAGTGAAGATTATTGGAGTTAAACAAACACCATCAAAAAGGTTCCATACACGAGAAGAAGAATTTACCATTGCAAAACATGCGAAAATTTCTCCAGCTTCTCTGTCATTTTCCTTTAACAAAAGCTTTAGCAACCAGCCATGCACAATTACTCAAGCACTAGGAAAAGATCTATACGAAACTGTAGATGTCAAGGCCAAAGTCCTCAAGAAGGCGGAAAATAAACAAGTCATTATAAAAGATGGTGAGAAGGCAAAATATAAAAGCGATTGTATTATAGCTGATGAAACTAACTCGGTAAAACTGTTCTTGTGGGAAGGCATAATCGATAAAATTCATGCTGGGAAAACATATCACTTCAAACAATTGAAACTTGGCATTTTTGATGATGTCAAGTAGTTAAAAACTAGTGAAGCCACTGACCCTCAAGAAATTGATGATTTACAGAACATCAATCTGACCACACCAGAAATAAAAGACAACACCATTGAAGGCCGCTGCATTGGTGTTCAGATCAAGCGTACTGCCTCTTGCATAGTATGTAACATGACCATCAACGAAGCACAACTTGAAAGTGAAACTGTAACTTGTAACAACTGCAACATGACTACTCTTTCAAGCATTTGCAATACAAAATTAGTTGCTCAAATTGTCATTCAAACTATGCAGGGTAAAAAGATTCTCAAATTTACCTGCTTTAATGATGCCATAAGCAGCTTCCTCATAACAACCGACTCCCAGATGTCATTATCTGATATCCCACTAGAAGACTTACAGAAAATCATGTTGCAGGCAGGGAATAAGAAAATTTTAGCAGACAAAACAACTCAAGTAATTTCACAGTTCCTCCCCTTACATTGATATTAAGGTTTAAAATACATGTACAGCCAATAGTGAATCACAGATTTCAGGAAAACTGTGACTTCTACGAAGTGCAACATAACTGCCCTTTCAAGTATTTGCAATAGAAGAGTTATCTATTTGCTCAAATTTTCGTTCTGTCCAGGGCGGATAAAAAATGCACAAGTTTACTTGCTTTAATAATGCTTTAAGTAGCTTCCTAATAACGACAGACTTTCAGATGACGTCTGATATCCCATTATAAGGCTTGAAGAAAATTATGTTATAGGCAGAGGAAAAAACCATGCAATATACCAGACCAACAACTTCAGTGATTTCGAAGTTCCTCCCCTTATTAAGTGATATTTAGATGTATGAACATTAACTCTCCTTTTCTGAAACTCTCATTCAGGCCCTGCGAAACAAAAAGATAGTAAAGTTTACTTGCTAATGACACTCTAAACAACGTAATCAGTTAGTAATTACAAGACTTAAACAAAATTATGTTCCAGGGAAGGCATAAAAATTTTAAAACCAACAAAACCACACAAATGGTTTAAGAGCACTACCTTCCGTAAATATTGTAGTTGTGTTATACAATTTCTCTTGTTAATTTTTTTAACTCCCTTATGGGAACATGAGTACTAAGGAAATATTCAGTTGTGTTATTTAGTAAGTTACCCAAGGCAAGGTTAAAATCTTACCATTTCAACAGCAACATCTCTTCGTTTTTGTTTTTAATACCACATGTTATAACTTCCCTTAATTACTACATCTCAAATATCCTGTTACAGTATGGGTAAACTGATTTCATTGTTTCACTTGTTACTTTTAACTTTATATTTTATATCTTGTAAATGTTGAGAACACTGCTTTTAAGCAACTTATAAGAACTTACACATCAATTTCTAAAAACCTTTTGTTAATACTGAAAACGATCAGTATTGCATTGACCTGTATTTGAGTTCACCAATAAAAATGTTGGTATTTACTTGGGTAGTCTTGTTTTTCTTCTTTTTCTGCTCATTAACTATAGCGTTTCTGCCCCGACGATTTTCTAATAAATTCTTTCAATGCCTTCAATCTTCACCACCAGCATCCACACGCAGTTTGCAACTGCCTTGTTTATTATAGCAGACCATGATCTAGCTGGTTTGTCTTTTAACAGGTCAATTGTCTCTCATTTTAGATCAATCAAAGAAGAGGAAAACATAAATGAAGTTTCTAAAAGTTTCTTAAAACGAGAAGGTATCAAAATTATATGCCTATACAAAGGTCCGAACCATTTTTTTATATCTAAAAATGGTAAAAATTATTGTGCGGCAAATATTTCGTATATTACGGGCCATGCCACCCACTTTTTCCTTTGCATTCTTCTTATTTATTATTTTTACCTCTTTTTTCTTGAACATTTCCGCTCGAGACTTAGAATGTTGGAGCCTGTCGAGAAGTATGCCCGTCCTAATGAAAATCTGGATCTCAGGTACACGCGTTAAAAGGCGAGAATGCCATAGCAACTGTCGCGAATAGTTGGGAATAACCTGTCTGTGCATGGATGTTGATTGTTTTCTTTAAAAAACCCAAGCGTAGTTAGTACGTTAGAGAGTTTGGACTAAGAACACACCAAGTTACAACAGAAACATGACGCCGCTAAAGCGCGCAATAAGGTGCTGGCTAGTGAACTGAAGGGACTGAAGGCTCAAGTGCAAACCCTACTGGAGAAAGGAGCTCACGATGATGAACTTATTGCTGCCCTTATGGTCTGCTCAACTGTTGAATCCTTAGCTTTTTTGTGTTTGTTGTTTGTTGTTGTGGGTATGTTACCTACTTTGTAAGTGTGCAGCGAAGGTTGAATGTGCGGTAAACCTACGCTTACTTACTTGGTAAGCGGTGACACATTAGTGAATATGCGTTGAAAGAACTGTTTGAAAGTGTTTTAGAAAGGGGTTGAGCCTCGCGAGGCCCGTATCACAATACTGCTGGAGCCAATCGATCTTTCTGTTGCATAACATGGAAAGGAGTTTTTTTATTTCTGCTGCATGGCTTGACAGTCCATCGCACGTAACCCCAGTAAGTACATGTATTTCTCCGAGTTTTCTTGACTTCAAATGGCTGTTCAATGTACTCCATGGCGGAGAGAGACACTAAGAGTGAAGGTTCTGATTTAAGATCAGAACACAATGAGCTGACTAAGGCTTCAATCGGTACACTTCAAACTGGAGTCAACCACCCATGAGAAATAAGGAGAGGTCACTGAATTTCACCTTAAGGAGATGCAACGTTTAGACTCCATTCTACTCAGAATATTAATTCTTTTCACAATATCCGTATATTATCAAGCAGAAAAGTGACGAGAAGTAAGAAAAAAATATGCGAAAGGGTCTTAATAAGGTCAACTGTTAGCCGCAAAACGGCCAAATGTATTTGTCTTGGGATTAAACTAACTGGAGTTATATCTTTTGTTTTAGAGGAAGCAGCAACAGCTAGAAAATGCAGCAACTAAGAGGGACACTTCCTCGCCCCCTGTAGCGTGTGGTATAGAGGACTTACCGATGAATGAAGAAAGGCTAAATAGTAATATTGTTGCAAATACTACCTCTCAAGAGCCAGTCTTAAAAGGACTATTGCCGGTAAACGGCTTTGTGGAAAGAGGACCCATGTGGAGAGGCCGAGCACGAAGGACTTCAAAATAACAGTTACATGTCACATAACAGACAAGGAAATCCATCAAAGCATCATCTGGAAGGACCAGGAAGGAGCCAGGGTTATAATTACTCCGTTCCCGATAGTCGGGCTAGACGACACGTGACGTCACGAGGAAGTATAAACGGCACGCCGGGAAGGAATTCAGCACAGGGACACTAGCTGCAGCTCACACCACCAAGTGGCGGACGTGGAGGCAGGGGACACCAGAACAGTGTTGGAGGCAGGTGTGTAAAAAAGTGGTGCTGCTGATTACTTTATGCATGGAAGAAAATAAGAGAAAAAGGGTGGATCAGGAAAAAAAAAGGAAAAAATCCAGATTGACAAACAAGAAACGATGTTTCCCAAAATTCTAACTCAGCAACACAGTATTTCCTTTTCGTGTTTTCAGAAATTTTGTTTTGTCCGTAACAGTGGCTCTCTTAGGCCTAGTTTACACGTCGAGCTAGAGTCGAATTTAATTCAGACAAATTGAATTCAAGGTCCCACAAGCAATTAAATTCGACAATAGCCGGACGTCTAAAACAAATTAAATTCGTCTGGTAAATTAAATTCGTCCTTGACGTTTTATCCGTCTTGATAAGACAGATAAAATATCGATAACGCGACTTCAGTTTTAACGTCGCACTAGCGTCGCGTCGAATGAAATGCATACATTTTCTTAATGTATTTCAATTGAGTTTGGTGAGCCCGCAGCGACCCGTAGCGAGCTTTTCAAGTATTCCGCATGCGCAAAAGCTCGTCTTGGGCACTTCCCGCGCGAGTTTACGTTGTAGTTTTACGGCTTTGGCGCTTTGGAGGAAAAGTTTGTCATCTTCTTGCAGTAATTGCGAGAAACAAACGAAGTATTCTTGTATAACGTGTGGTAAAAGTGTTTGTGTTCGATCGGAATGTTCGGTTCCTGAAGTTAATGAAGAAGCTATCGGCTGGCAACCAAATAAATGTGTTGGGCATTGTCTCAAATGTGCTCCTTGTATAGAAAAGCTTCCCAAAGATTGTCAGAGCGATGAAGATTTTTTCGAGCAAATTGTTATCAAAGTTTTAGCCCGCGCCATGTTTGTTTCAAAATAACACCTGACCAGGGGCACTGCATTTGGGACGAGAATTAAATCTTCCATCATATTAATTTCGGCGCATAAAACCACGCCACGATTTACGTCGACGGAATGACGAATTTAATGGAATTAAATTCGACTGTAGCGCGACGTATAAACTAGGCCTTACAGCAGAACATAGTTTAGCCATAATTTGTTTTTGAGAGAAACAGCCCATTGATTTCTGTTCTATTATGATCGTTTCAGTGAGGAGATCCAATTCTTAAAATCTCAAGGACATGAGCACAAGTCCTTGTGTCAGGCGGCTGAAGTTGAGCGAGATCAACTCCTAGAACTGGTTACCCTGGATTACCCCAAGATAATCTACACACAGTTAGCTTTGATAACGTGAATGGGAGGGGGGGGGGGGTGCACAGTGCCCTGGATACTTAACGGCTTAACGGATTGGATGTGACAAATCGATGTAAGACGGAGAGCTTAATATAAATTACCTGATGGTCAGTGATTTAGCTTGCAACTAGTGCCAGACGGACTTCATGCGACCACAACTACAACTCTTTTTTTCTTTTAGCTTTTTAGTCCGTCGGTTGTTAGTTCTTAATTTTTTGTTTCGTTTTCTTATGTAAAATTCGCTAGATAGGTGGTTGAGGTCTTATATAATTGAAAATTACTTAAGCTAAGCTATCGTAACTTTTTTCGATGGAGAACATAAATTTTTGTGATATTTCAGAGTCGATGAAGCTGAAAACAGTGAGTTAGAGGCAATCAACAGATGGCAACAAGAACGACGTCAAGTCGTTCACGTGGACAAGCAGCTGAGTAGAGCCCAGTCGGGACAGGGCGTGGCCAGAGGCGGGATAGAGGGTATGGGTCGGGGGGCATAGACCAGGAGCGACAAGGAATGGCAGAAGACTTGGGAAACTAACGTAAATATCCCACGTGGCTGATTATTGTCAATTCCTTGTGTGCCAACGACTTTATAAATACGCAAAGTAGTCAGTTTTGAAAGAGGTTATCGAGTGCATTGCAATACGCTATAGCAATGTTGATGTACTTTTATCAGCTTGAACCTGATGATCGACAATGCGTTTTATTAAGGGTTGCTTTCAGTTAGGAATCTCTTATTGTAATGGCTCTGTTTTTGGGGTCGAACCTCGATGCTATACGATAGTCGACATTTATATTTTTATTTCCTAAAACTTGAAGGAAACTTCATAAATTATAACAGTCTGAATTCTTCGTGGTAGGGGTCATATTAGACCTCTACTCTACCGGGAAATTCTTAAATCAAACTAACACGATATTTTTGGTTTCTCATGTGGGCTGGCCATTCAGACAGACGAAAATGATGCGCTTAAAGATGCACTCATTTCCACGCTGAAAGCTAAAGAGGAGGACTTGAAATTCTCTCGAGAGATAATCGATCAAACAAAGAAGATTTTCTTGCAGGGGCTGGGACAATTTAGACAGAATACCGCCCCCAGCTAGTGTATGCCATTTGGAATTTGGACTTCATACTCCAACCCAGATGATATCAATATGTACATGATTAAGCCTTCAATTAATTTTGTCACGTTATGCTCCTTGTGAAAAAAAAGAGAGAAAAGAAAATATTTGCGAGAGACACTTGAATACTTCCTAACCTTGGTTGCCTGTTCACAGTTAGTTAAAGTGTTTCGGTTCTACTCGCCCGGCTTAAGTGATAATCGTAGACGATGTCCTTGTAAATAGTCAGCAAATTGGACGGTTCGCTATCACCTTTCACGTAGTCTCAGCTTCTGCAACAGCATCGTAAACGGACTAACTGAACGCCGACGATAAAAGCTCTCCTCTTTATGACACCAGGCCGCATTCTCCTTGGTTTTTAGTTATCACGTTTGTCCCGCAACACTGCTAATCTAGTTTACGTACCTTCAATTTGTCAGTTGAACCCTTCAACATTGCTTTTTTTTTATGTTAATCTGGACTTGTGGAGTTACACTTTCTCAGGCGCTAGAAAGCGAAGCGGAAAACTAAAGGTGGCGCTGTTACATAGCTTGATTTTGGGAAGTTTCTTATGTAGGAGATACTATCTTTATCCAGGAATGTTTCTTCTATCCGCATTTAACCGCAGTTTATGGGGAACGTATCACTAATGTAAAGCCAATGATTTTCTTCAGGTCCGTGACAAGTCAAAGAAATGTCACTTCCGGTATCCGGGTATCCGCCATCTTGGAACGGTGATGATCACGTGAAATAAATACGAACTTGTTTTTCCAGAAAGCTACTGTCGGAAACCACCCAACAGTTTCTGAGAAATTATCTTATTCGAAGGAGATCCTCATTCTTAGTCGAGACGAAAAGTCTCGGAAATCGTTGAAAGGTCGCCTAGGACTACTTCGTCAGTTTTATACAAAGGTAAGAAACAATAACATGGTTAAGAATCCTGAGAGGGAAATATTTATAAGCGGCGAAATCAGGTTCGTCGATGCATTTGTATGTTGTGATGATTTAAAGCGACGCGATGTCAAATTAGACCAGCATTATACCATGGACCCAAACTCGAGCCAGAGGAAATTGACTTGAAGATGCAAACGGTTAAATAACCATTTTGTTCCTATTGCTGATCATTTCTAGTTATCCGCATGTTTCCAAAACAAAATGGAACATGATGAAGACGATTCGTTTCCAAATTAATCCTATTTGACTATTACTTGGTAAAATGAGTTAGAAGATGATTATTTAATTTATTATTTTTAGAATTCGTTAATTGCGTTTACAACTGCGTTCGGCTCTCATAGCAAATGAGCCACAAGGCCGCGTGTTGAGTTCAATGCGAAGCAAATATCACTGAGCTCTTTGTTTCCACTAAGGAATCGGCTTGTGAATAGAAAATGACTTATTTCGTGAAATGAAGACTTTTATTATTTTTAGGATATCAATACCATGTATACAAACTGAACTTGGTAGATAATCGTATCTTTGAAGGTAATGCTGGTAGACAATGTTGTATTTCCTAGCTTGTGGGAGCTTTGATTCCTTTTATCACAGATCTGGAGGTATTTATTTTATTAAACTTATCATCGAGTTACATACCTGTCGACTACTAAACGAAATCTGCCTATCTCTCCAGCTCTCTTTGTCAGTCAGCTGTCAACTGAGGCTGTATAAATTGCATATCATTACGATGCCCGGCTGGGGGTAGGAGGAGGGTCCTTTCCCTTTACAAGCTCTATAGGTAGGAGCATACCCCAGTGTGTTTCAGAAAACGGGTGTACAGTTTGAATATTATGGTTGTTATGGAGTATTCAAAGGTCAAGTGACTCCTCTCATTACTCTAATTTAACTTTCATTTCCTTTAGTTGATAATCAAGATGGTATATTTACTATACAATATTCGTAATTAGTTATTTTACTTTTTGAGTAAGAGGAAATGCCCATACAGTAGTAACGTTATGTAACGCCATGTAACGCAATACACTACAGTCGTTGAAAACGAAAAAATCGGTAATGATTTTCAGGGAAACCAAGAGAACGCATTGACGAATTTGTCTCCTTTACACCCGATGAATAATGAGTAAACAATAAAAAATTATCTCATTTGCATTTAGAAGAATTCTCGCGTGAGCTTAATTCTTGGCTTCAGCATTGATGCATAGCTTTTGAGCGCTTCACTGTAAATCATCGCATACTCCTCTTAAAGCTGTAATCCCTTGGCATGGATGTGTTATCTATTCCTTGTTTTAAATCCTATCTTGAAAATCGTGGCTGTCAAACCTTAGTTAGCAATTCCATTTCATCAAATAGAACCATGAACATTGGCGTTCTACAAGGCAGTGTTCTTGGACCGCTATTGTTTCTTGTTTACGTAAATGATCTTGCTGATGTTCTGAAAACTGCCAAGCTTCTTTGTTTGCTGACGACACTGCTATTTATTGCTCATCTCAAACTGCTATTGATTTTGAAGCCAAATTAAACGAAGACTTAAATCACGTAAAGGAGTGGTTAAATAAGCATAGACTTACCCTTAATATCAAAAAGTCAAAGCTAATGCTGATTGGTGGTCAAAAGAGACTGAAGCTATTGGGACAAGTAAACCTGAACATTATTGATGAGAACATTGAACGAACTGGAAATTACAAATATTTAGGGGTTGCGATTAATGAAAATCTTACCTGGTCTGACGACGTTGATTTAATATGCAGCAAAGTCTCAAAACGCTTAGGAATGATAAAACGTATTAAGCACTTACTACTTAGTAAATTTAGGGAGATTATTTTCAATACAATTGTTCTACCAATTTTTGATTATACTCACGTAGTGTGGGGTGATAGGTTTAGTTGCACCCTTATGAACAGACTCCAAATTTTTCAAAATAAGGCTGCGAAATTAATAACTGATAAACCCCTTTTTTCTTCTATTCATGATGCACTGAGGTCACTGGGCTGGAAAGATTTAGAATATAGGAGAAAATTTCATAGGTTATCTTTTATTTTTCATTATATTACAAAAAACAATGATTTTGATTATGGTATTAAGCATGAGGAAATTCACGCCCATAACACAAGAAATAAATCTATGTTTTCTCTCCCTACAGTAAAAACTAACTGGGGGAAATCTAATTCGGCTTATATGTTTTTCAATGAATGGGACTCTTTAAAATGGACCACTTAAGACAGTAAATTATAGGATTTTTAAGAAACAATATTTTAATAATATATAACCTTCTCTTCTTTTGTCAATTAATATCATATTCAGTATTCATTAATTTATTTCATCTATCTTCTATTCTTTTAATGTATTTAGTTATTGTACTTCGAACATTTTACAATTATTGTTGTAATTAACTTATTTTTATATGGAGGTCCCTCATGAAAACCACCCAAGGGTGATGTGGTTTCCTCCCTATATAAAGTTTTACTTTACTTCACTTCACTTCACTTCACTTCACATTTGAACAAATCGTAACCGCTTCCTAGATCGAATGCAACATTCCAACCTTAGGCTTGAAATGGAGTATGAAATCACAGGCCGCGTTCAAGAACAGAAAGTGGAAATCGCTTTTTGCTCTGAAACAGGATCAGGATCAGGATTTAGAGAGACAGATGGTGGATCCCACCAAGTAAACCAAAGTGCACCTGCCCCCCCTCCTTCGAGGAAAGACATGACCGGAGGTTGCAGCTGAAATTAATTCCTAGAATCGCGTTTTTTTTTATTGTTTTTTAATCATCGTATTTAAAGACAGGGTCATGCTTATGCAAGTAACCTTCGTGAGCGGTAATTGTTGATGGATTGGCCATTGTCCAAGAGATGAAGAACTCTTTTGGAAGCGTTTGAAAGAAGAGCGAAGTAAGTAAGGTTTGAAGCATGTTTTACGTAAGTAAAATCTGGAATTGGAGAAGTATTCATGAAGTCGCGAAAAGCCGACTGCTAGTCTCTCGGTATGATGCAAATTTGCAGCGATTATTCATGTCGTCGGTGAATCAGAACAGAATTGTTTTATCCGTCTACCGTTTAGGAGAGAATTTCTGAGTGAACAGAAAGTTTGTGGTATCTGTTCTTCACGACAGTGAACATCAAGTCAACAAGGAAGTTAAACCAAGGATGACTGTTGAGGTAATACAGCTCAGCAACTTATGATAGACGCGAAACTTGACATAACAGCTGCATCTGAATTTTCACGTGATCGTCACGATCCCTTACAAAAGTTCATGCCACAATCATAGCCAGATTATTTGATAACACTCACTCGTTGTCGATGCAATTCGTCGACAGTCGACACTGCTCGCTGAGACTGACAACAACTTCTCGGGGCGAGTTGTGGACCGCTACTATCTCGAAACCTTTGCGACAACAGCGATAGAGGAAAACCACGTTATGGTAGTTATGTCGAATTTTTGTGTTAAGAAATTATCAGTATCGAAATGCTATGATGTAACTGAATGCCTTTCGACGGTTTTCTCGGAAGATGTAAGAAAGATAAAACGATATTGCAGCTAGTATTGATCAGTTTGAAAGCTGAAACAGCATCGTTTGAAAGAGTAAGTGTACCACGATAAACACACCGATCCAGCGCTTTGCATCTGCAGTGTGTGACACCTTGTTTTTGTACGAGAAACGGATACTTTTCGATGTTTCAGCAAATTTGTGTGCATTCTGAAGTGAAAACAAACAAGTAACGACAACAAAAACAAAAAAACAGGAAAGTTAGTGATCACGGAGAGTATACGAGAGTATGAATCGCAAGTATAAATCGTCACGCCATCGTGATAATGCACGCATTGTTATTGACAAAGCAGCCGACTTAAAGATATTGCAAATGACATAGGAATGTAACAGCGTATCGTCAGAAGGTTTCGAGTTGCTCAACTTCCCATGAATGGAGGTACAGCACTCGGGATCTGGATGATATGCACACGATTTCTCTGTTTCACCCACATAAAAATTACCGAAACTGTACCAAGATAAATAACCTGTTAGTGTGTTCACTGTTCACCCGCACGGAAAATTTAATGCATCAAAGTAATGACGAATGATTTTACTACGTATGGTAGAAGTGCCAATGGGTGATGTTATAGTGAGCTTGAGATTGAGAAATAAACATTTTATGCTTTTTTGGAAAGGTAAAGAAAATGCTCTAAGTTCATGGCATATTTAATTAAAATTATTGTATCTTCAATTTACCTGGGTAATCTATCAAAACCCCGCGGATTATTTGTTGATTTTGCTTCAGATGCTGTTTAAAAGCATGGATTTTTTTCCTCTTTCATGTCCTTGTGTTTAATGTCATTGTGTTAAATATATTTGGTTTCTTGGGAAGGTCTTACCAGCTGAAAAATTGCTTCTATAGAAAGCAAAGAAAGTGTTAATAATTCCTGGAGAGCTGGATGTATTTTTATTAGTCATTGATAAGCTGAGTTAGAGGAATTTTCATGTCATCCGAATGGATTTAAACAAATCCAAAAATATTCTTGCATTTTTATAAATGAAAGGAACTCAGTATGACTTTTAGTTACAGTTGGCAGCATGAGCGAGAAAACTAATTGAAGTCCTAATTATTTTTTGTAGATTCTTTAGCTCCCCTTTCACTATTTTACCCGTTGGAAATTGCTGCTCAATCCCCGAAAGCTACAAGTTGTGGATTTCTATTTTGTTTTGGTTAGACACGAAGTACTTAAAAAATAAGGGCTTCATAAAAGGCTTTTTAGATTAGTGAAAAACTTATCACAATATTGACTCAATGATAGGTAAAACTGATCTTGCGACGCAAATTACCTAGCGTTTCCAGAGTTTTCTTTTTCAACAGATGCAGAAGATGTTTTTGGCCCGTGTAGTATCCTTTTCGTCACTTTTTTATCTCTTCTCAAGCGGTTAGAATGCTATCGTGACAATCTGCTAAGTTCTAAACCTTTCTTAGCATGCGTTAGAAATTTCTATTAACTGGTCACACTACGGTAAAATTTTTTGGAAGTACGTACGTTTGTTCTCAATGTATTCTGGATTGCGTCTGCGAGGAAGTTTCTAGAATGGCTGTCGTCAAAGCTCTGTATGCACTTTACTCACACGGCGTTATAGCTCGTGAAAATTTTCACCTGTTTTATACTGAACGTTCGAGCGTTGCACAAGATATTGCAATTTGAATTATAATTTCAAACTGAACAAGGCTTTTTTTCTTTTTTCTTTTTTTTTTTTTTAGATCTTTCTATGACTGGATGAAACTGTAGCAAGTTAGTATGGTTATTGCCTCAAACTTTCTCTTCAGATAGATGGACTAACAGTGTTAAAGCCTGAAGTCGCAAAGATGGGTATGTATATGTTAAACAAAAAGATAAAGACCAAAACGCAGTCTATAAGGGCCAGATTACATGAGCCGGGCTGGCCCTGTTAGCCGGGCTGATTTCTTTTGTTTTGGTGTTCTCCAGAGCGTGAAAACAAAAGAAATCAGCTAGGCTAACCGGGCCAGCCCGGCTCATGCAATCAGGCCCCTAAATATAAGTCTTGGCGGCATTGTTTTGATAAGACTGGGACAATCAGGAAGCTGTAGGTGTTCCATTCAAGTATTCTCGTTGTTTGCTGTTTGGCAGACGATGACAGTGACTTCAGCTTGATTCAGCCATCGCTGATCAAGCAGCTGAGGACCATCCTTGATCAGTACCCAGATGATGGACAGATATTGAAGGTGAGGAAAGCACACACAGACACATATTAAGTATTTTAACTTTTTAGAATCTCTTATAATGGCCAAAATATTAACCGCAAACCGTCAAAAGCGCAATAATTTTACCGTCAACCGTCCAGTAAGAGGGGTGGCGAATGATCCTTCAAAAACTCTGAGTCTCGCAAAATTTTAGTCCAATTTCGCAAGTCCCGCAGTCTCGTTTTTTCAGCGGTTATGTGTGTCTCGCAGTTTTGTTTTTTATACGAAGGTGTCTCGGAGTCTCGATTTTTTGCAAGGCTAAGGGTCTCGAAGTCCCGATTCGTTTTTTGGTTTTTTTAAAATGACGCCTTCTCGTCACTTGATATTGAATTTCACAAAAGCAACTTTCAATTTCGGAGAAAAAGTCAATCCTAACTTCTCCTAAATTCTTTTTGTGAATTTTTTCTTTGCTTTAGACTTCTATTTTCTTTGATTTCTTTATCTTCTCTTCGGCTGTAATTTCCCTCTATCTTCTGAAATTAAATTAAAATAAGCAAACAAATAAGAAAACACTATGCTTAATAGATCCTTAATCAAATACTTAGTTTGAATTTACTTCGTTTCCCAGAAAAATTAATCTCTTGAATATTAACTTTCATTTCCTGTATAAGTAGCTGGTGGTTTTGATTTCTCCGCTTTCTACGCGATCGCCGGAAAGCGATCGAGTGTATGGTAGTTTTAATATTTCGACCTATTTTGCCAACTTTTGCCATCTTGGGCAAACAATCCCAGTTAAAACCACCATCAGTGTAGTCTCCCTCGCAGCCGTTTTTAGTCTCGTCACGCAACGCTTCTCCACACAAACGGCTGCTCACATTCGAACAACATTCCTTTCCGCTACTTCAACCAATCACTATTTGGGTTACATATGTTGAGAACTGTACGCGCCAAAATAGTCTAACCAATCATATTGTTTGTTTCATCTTCGAGTTCAAAGCTTTGAAAATGGCGTCCTTTGAAGAAGCGTTTAATGTTGTTAGTAATACATTTCGAATTCCTAGTTTAAATGCGCAGCAAAAAACTGGAATTAGGAAAATAGTTGAGGAAAGAAAGGATGTATTTGTCAATCTTCCTACTGGTTTCGGGAAATCTCTCCTGTATGAAGCACTACCACTCGTGTTTGATCTTACCTCACAAGAGCCTGGTCATATCGTCGTCGTTTTCTCACCATTAGGGAGCTTAAGCAACCACGACGAAAGGGACGACGACGACGTCAAGTAATCTCGAAGGGTCTGGAACGAGGACGTCGTTTTTAGCGGGAAAATGAAACTTAAGCAGTGAAGTTGCTCAAGGACGACGACGTCTGAAATCTTGTTTATTCTCGCTTCGTCAGTTTAAGAAGTGACATCGTTCATAGACGTCCAAAACCTTCTTCTTCTCACTCATGGATCAAATTGCCACATATATATCGAAAGTTCGAGAGTAGGTTATTCAATTCTTGAACATCAACAATCCAAGGAATTATTAAGCTTTAGCTTTATTTACAATAATTTACACATCGCAAAAGTTTAAAATATCAAATTTTACGCTAGTTGTTTGAGGTTTAAATTCAGTTCTAAGTGTTGCTGATATAAACAAACCTATTTTGCACAAGGTTTGTCTGATTTTCAACATGCTTTAGCCTGTTATGTTCTACCTTTGATGCTCCTTCCTTTGGCGAGCAAACGACGTAAGTCTGTCAATTTAATCAATGCTAGCTAGCGATCGGCACAGATAGCAGCCCTTGCGAAATGGTTGGCTAACTTTCTAGGATTCCTAGGAATTTCCTAGGAGTAAGTGGAATTTTCCTAAAAAAAATTTAAGCTCTCTAGAGATGTGAACAAACATTACTAGGTTCCTAAGAATTTCCTAGGAAATTCCTAGGAATCATTACAGGTAGAATTTACATAAAAAAAATAGATTCTTGATCCTTGGGAAATTATTAGGAATTTACTAGGAAAAATGATCTTTTAAAATAAACCCTCGATTCTTAAGAATTTTACTCATAAGTTTGTTTTTTGAGAGAAAAAAATGCCATTTGAGATGTTTAAAAAAGTCACTACTTGCAATATATCAAACAATTTTTTTTTGTGTGTTATAATTTATAACTCATTAAATTTTTCTGCAGATATTCTCTAAGCTTATAAAATTTCCAATAAACATTTTTTTTTATCCTTTAATTGCATTTCACAATGAATAGAAATAAAAAATTACAGGAGTAAAGAATACAAGGAGAAAACTAAATCAAATGCAATTTAAGTGGGATTTTTGATCCATGTGTTTGGTGCTCCAGTCAGAAAATAAAAAGTGCTCTGCTGCAAGGACAATGACTCTGGCCACACTGAAATACAAGGTTATATCAACCTGAGGCATCCCTGCAAAATGGTTTATCACAATGTGCAAGATTCAGCCAACACAGTTTTCCACTGTCTGCTCCTGATTTATTCTAATTATATGGTGAATTATAAATACTTGCCATTTAAACTCAAGTTCAATATAGATACAGTATCAACTAAAGTATCAATTTATTTGCCAGATTAGAATATTTCATACAGAAAGCTTAGGAACACATCTTTACTTAAATATCATGGCAAGGCAGTCTTATCTGAAGCAATGGGAAATTTCAAATCTGGCATATTGAGACTTGAAAAGTTAGATTTTCTTATATCTAACCACAGACACCATTAAAGTTTGCAAATCTTATTATAACATGGTTTCTGGAGTTGCCATTTAGAAGCATAATCTTCTCCAAAATCTCAGTGACATTCTTTGCTTTCAGGTCAGACCTAAAACATTAAGAATAAGAAATATTAATGTGGTAAACAGATGTTCAGAGCTTCTATTGCCAAACTCTATATATGCAAGATTCTGATCCAAACCTATTCAAAGGTTGATTTGATTATGGTACATTCTCTCAACATCTTATCACTGCCCATAACAATCCAAAGAATGAATAGATACTGAAATTATTAAATTCCAGGATTTGGCATCTTTTAGATGCTACTGTAGAAACTCACCTATCACTTTTAACTTGTACTGCATGCAATCCCACATCATTAAAGAAGAATAGTTTATTTGAATCAACTTCGATTTCCTTGAAAATGGCAAGCACCTTCCCAGACTTCTTCTCCCATACAAAGAACTCTATCCCACCAAGAGTGTTGTCAGTGAACTGTACGACACAGGCGTTGCGTTTAACCATCCTTGTGTATTGCTTTGAGAAATATACATGGCCATTTACAACAATCCTGTTTACCATCCAAACAGCATCACTTCCTAGTATTCTGGTGATGGCTTCACCAATTGGCTGTTGTAGGTTTTGTACCTTCTTTGTCCCACCAGCTACTTGACAATCATTTGCCTTCTTCAGGCTTCGAAGTCTAAAATAAGATTTTGTGTGAGTACACAAGTCATTGAAACATACAGAAAAAAGTAATTAAGTTAAATAGCAGATGACAATTTTGATTCTGTATACTTTGGGAAGGCACTTAACTGCATAAAATGATAAAAATGAATGAACAATTATTTGCATTTTAAAATAAGAAGAATATTTTGTGTATATTTTTGCTTTAAAATACTTTTCATGGAGCTGGTAATTTAAAATTTAATCACACTTACTGTCTCTTTGTGCTAAGCATGCACTCAATAAATTGCTTTATTGAGCAGTTTTCCATCAAGTTGACATCACATCTAAGTCGACTTTGTGCATGCAACATCCAGATCAGCTGTTAAAAAAAAAGCAAGAAAGTAAATAACTACAATCATACAAAGATGTATATGTTGAGCACTCCCTACTGTACAAAATAACAGATTAAATACCTGACGACAAACATTTCCTGTTCCATGTGCAAAATCCATCAGGGCCCATTCATATCCTCAAACCCAAAGGTGGACCAGGCCCATAGTGGTCCCCATCCCTCTGCATAGTCAGCAAGATGCTGGCCAGCATTATACACATTTAAGCCACAAGTACCTTCACCAGTAACATATTTTTTTTCAACAATCATGAATTGTATAAATGGGTACTGTTACATGTCGCAACTTAAATTTATATCCATAGTTCATACAAATTTAACCTATTGTCATCACTCTGACAGATGTTTCTAGAATCATGGAATGTTAATTTGTTTATGCAGGAGTCAGTCAAATGTTTTGTTCAAATACGTGTTCAGTGAAGAAATAGAGAGCCATACAGGTTGAACTAAACTTGGCAATCAAATTCTAGGGTTTTTATGCCCAATGGAGTCTTTTTTTGCAAAATATCACAATACATTTATGGTTAATGATCACTGCTGTATTCAAGCTGCTTTGCATTATGTCCTTTAACTGTAAATGTTAGTGTGAAGTAAAACAAATTACCATACAGCTCTGCAAAGTCTTTATAAAACCTCAGAAGTAGATTTCGTGCTCTGCTAAGCTGATTTGGTGTGATAGAATCACCAAGTAGAATATAAATACCCTCAGAGAATTGAGCAAAGTGTTGAAGATAGATATCAGGAAGTATGCCAACTAGGCAGGGTAAAGAATAATACAAGAGCCAAGCCTGAAGTTCTGATGCTGGAAAGAAATCAAGGGTAAATACCATTATTACTGTTTGAACTATCAAAACAAAAAATGCACTCCATTGCAACTGCAATTTACTAATAAATACTTATATGAAACAGATCTCCCATTTGGTAATGCTAAAAAGACATGGTTTAAATGTCTGTCAATTACAAGAGTCCCACATGTTATGTACTGTTATTTGGTTTTAAAACATTGCATACAAACATAGAAATGGTAAATTAAAGTCTCACAGTACCTTTCAAATTTTTAAAATGTTTTTCCATGTCTCTTGGTAGTCTAGCAAGAGTATCTGGAGGCCTCATCTCAAGTAATCGTTTATTTATTCTGTTGAGCTGACACAAAAAGACAATAACCAAACGATTAATAAACACATCAATACAGCCGTATAACGTACGAAGATTGCCTTCAAACAACTTCAATAAAAGAACCACTATCATTTGGGTGTAACAATTTTATTATGGTTATCATCCCATCATTGCACTAAAGGCAGTTATGATCGCGTGTGATTTTGTCGGAATACTTTTTATGGCTGTAAATCTATATCAAATATTTTGAAAATAGATTCGGAAAACCTGACAGGTATTCAAGCTCATGTTAACACACCGATCTGAAGAATTCTTTGTTGTTTAAAGCGTCTCGATTGAAGAACAGCAACACGCAAAATTTTTAAGTAGCAGTAATCCGGCAGTTCCATACACAGCTTTTGACCGAACGCAGAGGTGTATTACACTGCCATTTAACACTTTTCATTCAAAAAAATGATAAACAGCACTCTTTCATAAAATGTACTCAAATAAATTTAAACCTTACGTGGTCGCTTTCACCCTTTGACTTGACATCTGTTGTGCGGAGGAAGGAATATGAGTTGGTGGGTTTTCGAGTTTTATTTGTCTAAAAACTGATCAGGGTGGTTTAAATCAAACGAAGAAGCGAATACAAACTCCAATCGGCCATAGACTGTCTAAAAACTAACCATAAACCCGCACCTTTAGTGAGAAAAACTGCTTTGAAGTTCGGAAGTTCACGACGACGTGAGGCAGGTCCTTCTCAAGTCGTCGACGACAAGACGACGACGGAATTCTTGGTTCGCGCTTGCGCAGTGACGTTTTTGCTACTTCCGGTCGTCGTCCTCCGTTCGTCGTCGTGGTTGCTTAAGCTCCGTATTGGGGAAAGCCTTATGAACGACCAAGTGTCCCATTTGAGGGAGCTAGGGCTAAAAGCTGGTAACATAAGTTCACTTGAGGTGGTAAACGCACTCGTGTCGAAAGCGGCGAATATTCCTTAGTTTACGGATCCCCTGAAGCGTGGTTAAGGAACGAACGCTGGAGATTTATGCTGACGAACTCTGTGTATTCCATGCCAAAAAACTCTGTGCCATTGCCGTCGATGAAGCGCATGTTGTAAGGCAGTGGTAAGTGTTTCATTAAAAACGAGTCTGCAGCAAAATGTTATTTTACATGTATGTTTTAAATTAAGCAGTATAAAGGAAAGGACAATAAGAATGTAAATATTGTAAATAGAAAATGTAAATAGTTTAGTCAGTATTAGTATTACACTGTGGTCTTATTTTGGTTATCGTTATTTTATTCTGTCTGTGTTATATTACACATGATCACCTGTAAAAATATTGTGTCTAAATACAAGACATTATCATCGCAGTATACACTTCTGAGTGCTTCAGATTACCAATAAAATTGATATTGGGTGCCATGGTGTAGCCTATTTGATTGTCACTACTACATAGATAAAAGCTAAACTTTTTAAAATTTTATACCTCTAGACCCTAAAAGGAAGTAAATGTCCCATCAACCTATTAAAACTATGCTTGAAACTAACGTCATTTAGGGAACTTAGTCTGACAGGACCTGTCCCGACACAAATAAAACCTAAAAGTTCTAAGATGGTAGACCCCTAGACCCTAAAATGGAGATAAATGTCCCATCAACCTATTAAAAACCTATGCTTGAAGCTAACGTCATTTGAAGAACTCAGTCCAATAGGACCGTGAAAGTCCTGGCAATGTTAAAGGAGCTAGAGACTACAGCTTTCTACATGTTCCTTAGCACTGAATGACATTAGTATTATTATTATTAAATTATTAAAATTAATAAAGTTTTCATTATATTATTATTATTATTATTAGAAATTTCATTATAGATTAATGCTGTCTATTTTCCTTTTGATGTGTTGGGGAACATCACAAGATAATTAAATGGAAGCCTTCTGTGAGTCTTACTTCAACCTTCTGAACATGAAAAATGCAGTAGAAATTAAGGAAAGTCAAAATAAATCAAATGTTGCTGATGTTGTGCAGTATATGGATGAGGACATGGAACTGGAATTCTATTTTGGCTGGCTTACTGATGAACTGAAAGAGTCAGGAAAAAACAGAAAGAACTATTATTTATTGCCAGACTATAAGATAATGTGGTTTACTTTATGCTACCATTAATGTTTTACTTTAATGTTTATTGGAAATGATTCAAAACATGTGCTTGTTGAAATGTTGCATTCCTGCACTCCTGAAACCAATAAGGATAACATTTTGGAGTCCTTTTACAGAGTGGTGGAAATCACTGTAGGGGAGGGGGTTGGGGAGAACAGTACAGCTTCTTTGGCCCTCCTAAATTGTGGTAAGAAAATGAGTGATCTAATAAATTCATCATATTTTTAAATCAGATTACTGGTCAATTTCAATGTCTGATTAGTGACATAGATTGTGTGCTACTCATACTCTATCATAGCAATTGAAAGTTTTGTCATGTGAAGTCACAAAAGATGGAACATCTGTTTGAGATTAGATACATTTCACTTGTGAAGAAAATACTGTATACATGTACATGTAATAGAGAAAAGTAATTTATGATAATGGTCTGAAGTTTAATTAAGAATGCTATGAAAGATTCCATGGGTTATATTGACCAATTGATTCTTTGAAAATTGAATCTCTTCATTGGTGCTGCTGCCAGTATCAAATTGTATTCTTCTTGCATATTGAGCAAAATGTTAGACTGCTATTAGTCATTATTCAGTGAGATTGCAAATCTCTCAGACTTTTAAATAGATCAGATTCGTATGAAGACATTTATATCAACTTCATTTATATCAGTAGTTGCAGCACCTGGGTACTTCTTGGGTTAAAATCTGGGCTAACAGACTTTTTCAGGGTCCTGTTTTGACATTTTTTGGCTGTAACAGTTTGTCATCATTGGCACATACTTGTCACTAGACTCTCATATATTGTACATTTGTGTTGTTCCAGACTATTCATAGACTACTTAACACTGCAGTGGCATACTGAATAGACATTGTGAATTCTCAAACGCTATGGACTACAGAATTCAATTTCCCATGAGGCAACAAAAAAAATGTTTTGTTTACTGTTTATCTAGCTCTGATACCCCTGAGCATGTTTTTCTTGTGTTTGTTTATCCAGTGATAATTTTGAGGCATCTAAATCAATACACCATTAGAACCAATAGGAAATCTTGCCGGAGTATAACGTCCCTCTTGGCTGATCGTGGTAGAAATATTAGAATTGGCTGTAGCATTAGAGGTACAAGTCGTATTGATCGGATCGAATTGTAAACATTTCGAGGAGTTCTCACGGCACGAAGCTTGGATTTCTCCACCGTCGCTCTCAACGCTCAATAAGCGCTTCTTTCTGGGAAGTTCTCGATCCTTGAAGATTCCCTTCAATTCATCTTTGAACTCTTCAAGATGAACAGAGGCCTTTTTGAACTTGATCAATCGTCGGTAGCAAGCTTTACAAACTGACAACTCGCTGGTCGCTGAATAGCAGCTCACATTCACATCCAGACAGGAACTAATATTCGCCGGAAAATCAAAAGAACTTTTTCCAAAAACATAAATTTTTTCTTTTGTCTCAACTGAGGTGGAACAAATAAAAGAACGATCACTTTGCAAATCCTTCTTCAGGGTTTCCTCCAGAAAGAAACTACGATGAAATGCAGAATTTGAAAACGCGGGAATAACGATAGTGATTACAATCTCTTGTGCTCTGATTGGTCGCATAAGAAACAATGTCAGCGATCTCATTGGTGCAAAGACAACAAAGGGAAAGGAATGTAGTTCGAATGTGAGCAGCCGTTTGTGGGGAGAAGCGTTGCGTGACGAGACTAAAAACGGCTGCGAGGGAGACTACCATCAGTGCGACTTGTGGCCTAGATCTTTCATAGCTAGCTATAGTAGCTTACAGTAATGTGACCACGGGACTTGACTGGCCAAGCGTGGCTTGGTTGTTTTCGCGAGGCCGGGATTGAAGTTTTACTGGTAGACTAACAGCGAGTTGTCGGCTCATTCATAAATACCAACATTTATAGAGTACTTACGTGATTCGTGCTTTCGCTTCCGACCAGAAGAAGAAGACCTAATGCCCATTTCGATTTCCTCCATTGTTTTGAACGCTTCATTTATTTATTTAATCACTTTCACCAGAGTGTGGTGAGGATCGCACAACAGAGCGGGGCTCCAAATTAAGTGCGCCCAATATCCCACCCATCCCACCCCAGGGGAGTACATCCATCACACAGTAATCTCGTGTGCGGGAAATTAACGTCTCCTACCCCAACCCTGCAGGAGACGGGACCTCCATTTATTTGTCCCTATCCGAGAAGACTAGAATATCTAACCATTTCTTGATGTTAAAGAAAGGTAGCAAATTCTTCTCAATTATTTTAAGACCCTGAGTCAAGTTAGTCCGGCCGGGGCTCGAACCCTCTACCTCCCGCACAACAGTCCAGCGCTCTGTGTTTGAACTCTCAACTGAGTTCAAACACGGCCGCGCGTTCTTTCTGACGACTTCCAGACAACTTGAGTTGTAAGTGACAGCGCGTCAGTCAAAAATTTCAAAGGAAAATGACCAAGTGCAACCTCCTGACCGGATAATAAGGTCATGGCCAGGAAAAAAAAAATAGAATTTATTGACTGTTGACAGATTTTCAGATCTGATGTTTCGTACAAGGGTTTACAACATAAGGATCCTTTGTGAGACTTTCAGTTGTACAAGCTCATTCTCATAGCTCTCAACCAAATATGGGGCTCGCAATTTAAGAGTCTGAACGTCTCGCGCTCGCACTCAAAACCCTTTGAAGTCTCGGTATCGCAATCTAAAAGGTCAAAATGTCTCGGGCTCGCAAAGAAAATCGCTAGTCTCGCCGTCTCGCAATGTCTCGCATTTACCATTCGCCACCCCTAATAAGCAAGTCAATGTTAGCCGTCAAATATCTCAGAGATCCTCAATTTAGAACTAGTAAACGATTACCTTAATTGGGGTCAAGTTTTGTTCATAAATAAAAGTTTTGATATATCACGAAAATACATTTACGCCAAGTCCTTTAACTTCTAGTAGCGAGTAAAACTGGTTAGCGAGAGAACTGACTTCCGGTGTGGAAACACTTCCGGTGTCGTAAAACGTCAGTCATCTATTAACAAAGAGTGTTCTAAATAATAGTTCTTTACAACACGGGCAGCCCAAGCGTACTGTGTGTGCACGTGATTTTGGGGTCTAAAGGTCATTAACGGGAATACCTAACATAATTAGATCGAATTTCAAGCGTTAGCGTGAGCCGTTAAAAAAGGAAAAATTATGAAAAAATTAAGAAAAAATTAAAGGGGATAGTAAAAGCGGGGAAATATAACGTATGAAGTCTCCTTACCTTTTTTCCGTAGCCGCTTTGTCACCAATGGTCATTTTAACGCTGTTTTGGCGACTTTCTTTGTAACGCCTGTGGTGGCATCCGTCAACTGTATATATATAATTTCCTTCCACATTTGTACATATATTTAACAATTATTCCACGAGCGCGCGTTGGATATGAGATGATAGATAGCCAACGAGGCGCCGAATCGATTTCGCGCCCAACAAGCGTAGTTGCTTTCGCTCATCTCCATAATCGAAGCCAGTATTCGCAAGTTCCGCCGCACATTCTGCGTCATCTAAGGTTATATCGAAGCATTTTCCTCCGAATTGGGGCACTATGCCAGTAATACGTTTAGCAAAATCAGGCAGGGATTTTGCGATGTTGATAGAATCAAGTTCCATAGAGTCATCGATGATTAATCGTACTGTTCGCCTGTGTGCGAAAACCGGCCTGGGACGGCTGAGCGCCATGTGTCTGCCAGAAAAACCACGCAAAACAGAACGCACAAACCGCCGTACTCACCAATTCTTTGCTGTAAGAAACACGAAAACCGTCTGGCGTAAAGCTGTCTCGAAACTGGCCTCAAATACTCGGAAAAACGGACTAGTCTGACTTTCGGACTAAGAACAGATATTACGCTTGAACTTATCCAAAAGGCCGACCAACTTTACACTGTTTCGGCCTTCTGGGCCTCATCAGTGCAGTTTTTTTATGTTTAAGGTGGACGGCCGGGCCCCGATGAAGGGAGGTGCAATCCCGCCGACCTACATGTCTAATCCCAACCCATTGGCTGGCGTGCAATGCCTTAGGGATGGGGACCACCATAAACGAGGGTCACCAGACGCCAAACTCGCTGGGGAATCGAACCCCACCTCCCTTAAAAATTACACACTCACTCCCAGAAATTAAACACACCCGCTCATTACTTAACTAATTATTTTCTTTTCTTTTTTTTTTTTTTTTTTATATGACCTTAATTAATTACTTTGGGAACTTTTTGTTGCAAAATTCCATAGCAGTCTTATAGTCTTCATCTCTCAAACCAATAAAGCGGGGATCTGAAGTCCAACGGCAAAAACGTTTTCGCTGATCAAGCGGTTTACGATAATCAACCGCAATCTCCCACAGGATTGCACGGTGGTCTGCAGAACAGGCTGCCAATTCCGGAACTTCAAGGAAAACATCAGGGCTACTATTGCGGATATCGCTCATGGGTGAAACCGCAGCACTTTTAGACGGGGCCTGTTGAGTCCTCTTAACTGAAACGGGAGCAGAGGAAGAAGGGCGTTTCCGGGAAACAGTGGTCCAGGGACCACTTTCACCAGCCATGTCAGAGTCAGCAGGGTTAGCAAAGCCCTCGGTTGCTGGTATAATAACCTCATTTCCAGTCGCCTCACAAGAGGCGAACCGGTCTTCGCTTGCATCTGAGTCTTGAGATGAACCAACTTCATCTTCAGAGTCTTCAATAACAGTGTCGGGGTCTCTTCTTCGGCGGGAGTGATCTCCGCTGGAGGAACAGCCACGGGATCAGCTACAGGCTCGATAGCCGCAGAGGCCATTGCTGGATTGGGACAATTCCGGGCCAGATGACCTTCTTTAGCACACTTGAAACATTTACCCTTGACAGGGCATTCAGAGGAACGGTGGCCAACTTTGTGACACAAGTCACACCGTAGGGGCTGACCCCTATACCAAACCTTACATCTAGCCCCACGTACGGAGATAAACCTTGGAATCTCCTTCTTCACCACCATTGAAACTATCCTAGACCCTGTGGATACAGACGGTCTATCAGGCCAGACTTGATGCCTCACACTCTTAATGGGGCCATAGGCTGACAGGGCAGAGGTGATGGCTTCATTTGGACCCTCAAAAGGGAACCAGGAAACCACAACGGTTGACATCTGGGGAGGGGGGGGCGGGGGCTGAGCCACCCTACACTCCACCCCATCCAGTACCACTACACCTAACTCCTCAAAATGAGCCTTAGCAGGCTCACCACCAGCAACAAAAGTGACTCTGGCCACACGACCAGGACACGCTTGAACTGCCGCAACACCATATTGAGACTCAGTCTCAAAAAACCCGAGGATCAAGGGCATGACGTCCGGGAAAGACAACCCCTCAGGGAGCCCCCGACAGTCAATGTCGATTGACCTCTTAAAAGCAACAACCATTGTGAGACCAAGGTAAGTTCGGCTCCACCCAAGAAATCCCAAAAAGGGATGGGTGACCGACCCGAAGAAAAAAACCACTGCCAAGGAGGAAAAAGTCGCAAGTTTTCCCTCCCGGCAGGTACTCACTTATCCGACTAGAACTCCAAAAAAAACAAACAAGCACACCACAAAACAAACTCCCAACCACTAGGGAAAGGAGCGAACACTTACCAACAAGGAAAATCCCGCGCCATGTGGGTCTCATCAGTGCAGTTTTTTTTTTATGTTTAAGGCGGACGGCCAGGCTCCCGTGAGGGCGGTGCAATGCCTGCCGACCTAAATGTCTAATCCAAACCCGCCGCCAGAGTGCAAGGGCTTGAGGGTTGGGACCGCCATAAACGGAGGGCCCACCAGGACGCCAAACTCGCTGGGGGATCGAACCCCACCTCCCAGGTTAATCACACACTTTCAAAGATTAAACTCCCATGCTCAGATTAGTGATAATGGTTAGTCAAAGCACCAAAATACCACACTCACGCATACCCGCTGACACACTTACCTACCACAGTAGGGACAAAAGCAAACAAAAACATGGACAAAACATGAATAGAACAGAACCACTGTGCAGTACACCAATGAAGGAGACCCAGCACAAGTGGCTACATGACAGACACAACAGGACTGAAACGGAACAAAACCCCTGTGCAGTACACCAATGAAGGAGACCCAGCACAAAAGGCAACATGACGGACACAGGAACACACGGGGGAGAAGGGGGAGAACTAAAGATTGAAGACCAGAGAGTTGCCTGAGACAGAAGCAATAACGCCACGAGCGCACCACTGTCTGTGGAAGAAGCGACGACGTCTGCTAGATTTGCACCGCCTGAAGGCTAGAGGTAGGTAAAACTTCAAGCGGGCTTTAATGGACGCAATCACCGCAACGGCACCAGGACGAACATTACGGAACCGGTAATCGTTCCTACACAACCAAATACAGTACTTAGAAACATTAAGAAGGTAGACGAAACCCCAAGGGACAGAAATCAATTCACTCGTCTTAAACCCGAAAAGAACATGACGTAAAAGAATGACAGGACTCATAGGGGAGAAAACGAACAACAAAGACTGGACCCAGGAGAGAACACTCTGAGCAAGCGGACAATAGTAAAACAGATGCTCAAGTGACTCAACCTGGGGACCGCAAAAACAGAACGGAGAAACCGACAAACCAAAAAGAGAGAGGCGCCGAGCGGTGTACAGAACGCCATGCGCAATCTTCCAGTTAAGGTCGGTGACACGACGATCCAGGTCGAACATAGACAGGGTACGCCACGTGGCAGGCCAATCAAGATTAGGGAATTGAAGTTCATACTTGTACACACAACGGGGCTGGACCATGTTCTCAGAAAGGAGATACAAATAGCATGACTTAGAAGACATGCTGACAACAGGGGAACAGACCAAAGGAGACGAAGAAGCATAAACAAGGCAATCCCTGGACGTGGCAAAAGACCCATCAAGTTTCCGCCACGCTAGGATCAGAGACTGGTAGAATGGTGGCAAGGCTCTAGAGTCAACAGAAAAAGGGCGGGAAAACGCAACGAGAGGAGAGACACCAAGGACAGACTGAAACCAAAACGACATCAGTGAGACCCAACTGGAGGGAGAGGAGGCAAACCTCCTCACCCATTGACCCAGAAGAGCCCACACCTTGAAGCGAACACTGACCACTGAAAAACCACCAAAAAGAGCTGGCTGCACTACTGCAGCGCGGGCGACGAGCTCCCGCTTGCCAGACCAAAAGAATGAAAACACAAGTCGAGTAAGCTCCGTCTCCACCCAAGCCGGCATGTGGATGAGTGACGCCACATACCAGACCCGGGAGAGGGCGAGAGCATTAATAACGAGAGCCTTGCCGCGAAAGGTCAGAACACGTGAACGCCAGGATTTGAGAACATGGTCCACCGCAGAAATGCGCGGGCGCCAATTATCCTCTTCCAGGTTACCAGGACCGATAAACACTCCAAGGACCTTGAGTTTCGAAGGTGTCCAATCGAAAGGGACGGGGGAGTCCGTACGGCCCCGCCAGCCGCCCAACCAAAGGCCCTTGGACTTTCCGAAATTGATCTTTGACCCGGACGCCCGCTCATACTGATGATAAACTTCCAGAGCAGCTTTGATCCCATCGTCGGATGTTAAAATTAACGACGTGTCGTCAGCATACTGAGATATGGGGGATAGTGGGGGACACCCCGGGAGGGAAAGGCCAACGATACGGGGGTTGGAGCGAATACTACAGGCAAGGACCTCCGAAACCAAAACGTACAACAGAGGAGACAGGGGACACCCCTGCCGGACACCTCGCGAGAGACCGAAAAACGGTGTCAGATGACCATTTACATTAATGGCACTTTGGACCTGCCTGTAGAACAAGTCTACCCAAGCAATGAATTGGGGGCCGAAACCCATGGTGACAAGGGTAGATCGCAGAAAGCCCCAATCCACCCGGTCGAAGGCCTTTTCTTGGTCGAGGGATAAGATTGCAACCGCGGTGCCCGTAGACTCCGCATAACTCACAACATCACGGAGAAAGGTGACATTCTCCCCTATGAACCGACCCGGCACTCCACACGTCTGGTCCCGGTGCACGACCAGGTGAATGACACGGAGGAGCCGGCCAGCAATGGTTCGTGATGCCAGTTTATAGTCGACATTCAACAGCGAAATGGGACGCCAATTCTTTGGATCAAGACGATCCCCCTTTTTAAAAGACAACGAGATCACACCTCTACGCTGAGAGAGAGACAAAGAACCGGAGGAAAAACAGTCGTTAAGAACAGCTACGAGATCAGCACCGACTACGTCCCAGAAACGAAGATAGAACTCCGCTGGAAGGCCATCCAGTCCAGGAGCCTTGTTCCGCTTCATGCCCTTGAGAGCCTCATAGACCTCGAGGGGGGTGAGGAGGCCCTCACAACTATCAGCCCGATCTCGCGGAAGGACAGAAGACAGATTACCCAAAAGAGAAGATTGGATCAAAGTGTCAGTAGGAGAAGCCGTATATAAGTCGGAATAGAAAGAGCCGAGAGTGGCACACAAAGCAACAGAAGAAGAAACAATAGAGCCACCGGGCTCTCTCAGCGCAGAGATGCGGCGGTCGGCAGACCGCTTCTTTTCCAGGCGGAAGAAATAGGCCGAGGAGGACTCACCCTCCTCAACCCACTTAACTCTTGATCGCACTTGAGCACCCTTGGCAACGTAGGTGTCCATAGCTGCCAGATCCGCCAGCGCAGATCGGTAAGGGCCCGCGCAGGAGGTCATGCCAGCATCCAGCTTGGCCCGAAGATGATCGATCAAGCGAACGAGGGCAGCCCTCGATGCAGTTGTTTGAGATGACTTTTTGCGACAGTACCTGATGGTAAGGCCTTTTATCCGTCCTTTCCCGCGGTCCCACCATTTGGCGAGAGAGGGGAAGCCAGGAAGGGTACGACGCCACGAAATCCACTCTTCCCTAACGAGCTGGCAATATTCCGGGTCATCTAACATGGATATGTTCAGTTTCCAGTAGCCTGGCCCAGGTGGGATGACGTCGGGAACAGAGACAGACAGCACTACTGCACTGTGGTCCGAAAAGGGGCAGCAGTACATAGCGCAAGAGGACACCGATGGGAGCCAGGCAAAGGGCACCCCAAACAGATCAATGCGCGACGCCAAACTGCCATCCCACCTGGTCCAGGTGAAACCCGAGGAGGAGGGATGGAGGTAACGCCACACATCCATAACACAACATGCCTCGAAAAGCTGGGCCAGCGAAGAGGAACTGTCTCTGTATGAACTTGCAGGTTCAGAACCACGCCGGTCAAGGGCTCGGTCAAAGACGGCGTTGAAATCCCCAGTAAGCACAGTAGGGACAGATGGATCGACTTTTGAATGGAGGTCATCAAGGAATTTATTCCGCGCAGGGTTGCAGTTAGGGGCATAGACACAGACCACACGGAAGACTTTGCCAAAGAGAGAGAATTCACATTGCAGATAACGACCATCGGCAGACCAGGAGTTTAGAAGAGATAAAGAAGAACGATAGAGAATAACACAACCACACGAGTGAACAGAACCAGGAGCCAACACAGACGAAAAGCCGGACGATGAAAACCACAAAGAACACTCAGCCAGAGTGACACAATGAGTTTCTTGCAGGCAGACAACATCAACCTTCACGGGGAGGGAACGCAACCACTGCAGAAAGCCAAACCTTTTAGACTGGTCCCGCAGACCATTACAGTTTAAGGTAAGGATGGAAAGAGCCATCACTGCGCACAAAAGGGAAGCCATCATGCTTAGGTCTTCTTCTTACCGCCCGAGGACCTCTTGCCAGCCTTACCCAATGCTGCTGCAGATGGTTTTGCAAGCTTCTTACGCCGGGACAAAGCCGACGTAGCCGGAGGTTCTGGATCCGGGTCTTGGGGGGTTGACTCAGAACCAGCGTCCGATGCAGGCCTCTTACGAGTAGCCATGGCCGGAGCTGTATCCATTTCGGAAAGCTCGTCAGCCAGGGCCAAAGAGCTAACATTATTCTTACTGGTACCTTTACCACTAGTAGAGCCTTTTTTGGCATTCTTATCCTCTTTACTATTTACTTTAGCAGGGACCACACTTGCAGTTTCCCCTTTACTAGATAAATTATCAGTAGCGCTACCGTGATTAACGTTAACTACACTAATTGAATTAGGGGCACTGTCAGTACCACCATTTACTTCATTACTAGACACTAGTTCACTATCATTATTTTCAGTTGACCCAGAAGGGGTCTTACCCGAGGCGTCTGCCCCTCTAGTTTGCTCATCATTCGGAGCCTCACTATTTCCTTTACAATTACTGACATTACTCTCTGACCCAGTCCGAGGAGAAAGATCAGTATTAGCGCTGGCATTGGTTAGATACTCAGCGAACTCAACCTCTTGTGGGGCACTATCAGCAAGTTGTCTAACAAAACTATTAGCTGCAACAGACAGCATTTGGACTGCCTGGGTAGCATAAGCCTCATCCTCAAAGAGAGGAGCACCCGACACCGAGGCCTGGGTACTAGCCGCTATCCCATCGGCCACAGGGTCACCACTGGCCGGGGGGACGACAGGAATCTGTGCCTGTACCAGTTGGCCGCTGGAGTCCAAAACAGGGGTGCCCAATTCCATGCCTGACACCTGGGAGGCCGCTTCACCCACCAAGGGTTCGGCTTCACTATCACCATCGACAGCGTCTTCGCACTCGATATCACCAGCCGCCTCAGCAGCATCGCCCTCATCAATGTCACCCCCATCATCGCCAGCCTCTTCCTCCCCACCAGCGCTACCAACCGGGGCCCCAGGGGCCACCGGGGGGGCCTGGGGAAGGATCCATGCAGATGTACACTCCCTAGCAAAGTGCCCCGCCTTGTGGCAGCGGCGGCACTTACCCTTATCAGGGCACTGTTTTGCCGCGTGTCCAACTTGTCTACAAATATCGCATCGCAAAGGCTGGTCACGGTACCACACCTTGCAGCGAATACCCCCGATGGAAATGAAACGAGGGATTTCCTTTTTGACAACCATTTTGACAAGACGGCAGCCAGTAGAGACTGACGGCTTGCCAGGCCACATTTGATGGCGGACAGACTTGATCTCACCATAGCTTGAAAGCGCGTTCTTAACTGATTCCACTGGGCCCTCATAAGGAAACCAGTGGACGACGACCATACTAACTTGAGGGGGTGGTGGGGGGGGAGAAATGACCTCACATTCGACCCCATTAAGAACCACCGACCCACATTCCTGATAGTGGAACATAGCTAACGCACCCTTTTCATGATCAAAAGTCACCTTGGCAATAAAACCGGGGCACTGCTGGATAGACACAACTTTAGCAACATGCCCAGTTTTCTCTTGGAAGTGGGCATCTATATAACTAATTATTTGTGTGGAACTTGTCCCATTAGGGAACAAATTACAACGTATGTCAATGGTTCTTTGGAAACCAACCATAATTAAGATTTTGTAGTGTCCAAGACTCAACAAGAAACGTGAGTTCGGCCCCACGCAACACAGCCCAAAACTGGATGGGCGACCGAAAAATTTTGTTTCGCCGAAAACACACCGGAAAAATCGGAAAACGCCGAACACCCGGAAACCACGGTCGAAAAAGGCCGAAGAAAGGACCGAAAAAACCCTCCGAAATTGGCACGAAGCCGGAAATCGGCAGGGTTGCCGAAGAAGTCCGAAAAACGCCGAAAGATAAAAAGGCGAAAGAGGACTAAAATCGACCAAAAGACAAATACTCACAAGAGTCCGTGCCCCAAGAGTGATCCTGCGCAGAATCCCAAAGCAGAGTGAATACTGTGGAGGTGAAGGAGTAAATCCTGGGCCTCGTCAGTGCAGTTTTTTTTATGTTTAAGGTGGACGGCCGGGCCCCGATGAAGGGAGGTGCAATCCCGCCGACCTACATGTCTAATCCCAACCCATTGGCTTACGTGCAATGCCTTAGGGAAGGGGACCACCAGAAACGAGGGCCACCAGACGCCAAACTCGCTGGGGAATCGAACCCCACCTCACTTAAAAATTAACACACTCACACCCAAAAATTAAACACACCCGCTCATTACTTAACTAATTATTTTCTTTTGTTTTTCTTTTTATGACCTTAATTAATTACTTTGGGAACTTTTTGTTGAAAAATTTTATAGCAGTCTTAAAGTCCTCATCTTTCAAACCAATAAAGCGGGGATCTGAAGTCCAACGGCAAAAACGTTTTCGCTGATCAGGCGGTTTACGATAATCAACCGCAATCTCCCACAGGATTGCACGGTGGTCTGCAGAACAGGCTGCCAATTCCGGAACTTCAAGGAAAACATCAGGGCCATTGCGGATATCACTCATGGGTGAAACCACAGGACTTTTAGATGCGGCCTGTTGAGTCCTCTTAACTGAAACGGGAACAGAGGAAGCGGGGCGTTTCCGGGAAACAGTGGTCCAGGGACCACTTTCACCAGCCATGTCAGAGTCAGCAGGGTTAGCAAAACCCTCGGTTGCTGATATAATATTCTCATTTCCAGTCGTTTCACAAGAGGCGAACCGGTCTTCGCTTGCATCAGAGTCTGGAGGTGAACCAACTTCATCTTCAGAGTCTTCAATAGCAGTGTCGGGGGTCTCTTCTTCGGCGGGAGTGCTCTTCACCGGAGGAACAGCCACACCGTTCTCTGTAACAGGGGCGTCAGCCTCAGCTGGAGCAGCCACGGTCACCTTACAATTCCGAGCCAAGTGCCCATCTTGATGACACCGGAAGCATTTTCCTTTGAGAGGACAATCAGCTGACTTGTGGCCAACTTTCCGGCAAGTCCCACACTGGAGGGGTTGCCCCCTATACCAAGTTTTACAACGAACACCGCGGATAGGGATAAACGGTGGAATGACATTCCTAATGACCATTTGGACGATGCGTGACCCGGTGGACACTGAAGGCCTTCCGGGCCAAACCTGATTGCGAACAGATTTGACCGTACCATATGCAGACAAAGCTGTGCTGATGGCGTCGTTTGATCCCTCAAAGGGGAACCAAGAAACTACAACAGTAGTAAGCTGGGGTGGGGGAGGAGGAGGTTTGACCACCCTACACTCTACATCACCCAACTTGATGACACCTAACTCCTCAAAAAATAACTTAGCAACATCCCCGTTCTCTGCAAAAGTGACTCTGGCAACACGGCCAGGGCATGCCTGCACCGCAGCCACCCGATGATCAGACTCTCGGTCGAAAAAACCCAGCAACAGACCAACCGCTTGCGAAAAAAGTACCTCCTCAGGGAGCCCCTGACAATCGACGTCGATAGTCCTATTAAAGGACACGACCATGCTGAAGTTCGGACCCAACCCAAAGGGATGGGTGACCGAAACAGAGAAAAAGCAAAAAGAAAAGCAAGTTCGGATCGACCGAGAAATCCCAAAAAAGGGATGGGCGACCAAACAGAACCAAAGAAAAAACACTGCCAAGGAGGAAGAAAGTTGCAAGTTTTCCCTCCCGGCAGGTACTCACTTATCCAACAAAAATCCTCAGAAACCTCAAAAACAAACCAAAACAAACTCCCAACCACTAGGGAAAGGAGCGAACACTTACCAACAAGCAAAAGTCGAGTCAGTGCAGTTTTTTTATGTTTAAGGTGGACGGCCGGGCCCCGATGAAGGGAGGTGCAATCCCGCCGACCTACATGTCTAATCCCAACCCATTGGCTTACGTGCAATGCCTTAGGGAAGGGGACCACCAGAAACGAGGGCCACCAGACGCCAAACTCGCTGGGGAATCGAACCCCACCTCACTTAAAAATTAACACACTCACACCCAAAAATTAAACACACCCGCTCATTACTTAACTAATTATTTTCTTTTGTTTTTCTTTTTATGACCTTAATTAATTACTTTGGGAACTTTTTGTTGAAAAATTTTATAGCAGTCTTAAAGTCCTCATCTTTCACACCAATAAAGCGGGGATCTGAAGTCCAACGGCAAAAACGTTTTCGCTGATCAGGCGGTTTACGATAATCAACCGCAATCTCCCACAGGATTGCTCGGTGGTCTGCAGAACAGGCTGCCAATTCCGGAACTTCAAGGAAAACATCAGGGCCATTGCGGATATCACTCATGGGTGAAACCACAGGACTTTTAGATGGGGCCTGTTGAGACCTCTTAACTGAAACGGGAACAGAGGAAGCGGGGCGTTTCCGGGAAACAGTGGTCCACGGACCACTTTCACCAGCCATGTCAGAGTCAGCAGGGTTAGCAAAACCCTCGGTTGCTGATATAATATTCTCATTTCCAGTCGTTTCACAAGAGGCGAACCGGTCTTCGCTTGCATCAGAGTCTGGAGGGGAACCAACTTCATCTTCAGAGTCTTCAATAGCAGCGTCGGGGGTCTCTTCTTCGGCGGGAGTGCTCTTCACCGGAGGAACAGCCACACCGTTCTCTGTAACAGGGGCGTCAGCCTCAGCTGGAGCAGCCACGGTCACCTTACAATTCCGAGCCAAGTGCCCATCTTGATGACACCGGAAGCATTTTCCTTTGAGAGGACAATCAGCTGACTTGTGGCCAACTTTGCGGCAAGTCCCACACTGGAGAGGTTGCCCCCTATACCAAGTTTTACAACGAACACCGCGGATAGGGATAAACGGTGGAATGACATTCCTAATGACCATTTGGACGATGCGTGACCCGGTGGACACTGAAGGCCTTCCGGGCCAAACCTGATTGCGAACAGATTTGACCGTACCATATGCAGACAAAGCTGTGCTGATGGCGTCGTTTGATCCCTCAAAGGGGAACCAAGAAACTACAACAGTAGTAAGCTGGGGTGGAGGAGGAGGAGGCTTGACCACCCTACACTCTACATCACCCAACTTGATGACACCTAACTCCTCAAAAAATAACTTAGCAACATCCCCGTTCTCTGCAAAAGTGACTCTGGCAACACGGCCAGGGCATGCCTGCACCGCAGCCACCCGATGATCAGACTCTCGGTCGAAAAAACCCAGCAACAGACCAACCGCTTGCGAAAAAAGTACCTCCTCAGGGAGCCCCTGACAATCGACGTCGATAGTCCTATTAAAGGACACGACCATGCTGAAGTTCGGACCCAACCCAAAGGGATGGGTGACCGAAACAGAGAAAAAGCAAAAAGAAAAGCAAGTTCGGATCGACCGAGAAATCCCAAAAAAGGGATGGGCGACCAAACAGAACCAAAGAAAAAACACTGCCAAGGAGGAAGAAAGTTGCAAGTTTTCCCTCCCGGCAGGTACTCACTTATCCAACAAAAATCCTCAGAAACCTCAAAAACAAACCAAAACAAACTCCCAACCACTAGGGAAAGGAGCGAACACTTACCAACAAGCAAAAGTCGAGTCAGTGCAGTGCTGATGCTAGGATGGGGGAGAACCGAGACGGTCACCCCAAACGACCCAACCTTTGTGGTATCGTCTAAGCCATGCCAGAGTGCTCAAACTAGAGTAAACTAACGAGCATTCACAATTGCAACAGTAATGACTCATCCTTGATAGAGTGCTCAATTTAGACATGAAAGCAAAGCTTTGTATGCCAAAGAGCTATATATATATATATATATATATATATATATATATATATATATATATATATATATATATATACCAGAGAGGAGCTCACTCAATTCATAACCGCAGTCAATTCTTTTCACCCGGCCCTGAAATATACCTGGGAAATTTCTGACAATTCTTTATCCTTTTGAGACATCAAAGTTTCAATTGAAGGTAACGGTTTATGCACTAGTGTGTATGACAAACCTACAGACTCGCATAATTACTTGTTATATTCGTCTTCGCATCCATCTCACGTTAAGAATTCCATTCCTTTTTCTCATTTTTTGACTTCGTCGTTTATATAGTGATGACTCTGATTTCCACCACAAATCAGAGTCAGTGTGCCAGTTTTTCGATAAACGTGGTTACCCTGTTTCTGTCGTTCAAGCGGGTTACCACCGCGCCCAACTTATTGATCGACATTCAGCACTACAAACGTCGCATAAGGAAGATTCCGACCGCATTCCACTCACTCTCACGTTTCACCCTCACAACCACTCAGTTAAATCCATCATTCTTAAAAACTTTAAATTACTTCAAAACGATCCAGAGACAAGCGCTATCTTTTCGCATCCTCCGCTCGTTTCATTCAAACGCGACAAAAACATAGGAAATTTTTCGGTCAGAAGTTCTTTTCAGACTAATGACCAACCAGGCACTTTTAAATGCGCTCGTGCACGATGCAAAACGTGTCCTTTCATTCACAACACTGATAAAATATCGGGACCTAAACGATCCATTAAGATCACCGATCACTTCACGTACACCTCCGCCAATGTAATCTATTGCATAACTTGCACTTATTGCAAAAAGATATACATCGGCGAAACAGGCAGAAGACTAGGTGACCAATTCCGAGAACACCTTCGAGACGTGGAAAAGAATGACAAGGACACATCGAAACCAGTCGCTAGACATCTTAATTTACCTAATCATTCTAAGCAACATATGGTAATATGCGGTCTTTCCTTACACTTAGGTAACACGGAAAGCCGTAAAACTCTTGAACAAAAGCTCATCTTTCAAACCGGTAGTCTAAATCCACAGGGATCAACGAACGCTTTTCATTCCACTAATTTATTCGTGTTTTTCTCGTTGCCATGTTCCCACCAATAACGTAGCTACATTTTCTGCCTTTAAAAGCACACACAACCCACAATTCCTCTATTCGCTCCGACGAAGGGCTAACGCTCGAAACGTCAGCTTTTGTAATCGTTACGGTGGCCAATTTACCATTTCAACTTTATTGATATATCTAAATTATTTCGTTACTCCCACCGACGCAGCCCCAAACAGTTTCTTTCGAAACTATCAGCCTTTATTCATTTATATATATAGATATTTAACAATTATTCCACGAGTGCGCGTTGGATATGAGATGATAGATAGCCAACGAGGCGTGCAACGCCGAATTGGCTATAATCTTCTTATATCCAACAAGCGCGAGTGGAATAATTGTTTTATTGAAACAACGTTCCCAAGATATAAGACAATTAAATCTTCTCGACTTTATTTTGTAAGAAGAAACCGGATGTTACAATGTACAGATATTAGGTTATGGTATATTGGTTCATAAGCCAGAATGGCTAAGCCAATAAAAAGTCTTGAATTGCATTATCCAATGATCCAGTTATTAATAAATATGCGTGTGTGTGTGCGCGTGTGTGCGTGTGTGCGTGTGAGTGTGTGTGTCTTTTTCTACCTACATTTGCCTAGTAGCACCACACGCGTTACAAAGAAAGTCGCCAAGACAGTGTTAAATGGACCGTAAACTATACTATTTTCTGTTCCATTTAGTTTTTCCGTGGGAAGATTAAACCTAATTTTGCTTTTGACGTTGGTCCTACATGACATGGTTTTAACATGCTTTTTTTCCCCAGGAACTCATTCAAAATGCGGAGGATGCGAATGCCAGACATGTTAAGTTTTTGCATGACAAAAACAGTTATGGAACTGAATATCTCTTTGATGAGGAGCTCTCACAATTTCAGGTGATAATCGACTATCTGTACAAATAGGTTTAGAAAAGAAACCTCAAAACTACATGAAGCAAATTTCATGTTTTACGACATTGGACTTTAAGCGGCTTTTGCGCTTTGTCGTGTTTTTACTGCTGACAAAAACTTGGTTTAGAGTTTAAAAACAGTGGAGTAACCTTAACCTATGTCAAAAGGAATAACCGGTAAAACCAACCTGGACAGACGTTAACGATCTATCTGCTGAAGGAGATAATTGGAATTGAAATTTGTTTCGGTTTCCGTGGCGGTAAGCAACCAGGAATATTGCCTGCACCCATTTATACTTTGAGATCCCTCTGAATTTACATTGCTGCCAAGTTTGAGTCGTTATCTCTCTCCATGGTTTTCTTCATAGGGTCCAGCACTTTATTCCTACAACGATGCGACGTTTGGGAAAGACGACTGGAAAGGAATACGTCTTGTTAACGATAGTATCAAGGTGGAAGACCCCATGAAAGTTGGTCGGTTCGGCTTGGGCTTTAAGTCTGTACTGCATATGACAGGTACGTCATAATGGACCCTAATGGGGTTCTATCAAGGGGAAATAGTCGGGACATCTCTGCCACTGTATTGCACTAGATTCGTTTCAAACTAGATTCGTTTCAATGTATACACCGTGATGGCATCTTTCCACACTACTATGAACACTCTAATTCTAGCACTTTTCTTGTCAGTAAAAGCCTGTTGTGTTTACATGACGAACAAAATAATACATCGTTGCTTTTAGATATGGAATTTTTCCTCACGTATTCAACTCGATATCTCGCTTGTTCGCTGCGCTCACTCGTGACCTTTCGAGTTAAACACTCAGAAAGGAATTCTATATCTATGCGCACCCAAGTATATTTATCTATAGAACTATGTTATCGGTAAGGTTGCTCCTGAGACGCCTTGTATTATTTATACTAATATGACATTTAAATTATACAATGAAATATATGAAGTTCATATATTTTGAACTGCGGTATTAGATACATATGATACACGATCATATTGCTTAAATAGCGCTATCTACTGCGAGGATCGTGTATCATATGTATGACATTTAAATTATTATTAAGATCCATTTTGTACTTATTTGACATTGCTGATTTATTGAAATCGAAGAAATAAAAATATACGCGTTCTCTTTTCTTAAAGATTTACCAAGTGTGCTTAGCGCTGAAAAAATTGGATTCATTGACCCTCATGGAGTTTACTTTTCTGATAAACGGAACAGAAGAACCGGCAGATGTTGGAGACTTGATGAGGATTGTGTGGAGATGGACAAAATACCGGATCAGTTTCTCCCTTTCAAAGGAATCTTCGACTGTACGGAAGAAGTATTTTCCGATGGTTATTACGATGGCACACTGTTCCGTTTCCCACTGAGGACCACATCCTCTGATCTATCGAACACACTCTACACCGAAGAGAAAATGGACACTTTGTTTGAAAGTTTTGAAGCTGATGCTCACTTAGTTCTTCTGTTTCTGCAACACTTGGAGTCAATTGAGCTTTACGTTCGAGAAGAGTCACAGGCTAGCCCCAGAAGAACCTTACGGGTTAGAATTGCCGACAAAAGCCTGGAAGAAGTTCGCCATAAGAGAAAAGAGTTCCTTTCAAAAATTAGTCTTGGGAAATTGATTCTCCACTCTGTTTCTGTGACTTATCCGATCACCATAGAGACAATCAAGTTCAGCTCATCTCATGAAACGGACCTTCTTCAGCAGTACTCCTTTCTCGTCACCAATTCCTTTTGTGGAGGAGAGGTTTCATTGACCTTTAAACGGCTGATGACAGATAAAGAGCTAAACTATCTACCCATAGTGGGTGTTGCCATGCCATTGCCTAATAATCCTGAAATGCAGACGCCAGATATCGAGGGCCACGTGTTTTGTTTCTTGCCACTACCAGTTCCGATGAGGAGCCTAACAGGTCTGCCAGTACACCTAAATGGCTTCTTTGCTTTGAGTCAGAACAGGCGTTACATTAAGTTTCCAAATGCAGATCAAGAAGAGCGAGAAAGGATGGGTCGGCAACTGGCAGATAAGTCACTGTTGTGGAATAAGTGTCTGCTGGAGGAGGCCATACCCAGTGCATATGCCACTCTGATTTTACAAGCTATAAAAGGGGAGTCCTGTTTTCTATCAAGAACATCAATTTACAAGTAAGGCGTAGTATTTTTCAAATCTGTCATTAGTGTGCTTTCATTTCACCAAATGTCACCAGAAAGTCATATAAAATAACGAGTGCTCTCCTCAGATAAACATGCGTGTATGAAGCAATCTTGTTTATGAAATAGTCCCTTAGCTTAGTACTAGCACCAGATTTTTTTAATCTCATCGACTAGCTAAATAGCTTTTTCTGATCTTAGATTTTCAATCAATAATAAGAGGTTGCCTTCACTGAGATAAAGAAATTTTGATGCAGTTTATTTCGAGAAAACTCAACTTTGATCTGTTTTAAAGCGAAAGTCCTACTGTTTTGAAATTCAGTCTAATTATGATACCTTGGTTTTTGTCTTTTAGAGCGTGGCCAAATGTTGTCTGTATTGACCCGAAGTGGAAGAAGCTCATCAATCCTTTTTTTAGCACACTGTTACAGCAAAATGTTGTTCACACAAATGCAGATTCTGGACGCTGGATTAGAGTACAAGAAGCCGTTTTCGACAGACTTGACGTAAATGACACCAAAGAACTGCTTGTGCGAGTGTTACTGGAAGCTAATGTGCCAGTGGTGTCTGTACCAAACCATGTCATCACGGCCGTTACTTGCTATACCTTTGCCAAGGAAATAAACTCCAGCTTGATGAGATCGACCATGAAGAAAACTCCGACATGTTATAAAAAGCTTGATAGGCATGAAAAACTTTTGCTCCTAGAATTCTGTTTGAAAGATGGCAAATTTAATGAGATCTGTGATTTGGAGCTGTTGCCTCTTTCTGATGGGAGCTTCATCAAATTCGCAAGTCACTCGAAGCCCGTGTATATCTGCTCAGAGGAACATCCTGTGAACTTTTTCCTGGACTAGAACATCGTTTCTTAGATGAAACGATTGATGAGGAGATCACTGATAAGAAGATCACTCAGAGGCTTGTATCTGCAGGAGAGCAAGGTGAAATGCCTTTCTAATTCCATAACTCTTGATTTAAGACCAGTTATTCCCATGGCATGGTCTCCGAACTAACAATCTCTTGCAACTGCACTTCTCAGACAAAATTCAGTGACAAAATGTAAATGTTATGCATCTGACGTTTTATTCCGTTCCTTGCATTTCTAGGGTAGTTCCTAAGATATTGTCGGCTCAATTCCTTTTTGGTTGGCTTTTCACAACGGAAGCAGTCAATATTATACGTCTTACTTCTTTTCAGGATCCACACAGTTGCGGATTCTTCATAAGGATGATGTAAGAACTCTTCTTCCACAAGCACTGCCCTTTGAGTGGAGCAACGGAAACACCGTCTCATGGTACCTTGAAGATTGTTATCATAACCATCCACCCAAAGGATGGATTAGGGTTGTGTGGAGGTATCTGCAAAATTATTTTTCCAATGCAGGTGATATTCTCAGCCTCGGTAAACTGCCGCTACTTCCGCTAAGCTTGTCAAAGACACCAGTCACCTTGGCGCGACTTAGTGAACCATCCAGAGTAGTAGTAAAACATCTATATGGTCACTGCCTAGACGACGGTGTTTCATGTGTTCTTATCAAGCTTGGTGTGCTTATCATGACCGATTATCCCTCATTCATTGGCCTCCATCCAGCCGTTTTAGGAAGGTTTGTTCATCCGCCATCCGTTCAAGGTGTTTTGAAAGCAATGGTGGTTTCCTCAAGGATGATGGGTAGTGGAAAGCTTCCCGAAATCGTACGTACAGAACTCTCTACTGAGGAAAAACAACTCCTGAGATCATTTTTCGTTAATGTCAGGGACACACACTTGGGTCCCCTAGAGTCTGATATTCTGTGCTCTTTACCAGTTTTTGAGACTTATTCGAAAAAATTCGTGTCAAAAAATGATGGTCTGAGTGCTGCACCCCCTGAGCCTCTTCCCATTACACTGAAAAGAGACCTAATTGATGTTACTCAAGAAGACTCAATGGCTTATGCACGTCTCCTAAGAGTTAAGATTCTGGCGCCCATCGAGTTGCTGTGTCAGGTTGTGTTTCCAGATGTCGAGCGGGGATGTTACTCCAATGAAGAAATTGACAAGCTGATGAGCTATGTGTTGGACCGTTATGCAAGTATTATCCGCAAGAATGCGCATTTCAAGCGGATTTTAAAGAACTTGGGGTTTGTTTCCAGGGAGAGAGGGCGAGCGAGGCCTTATGAACTCTTTGACCCCCGACAAGCCAATATTAAAAATCTATTCGTCCACGAGGATGTTTTCCCTACTTCCACATACGTTAGCCCTTCAGTACTTATGGTACTTGAAGAACTGGGAATGAAAGGCGAGGATGACGTCACCGCGACTGACCTGTATCAAAGCGCGAAGGTGGTCAGTAAGTTTCCCGAGCGTCCGACTTCAAAACGGAAATCTGAGGCAATCCTTTACTTTCTTGACAAGGATCCACACAAGATGCTTGGCCTGGTTAGCGGACAGACATTGGGGAAGCTATTGACCACTATCCCTTGGGTATCAAGACAAGAACAGCGGCCCTATGGTTACCCCTCTAGCCTTCCGTTTTGGGAAAGAGAAGAAGGAGAAATTGAACGACTTTTCAAGCCAATTGAATTAAAGAGCCACCAGTTTGCAAACCTAATTGGAACTGTAATTCCTGTAGTTGGCGTGGATATATCGAATGCGATCAGCAAATATTTCGGTTGGCACAATGAACCTCGTGTCTTCCAAGTACTCCAGCACTTAAAAACTGCGGTTAACTGCTATTCGCAAGAGAAAAAACCGCACTACATTGTGATGTTGACAGAAATATACAGGTTTCTAGGTGAGCACTACAATGATGTAGCTGAGGCATTTGACTCCATTGACGTCTTCTCGTGGGTATGGAATGGAGATGGATTTTCCTTACCAGGTCACTTACTTGCTACAAGACCATGCATTGATCTCACACCCTACATACAGTGTCTTCCTTTAGAAATGAGGCCACATAATCGTCTTTTTATGTACTTTGGCATGCAGGAGGAATGCGATCCATCTGTTCTGGTGCAGGCCCTTGGGATGATGAAGGCGAAACACGACAATGAAATTGTGACTCCTTCAGAAGTGAAACACGATCTTCAGTTGTCTGTCAATATCCTGAACGAGTTGGCGGGTGAGAATCTATCTGAAGAGCTCCAAACACACATCCTGTTCCCAACGTATCAAGAAGACAATTCCTATGTCAGGCTTAAGCCCGTAGAAAGCTGCATGTATGGAGAAGAAAATCACGACGAAGAAATCGACCACTTCTATGTACACCCGAGTGTCCCAAATGCAACTGCTGCGCGTCTTGGTGTGCCAAGTGTAACAAACCGGCTGCTTGATGCTGATGAGCTGGCCCTTGGAGAAGAGTTTGGACAAGGAGAGAAACTTACCACTAGACTTAATCGCGTCCTCGAAGAGTACACGGATGGCTTTTCAGTTTTAAAGGAGCTTATTCAAAACGCAGACGATGCAGGGGCCACAGAGGTCAGATTTTTGTATGACGAGAGGACGAATGAGGAAGCAATGAGTTGTCTGATTGACGAGGGAATGAAGAGTTGCCAAGGCCCTGCGTTGTGGGTTTACAACGATGCAACATTTAAGGATGAAGACTTTGAGAACATTAAAAAATTGAACGAAGCAACGAAACAGTACGACACCGAAAAGATTGGTAGATTTGGACTGGGCTTCAATGCAGTTTACAATTTAACAGATGTTCCCATGTTCATAAGCAGAAACAACTTTGTGATTTTTGATCCCCATACGTCGTACCTCGGGAAGGCTCTTAAAGACAAAAGGAAGCCCGGAATAAAGATTGATGTCAACAAAGATGTGAGCAGGCTTCGTAACTTTAGAAATCAGTTTAAACCATTCAATGGAATATTTGGCTGTGATCTAAATCTAAACAAAGAGGACAACTCGTTCAGTGGAACTCTGTTTCGATTCCCGTTGAGAACAAGTGAGCAAGCTCTCAGAAGTGAGATAAAAAAGCTGGCGTATAACGACACACAAATGCGAGAACTACTACTTATGCTGGTAAATGGGGCCAAAACCTTACTTCTCTTTACACAGAACGTCCTCCGCGTTAGCATTTTTTCTTTGAACACATCCAACGTCCAAGAAGAAACAGTCAAATTGATGTTTAAGGTCTCCAAGTCATTATCTAAAGAGGGAACGGTAAGAGCCTTGTCCGTCCCTGTTTCCCTTCCTCCCACCGCAAACATTTTGAAGGTTCATGAACAGAATTTCTTGAAGCAATGCCGTTTCCTTCAAGCGGCGTCGCGAGTTGTTCAAGCATCCAAAAAGGGACATGCAAGCACACTGATTAAGTCCTCGTTGATAGTTAACGTTCATTGTGTTTTTACGGAATGCGGTCTACGTTTCTTTAAACCTGATGCAGCAACTATTCATTCCGAATGTACAGTCTGGCTAATAGTCTCCTCCATGGGAGATGGAAGGGCACTGCAATTTGCCAAGAATGATCTAAGCCTCATTCCATCAGGAGGGGTAGCTGTTCAGCTAGTTGCGATCGACGCCGACAACTTTGTGCCTGTACCTGTTTGTAAGAGTGGTGATGGAATTGATGTCAATGGGAATCTTTTCTGCTTCCTTCCTCTTCCCATCTACAGTGGCCTTCCAGTTCATATAAATGGAGCGTTCGCACTAGCTGCTAACCGACGCCATTTACAGGAAAAACTCGATGGTGACATAGAATGTTATGGTGCTGACTGGAACAAAGCGCTGATGGTAGATTCCATCTGCTCAGCTTATGTCTGTCTCCTTGAAGATATAAGGTCAATTGCTCCAACTGACGGGTCTTATAAGTTCCATTCTTTGTGGCCAAAAATTGATGAAGTATTCCCGAAGCTCCGATGCCTCACGCAATCATTTTACACGCAGATGTCCACTGGAGGTCTTGCCTTGTTTTCTGATGGAGAGAACTGGTTTACTATTAACGAGGTGGTATTCCTTCATCCAGCTCTTCGAAATGATCCTTTGATTGGCGACACTTCATTCAGAGTTTTCCAGCTTTTAATGAGCGACCGCGCAGTGGTTATTGATGTCCCTTTTTCTGTCGTTAATTCTCTCGAAAGCTGTGGAAACGGGGAAGTGATTAACTCAAAAACCTACGACAAAGATAGATTTTTTCGTCAACTCTTTTTCCCGAACATCTCCGCAGTGCCTTCAGAGATGAGAGATACGCTGGTGTTGCATGCATTGGATAACAGCTGTGATGATTTGGTCAAAACTCATTCTTGTATTCCGGCATCGCCACTTGGCGAGTCACTTAGACGTCCTTCTGAGCTCATTCACCCCGGCAAAGATGCAGCTCGCCTCTTTCTGCCTGAAGATGGCAGATTTCCATGTGGAAATGCAGAAACCTTTATGAATCCTGGGCGACTTGCAAAGCTTGAGCTTTTAGGAATGGCATCGGATTATCTTCCTTGGCAGGAAATGGCAGAAAGAGCTGAAAGTATCAATGAACTCAAGTTTGTAAACAGTAAAGCAGCGGAGGAGAGAGCGATTGAATTTGTGAAATCTCTAGAGAAGAAGGTAGAGCGCAAAGATGAAACTTCTTCAGAGCTGATAAGACAAAGAATACTGGAGGCTCAGTTTCTTCCAGCTCTGAGTAAACCAGTTAACTTTCCTTTACCTTGGAAGGCTGAAGAGTATGAAAAAAATGTGCTGTTCGCCCCAAAAGATGTGTTTCTAGAAAAGGAAAAGTATCGCTTGTGTAGCTTAAAGCCGCTTATCGGGTTGTCCATCTCTCAAGATGTTGAGGAGTTTCTAAATCTTAGGAAGAAGCACGCAAAGCTAAACCATGTCATATTGCAACTGAAAGTGGCGATGGCTTCCGAAGTTGAGTCGTCAAACGCTAAGGAAATCGTAGAGATAAACTCAGTATGCAGAGCAGTCTATTCCTACTTAGAAAGAGCCATCAGTAAAGGGGCAACCATCAACGATATTCCACAGGACCAGAAATGTATTTTATATGATAGAGAGTTTCTTTACCCAAGTCAGGTGGCTTTTCATCTCAACAATGATTGTGCGCCATATCTTTACCAGCTTCCAAAAGGGTATGCAGAAGATTTTCCCAAGCTTTTGAGAGTCTTCGGTGTCAAAGAATGTTTTGACGAGAATGATTTTATCTTAGTTCTACGGCAGATCAAAGAGTTATTTTCTGAAAACGAACTGGACGAGAAAAATCTTAAAGTAGCAGTACGTCTGGCAGTACAACTTGGAGAAAGACTACAAACAAGTAGAAATGACCCTGCTTTATTAAAAGAAGAGCGGGAAACCATTTACCTTCCCGACTCTTCGGGAGTGATGAGGGAAATATCTGAGCTTTGTATTAAGGACTGCCCATGGATGCCTGACGAAGAAGGAGTACATTTTGTTCATGCGAAAGTTCCTTGGCCAACTTGTGACCATATTGGTGTGAAAACTCGAAGAGAAGAGGCTCTGCGGTACCACATGGTTAGAATGTCCTTTGGACAGAAAGAGGAACTTACAAATCGCCTGAAACGCATTCTTCAGTGTTACCCTTGCGAAAGAGAAATTTTGAAAGAACTTCTTCAAAATGCAGACGATGCACAAGCGACCGAGATTTATTTTATAAAGGACCCGAGACACCATCCGGATAAAAAGGTTTTTGAAGATTGTTGGAAACCTCTACAAGGCCCCGCTTTATGTGTGTACAACAACAAGCCTTTCACCAATGTTGATCTTGAAGGCATTCAGAACCTCGGTGAGGGTACTAAAGGTGAAGATCCGAACAAAACAGGCCAGTACGGGGTGGGCTTCAATGCTGTTTATCACCTGACTGACGTGCCGTCTTTCGTGTCCCATGGAAAGGAGATTGGAGATGTTCTGTGTGTATTTGACCCACATTGCAAGTATGTTCCAGGCGCCACTCTATCAGAGCCAGGAGGTAGGTTCAACGAAACAGCTACTCTCAGGAAGAAATTCCCTGATGTATTTCCTTGCTACTTATTAGAACACTTTAAGATTGACAACGCAACCATGTTCAGATTCCCGCTAAGGACCGAAGATATGGCTCGCGAATCAAAAATTTCTTCAAACCCTGTGTCAGTGAAAGAACTGGATATTATGATGGAACGGCTTAAAGAAGAAATGTTTGAGGTCCTGCTCTTTGTGAACAATGTCAGAAAGATTACCGTTTGTGAGATCGATAAAGTAAGTAACAATCTAGCGAATTCCTACACAGTGGAAGTAGCGATGTCGAAAAAAGATGAAGCCAAGAGGAAAGTATTTGCTGATCACATCAAACAGATTGCAAAGTTGGCAAAGGAGGAAGATGGGATTGATCCAAGAAAGATACCAACGAAAAAAGTGTCCTACGTCTTGAATATAACAGACAGCTGTGGCAACACGGAAAAGTGGCGAATTGTGCAAAAGGTTGGTTTTGAAAAAGATGTAAAAGAAAGTATCGTTGACGCGTTTAAGAGGCAGGAGTTTGGAATTCTTCCTCGCGGTGGTGTTGCCTGTCTTTTGGAGAACAAACATCGCAGGTATTCATCTCCAAGAAAAAAAAAAGCCTACTGTTTTCTACCTCTCCCTCTTGAGACAAACCTTCCAGTTCACGTAAATGGCCACTTTGCGTTAGACCACGAAACAAGAAGGAGTTTGTGGAGAGATGACGAAAACCGTGGTGGATATCGGAGTGACTGGAATAATTTGTTATTGCAAGATGTCGTCGCGTCATGCTACATCACGATGTTGTTCGAGGTGCGGGATTTTCTTAAATTGTCAGACGCAAATCCTGAAACTGAAAGTATGATTCTGAGCAAAATAAAAGTGTACGAATCTTTTTTCCCTTGTCAGATGCCCTCCGATAAGTACTGGAAGACACTGGTTGATTCTGTCTATCATCAAATGAACAGGATGAAAGTAAAAATTCTGCCAGTGGTTAAAAAGAGATCCCTTGATTGTTCATCAAAAATTACTCCAGAAAGCGCAGCTGCTGAGATTACTTGGTTTCCGCCGACTGGCATTGGTAAACATCAAGCATTTTTTGACAATCTTGAATCAAGCGGGCCCTTTGCGGTATCGCCTGATAAGCGTAAAGAGGAGAATCAAGCAAAATCCCGAAAGCTGTTGAAAAGTATTTTACTTGAGAGTGGTTTTAATCTGGTAGTCTCCTCGTTGGCATTACATCATTCATTTCAGCGAGCTAAAGTTGCAACGTGTTGCATTTCACCTCGCAAGGTTATCGATTTCTATAAAACGTTCAGTTCCCATGATCGTTTGTGCACAATTGGACCAATTCCTTGCGATGTCCAGGAAACGTCACTTAAAAGTGCTCTTGGAGTAGCCACAGTGTTGCGGTATTGCCGCCATGATAAAAGTTTCCTAAATGATTTACCAGGTCTTCCACTCCTACTTACACACGACCAGTGTCTCCATTTGTTTTCGTGTGAAAATCCCAAATTTTTCTCACGACATCTAGATCTTTTACCCAGGTCACCTCACATTTTCCTTCACAAGCTTCTTTATAGGAGTGTTTTTGAATGCCCCGACAAAGTAGAATCAAGTTCTCTGAAGCATCTGAATGCCACCTCATTCGTCGCCAATCTACCTCAGACTTTACCAACAGAAACTTATGGAACAGGACGACTTATTCAGTGGTACCCATACAAGAGAGAGATACCTAACCAAAAATGGATATCTGAGGTCTGGCTCTTTCTTTCCAAGCTTGTAGAAGACGGTATTGGTAATGCAGAAATGAAAGAAGAGGAAAAGATCCTTGAAATCCAAAAAATGCTCGCACCTTTGTTTAACTGGAGCATTCTCCCGGTTACCGAGACAGATGCAGCACAAAGAGAGTCACCACTGGATTCTTTCCTTCAGGTCAGGACACATCATCCAACCAAACACCATCTGTTACCTCTAAGCCTAGCAAACTTTGCGTTAGATTTCAGTAGTGCAGATTCCTCAAATTCTAAACTTGTTGATGTCTTACGAAAGGTTGCCTTGCCCGAACTTAACTCAGGTGTACTCCTAGCCACCAGCGTAGACATGACGTTGTCTTCAAAATCTGTTTATCTAGCTCGCATGCTGGTATCCTCTTTAAAGTCACCGACATCACTTCTGACTTCGCTCGATTATAAGATGGCCCTAGAACCACAGTCATTGGAAGGTAGACTGGAAGTTACAGAATGTACTACCATCTTGGAATACTTTAGCAAAAGTGCGACATGCCTGAAAGACAACGAAAAGGACACCTTGAGAAGACTTCCCTTTTATCTGGCGGCCGATGGTGGATTAATAACACTAAATGACCGAAGGGTTTTTGTCCTACCAAGTGAAGTACCAAAGATCGAAATTGATGTACTTGAGAGTGCATTGGACATGGTTTTTCTGGAATCCCAGTCAAGAATTTCTGAACTCTTCGAGTTCCTGTCGCTGGAATCCTACTCTGAGGTTGATTTCTATTGTAGCTTTATTTTGCCAAATATCTCTATTTTCGGCAAAGAAGGCAGAGAATCTCACCTGACATACCTCCGGAAAAAGATTTCAGAAAATGCAATGGATGCCGAGAAGCAAAAGCTGTTAGGGTGTTTGAGAAATACTCCGTTCGTTCCCTCTGCAGATGGAAGTCTGAAGACCGCATCCTGTTTTTATGACCGCGAAAACAAAGTCTTTGAGATTATGCTTGCAAAACATCTTTTTCCAATGGACCCTTTCGACTCACCGGAATGGGTGACGTTTTTACGGCAAATAGGTCTTATTCACATGGTTACTAAAGATCAATTTAAATTGTTTGCCACAGAAGTTGCACACGAGGCTGCATCAACTCCAAGTGAAAATATCCGCAAGAAATCTGAAGTATTGGTCGAGCATCTCATCAACCGTGACAACGTATTGGTTGAAGGATTGTTGCAAAACATCCGCAATATCCCTTTTGTAGTTGGTGAGCCAGTTACAGAGGGTCTCCAAGCAATTTGCTTACCGTTTGGGGGCTTCAGAGGTCAGCAGGTTCCACATTTTGCCTTCCAAGGGGCAGTTCCGGTCAATTATACCGAAACTGTTTGGACGAAAGCAAATTTACTTCCAGATTGGGCGAATCCAAGGCATCGTTTACGTGCTTTTGTTGAGGACTTTCCTTCAGATGTTGAAATGGAGAAGTACTGCGATTCGTTAATCTCCCAACTTCAGATTCAAGAAGAGCCCTCAGTGGACCTTGTGGTCGCTCACTGCAAAACTTTGTCTTTAGAAGTTGAAAGAAACAGTGAAAAAACAAATTCATCGCCTGAAAGATGTAGCACATTAATAGCGGTGATGGAACGTATCTACTCTTTCTTGAAGATCAACCTCATCACAGAAAGAAATGCAATAAAAAGTCTCGAAAATGCACCTTGCATTTTGGTTGAAAATGGCAAGAAATTCATTCCACCTCATCAAGCCGTCCTTGAGCTCTATTGGAAGCATGAGATTAGACCATTCCTGTATGGAATTCCTAGGGAATTTGGTAAGTTTTATCATTTGTTCCAGGCGCTTGGCTGCTACAAATCTGTCACTGTGGTCCATTATGCTATGGTGTTAGAGCTACTGTACAAGAGGTGCCACAGTTGCAAACTGGACCCGAATGAAGTAAACATGTGCAAAAAAGCAGTCCAAGGGTTCTTTAATAAAGTTCAGCAAAATAATGAAGGAGTGAATTCCATTGCACATCTCTACCTACCGGGAATGACTCTTACAAGCGTCGGGACAGAGAGTACTGACAATGTAATACCTCTCTATTTGCAAAGGTCATCGGAGCTGATTTTCAGTGATGTCCCGGCCTGTATCCGAGATCGATTGCATAGTTTCCGAAAGAACCTCCTACTTGATCTTCGCCTCATGAGGGTGACCTGCCATACTACGAACATTAATTACAAAGAGCTGGTAGAGAAGTTACCAAAGTATTTGCGCCCAAAACTGCTGTCCAGTGTTGTCGAAGAAAAAATTACTTCTTCAACTGTCGAAAGTCTAACGAGTACTGCAATAACCCACTTTAGATATCAGCTTTCATCTCCGCAGTTCTTTTGCGGCATTGCGAGACTAATTCGAGACGAGAACTGTAGACTAGAAAGAGAGGGCGATGACAGCACGATTGCAAACATCAAGACAAGGCTTCGCAGCATCGAGGTTTATTCCGTATACGGTCTCAAAACTACACTTTTCTGCGACAACGAACCCATCCCCGCTAGCGATGCAAACGTTCCGTACTTCGTGGAGAAAGGGTTGGTTTCCGGCGAGGAAAAATCAAGAGTATACGTCAATGCTATGATGGGAGCAAATGACGAAAGCATGACGACATTGTTGGTATCTAGCGTGGTCGAGGACATATGCGAAGGACTTCTTGGAGGGAGGGCCTTATTTATTTCTTATATGCTGGAATGTCCCCTTGGCGCCATATGGTCCCATCTAGATAGATTGGGTGTTCGACCAGATGACTCGTTTTCTGCAGAGGAGCTGGAAATTCTGCCTGAACCTGGCAGCTTTATCCCCCAAGAAGACCACCATTGCTTAAATGACGACTTTGAAGAGTTTGAACCTGACGATTTTGTTGGATATGAACTGCATGACCCAAGCGTAGTTGGAGAACAAGGAGATGCTACTTACATATATGCTATAATTATAGAAGAAGTTAGAACTGAATGCAACAGCCGGCTGAGAAGACGTTACAGAATCAACATTGGAAATGGCCAAAATGAAATTGTCGATGTTACGGATCTGTACAAATTCCATCGTTTGACCGAGTCATCTCTATCTGCGATTGTCGCGTGTGATAGGCCTAGGCAGCTCCCCAAGCCAAGAAACAGACAGAGGATTTTCGAAGAGATCTCAGACCGTCTGGAGGAGGCGTGGACATCGCCTGATGACATAAGACGAAAAATAATCAAGCGGCTGTATTTGCGGTGGCACCCTGATAAAAACGTAGGCGATGAGGAATTCTGCAAAGAGGTATGTCAGCACATACAGAGTGAAGTTTCAAGGTTAGAACAAGGAGACCCACGAGACAGGTCCGACCGGGGGTTGTTTGGTTTGTGGACAGTGCGTGCAAGGGAACACAACAGGACGCGCAAGGGATACAGACCACGATATCAAAGAAAAAATCCTCAACCAAAGGAGGCCAGGCGTTGGTTCAAACAAGCTGTTGCAGATATCGAGGCAGTGAGCAACGATATCATTTACGAGAGACCTTCTTATGAGTGGGCATGCTTTAAATGTCACCAGGTAAGAGTAATCTTCCGTTATAATCATTATAATATTCCGCCATTATTTTTCCAATGCTGTGGTACAGCACTTGATAATATGATCAAATTCCTTTAGCTAAGTATAGCCATTCCTTTTCTTCTTAACGTATCTCTTTGTACGGTTTTGAACGGTCTTTTCAAGCCGAACCACTCAAGTGAAACTAAGAATAATCTTTAAAGTACTTTTTCATCGATGTTTTTCTCCCAAAATAACTAGTATTCTTTAGCGAGATTCTGTACACTAAGTGGTTAATTATGGCACAAAGTGGCGTTGTGTATTGTTGAATACACTACCCATAATCTGTGGAACCTGTCTGACGCGGTCAACCTGCATTAGAGTTCAACTGTATATGGTTGTAAATTGTGAGCGGAGGTGGAATGCTATTAATTTTCCTTCGTAAATTGTATATATATATATATTTAGTATAATTTCAGAGCTGAGCAAAGAGTTTCCAGCAATGTGATTGGTCGAGCGGTTCCTTATATGACGCTATATAAACCGCTCCACGCGGTTTATATAAAATGGTAGAATAAAATGTTAATAAGTGTTACTAAAATGTTATGATTTTAGAAAATTCTCTGTTTTCAGCTCTGAAATTATACTAAAACAATTATTCGCTTCAGGTTCGGTGAATATTGTCGAATAATCCCCTCGACTTCGTCTCGGGGATTATTCGACGATATTCACCTCGTCTTCGGCGAATAATTGTTAAATACATATTAAGTGGAAACAGTTATATCACAGACGCATGAATCGTTCTCCATCTTTTACTGAGGTGCTTCTGGAAGAAACATTCATCGGGACTAACATGTGAAAGACTTACTAACCTACAGGACGAAAGTTTTCTATTTATTTCCCTCCCAGGCTGCAGAGAAGGCTTTGAAAGCGGCTCAGTATTCAGTAGATGCTGACAGGACAAGGGTCCACAACCTAGTAGAAATTTGCTGCGATCTAAATGACCCTGAGCTATTGGGTCTAGCAAGGCAGTTGGAGGGTCTAGTCGGTGATTCTTCACGCATGCGTTATCCAGACAGAATGCGTTTTCCCCACATCCCAAATGGAGTGTACACTTCCCAGATGGCCCAGCACGCCTTACAGCTTGCTAAGAAAATTGTTGCACGCGTAGAAAGCAGAATAATCTAAGGTGAGTGCTTAAAAGGACTGGGAAAAATCCATTGGAAAACTATGTTTACAAATAATTTGGATATATCAATAAAGTTGAAATGGTAAATTAGCCACCGTAATGATTACAAAAGCTGACGTTTCGAGCGTTAGCCCTTCGTCGCAGCGAATAGAGGAATTGTGGGTTCTGTGTGCTTTTAAAGGCAGAAAATAGAGCTACGTTATTGGTGGGAGCATGGCAACGAGAAAAACATGAATAAATTAGTGGAACGAAAAGCGTTCGTTGATCCCTGTGGGATTTAGACTACCGGTTTGAAAGATGAGCTTTTGTTCAAGATTTTTACGGCTTTCCGTGCCACCTAAGTGCAAGGAAAGACCGCAGATTGCCATGTGTTGCTTAGAATGATTAGGTAAATTAAAATGTCTAGCGACTGGTTTCGATCTGTCCTTGTCATTCCTTTCCACGTCTCGAAGGTGTTCTCGGAATCGGTCACTTAGTCTTCTGCCTGTTTCGCCGATGTATATCTTTTTGCAATAAGTGCAAGTTATGCAATAGATTACATTGGCGGAGGTGCACGTGAAGTGATCGGTGATCTTAATGGATCGTTTAGGTCCCGATATTTTATCAGTGTTGTGAATGAAAGGACACGTTTTGCATCGTGCACGAGCGCATTTAAAAGTGCCTGGTTGGTCATTAGTCTGAAAAGAACTTCTGACCAAAAAATTGCTTATGTTTTTGTCGCGTTTGAATGAAATGAGCGGAGGCTGCAAAAAGATAGTGCTTGTCTCTGGATCGTTTTGAAGTAATTTGAAGTTTTTAAGAATGATGGATTTAACTGCGTGGTTGTGAGGGTGAAACGTGAGAGTGAATGGAATGCGGTCGGAATCTTCCTTATGCGACGTTTGTAGTGCTGAATGTCGATCAATAAGTTGAGCGCGTTGGTAACCCGCTTGAACGACGGAAACAGGGTAACCACGTTTATCGAAGAACTGGCACATTGACTCTGATTTGTGGTGGAAATCAGAGTCATCTCTACATAAACGACGAAGTCTTAGAAACTGAGAAAAAGGAATGGAATTCTTAACGTGAGATGGATACGAAGACGAATATAACAAGTAATTATGCGAGTCTGTAGGTTTGTAATACACACTAGTGCATAAACCGTTACCTTCAATTGAAACTTTGACGTCTAAAAAAGAATTGTCAGAAATTTCCCAAGTATATTTCAGAGCCGGGTGAAAAGAATTGACTGCGGTTATGAATTTAGTGAGCTCCTTTCTGGTAGAGGAGGTAGCGCCGATTCAGTCGTCGATGTAGCGACCGTAGAGTTCAGGTTTGGACCCGTTGTATTGGCTGAATAATTGATGTTCGACAAAACCTACAAAAAGATTGGCATAGCTAGGTCCCATTTTGGTGCCCGTGGCTACACCATTGGTTTGTTTGAAGAAGTTGTTTCCGAATGAAAAGCAATTGAGTGTGAGCACTAGTTCGGCTAAGCGTAGTAGTGTTTCAGATTTAGGTTCCTTAACAGTACGTTGATCAAAAAAATGTTTAAGGGCCAAAAGGCCTTCGCCATTAGGAATGACAGTGTAAAGAGACGTAATATCCATGGTGAAAAGAAGTTTGTTTTGGCCAAGGAAATTAAAGTCTCGAAAAATTTGAAGAGCGTGTTGACTGTCTTTAATATATGATGGTAAAGTTTTGACGATGGGAGCCATAATTTTGTATAGATAGCTGGAGATAAGTTAGGTAGGGCAACTGCAACCCGAGACAATGGGCCGACCCGGGTTGTTAGGTTTGTGAATTTTAGGTAAAAAGTAAATACGAGAAGTTCTAGGAGTGGTTATGATGAGATTTTTTGCTGTGGCCGGCAATTCTTGTTTAGTTATGAGTTGGTTGATCGTATTCGTTCGAGCGGGTTACCACCACGCTCAACTTATTGATCGACATTCAGCACTACAAACGTCGCATAAGGAAGATTCCGACCGCATTCCATTCACTCTCACGTTTCACCCTCACAACCACTCAGTTAAATCCATCATTCTTAAAAACTTTAAATTACTTCAAAACGATCCAGAGACAAGCACTATCTTTTCGCAGCCTCCGCTCATTTCATTCAAACGCGACAAAAACATAGGCAATATTTTGGTCAGAAGTTCTTTTCAGACTAATGACCAACCAGGCACTTTTAAATGCGCTCGTGCACGATGCAAAACGTGTCCTTTCATTCACAACACTGATAAAATATCGGGACCTAAACGATCCATTAAGATCACCGATCACTTCACGTGCACCTCCGCCAATGGAATCTATCGCATAACTTGCACTTATTGCAAAAAGATATACATCGGCGAAACAGGCAGAAGACTAGGTGATCGATTCCGAGAACACCTTCGAGACGTGGAAAGGAATGACAAGGACAGATCGAAACCAGTCGCTAGACATTTTAATTTACCTAATCATTCTAAGCAACACATGGCAATCTGCGGTCTTTCCTTGCACTTAGGTGGCACGGAAAGCCGTAAAAATCTTGAACAAAAGCTTATCTTTCAAACCGGTGGTCTAAATCCCACAGGGATCAACGAACGCTTTTCATTCCACTAATTTATTCATGTTTTTCTCGTTGCCATGCTCCCACCAATAACGTAGCTCTATTTTCTGCCTTTAAAAGCACACAGAACCCACAATTCCTCTATTCGCTGCGACGAAGGGCTAACGCTCGAAACGTCAGCTTTTGTAATCATTACGGTGGCTAATTTACCATTTCAACTTTATTGATATATCCAAATTATTTCGTTACTCCCACCGACGCAGCCCCAAACAGTTTCTTTCGAAACTATCAGCCTTTACTCATATGTTTACAAATCTTTTTCTTCTAGGGTGAAATGATTGTTTGCGTATATATTTTTAAGAAAGCAAACGTGCTTTTGGGATAAGTAGGACAGTATATTTACCTTTGTTGTGAGTGCTAACAACGAAATTTAGATATAAAAAATGGTTTTCCCGCACATATAATGCAGTACGAGCCTTGGGAGTTTCGACTCTCTTTGACTAATAAACTCGACATCCCGTTAGTAAAGACGAGAGCTTGACACCAAAACATGTTGATTGCGTTCTTTTCCTCATAAACTTCGTTTTATGTTGGGAGTCTCTACACTAGTAACAATTGCTACAATGCTACAAGTGCAAATCTCCACTTGCAGATTGTACTACGTTGTAATGATCTGAAATAAATTTCATTTTGCAGGATCAGTCTGGTTAGGAATCGACGCAAGGGTAGAGTTTGAAACTTGGTTGTCCAGTGATTACTATCTGCTAGAAATGTGACCACCACCGCATGCATCTTCTAGAACTAGCATTATTTCGATCAGGACTGTACAACTTGTCTCTATTTATAACGACCTCGATTTAAATCGTACCTTTTTAAAAAAATTGTTTTCAAAATTAAGTTTTTAAAACGTATTAGTGTAAAGAAAATGACGAATCAAACCATTACACCAAATGCTTGTAAAAAAATCAATTTGTGGCCTTTCTGCCCAATAGTTTCAATGAATTTAGGAGTGTTCATGTGACGCAAACATTTGAAGTTTTGGTGGTATCTATTAGCCTTTAAGGATGAAACGTTACCAGAAAACAAAATGCATTAAGATGGAGCAAAGGAAAATTTGTCAGATTTGTTAATTCTTTTTTTTTTCGTAGTCTTCTTTGCCCCCTGATCGTAATCTTGTAAAGGCGTGTGCCCCAACAGTGAAGGTGTCGACTCGTGTGGATGTTTTTTTTTTTTTTTTTTTTTTTTTTTTTTTAATACAGCATTGTTTATTACACTTACACATGTACTTACACTATAATTACTTTTTACACCATGTTTAAACTACATTAACTTACACTACTTACAATACATATGTGTGGATGTTTAGTAAAAGTGGGTCGTAGTTTAGATGATGCTCTGATTTATCCTTCCGAATTCGAATCACCATTCTGGTTTGCTTCACCTGAGATTGAAAAATCTGATTCAGTTTTTATTTTTTTTACGTAACTTTAGCTTAAGTTCTAAACCGGTGATAGGTGTGTTTCGCACTGGGTAGAAAGTCTTCAACAGGAAAAGCTGAATCCCACGGATACTTAATTGTTTTAAAGATAGCTGCCGTTCATCATGAGTTGAGTGGAAGGGTCGAGTTTGGTTTTTTTCAAACTCAGGCTGTTTCATTTAGAGATTGTTTAGCCTCGAAACTGTTATTGTGGATCTTTAGAAACGCAAGTATCTACACAATTTATGTAGACTAAGATGTAGCAAGTGTGACGCAAAGTTTGTTAGGGAAACTCTAAAAATTAATAAAGTGATCTACCTTTAAGGTGGCGTAGAATTAATTTCAAGACTAGTTACCCAATGGATGCCCAGTTTTACGCGCATTCTCTCGAAAATGATTTCATAATTGCTTAATGATGTGTCAACATGACGTGATAATTTTGCGACACACAAGACCTTGGCACCTCCACAGCTCCACAGCTTTTAAAAACACCCTATTATTGATTTGCAGTCAGCATATTTTGTTTCATCTTTCTTCAAAGCCTACTTTTTGATTTATACATGCACTTCTGCAGAGGGTTTTGATAGTCAAGCTGGCTCTGAACCATAGTGAATTGTGCAGAAAGAAGTGCTCATGTCACTAGTTTTCTGGATAAAAGAGAAATTTTTCTTCAGAATTTTATTTGAAATGTCAAACCACTGAAGGAGCGACTCTGACCTAGAGTAATCAGCGATAAGTCTCTGAAACTTTCAAAATGAATACATGTACTTTTCATTCACTTGCAGGTAAACAAACATCAAATTTAATCATGCAATAGCATTTTATTTTCTGTAATTTCCTGAAAAACCAAGCCGGCAAGGAAAAAATGGACCTAGATGATTGTTCTCTATACTGAAAGCGAACGAGCAAACAAATATATAAAAAAACAGAAACAACAAAAACAAAAAAGAAAACAAAACTGAGAGCAACAAGTTTTCCCCTGTCCTGAAGTTAATTCTAATCAACTCAAGGAGTGCATACTCTTCTTTTCGAACAGACAAGCCAAATAAGACCATCAAGCGAAAGGGAAGAACAACACGAAACAAACAGACATGCAAAAAAGGCAAAGAATAATAACTTGACCAGTCTCGTCGTGCTCTTTCCTATTCAATCAAATAAGACTCGTCCTACTTCTTTGGCCGATCTGTCGGGCTACGCGCAACTTCTTGGATGAAACTGGCTCATCCAGACAGTCTAAATTACTATTGCTATGTTCAGGAATGATTTGAGTGATTAAGTATCTGCTACTGGCCCAATTCGCTTTGAATTTGGTAATCCGCATCAGCAGGAGCGTTTTCCGTTTTAGATTAGTTACAAATTGGTGTGAACTTAACGGAGGTCAAAGCTCATTCTTGTTTAAACCAAAATAGATCATCGAAAGGGGCTTTTTGTCAGCCAATCTATTCAACAGACACTCTTTAGTCATGATTTATAATCAGTTAACTATCATGAGCAGAAGTTTTAATTTGCAAATAGGGGATACATTTATGGACAATGTCCCAGATTGCCTAGTGTCTCAGGTTTTACCCCCAATATTCCCCATTCATGTCTGTCAATTTTGAACCGGCCCTCCTTTGTTTTTCTGTAAAAAATATCAGAGATTTCAGACTAATCCTAATGGCTGTCCACAAAGCATTTTTGTGACCTTTAAAGCTGTTTATCTATAGGTAGAGGTAAGTTTGTTTTATTTTTTTCAAAGGCAAAAAGTATATTGTTGTGGAATGCTAAAAAATAACCTGTGTCAAAGTGATAACTTTGAAGCAAATTTCAGTTTACTTACTAAACGGGAACATCCATTGCGGCTGAAAAGTATACACAATCTTCAATGTTATGTTAAAACTTTTTGTCAAAGGAGTCACCAGAGCAAAATATCATCGTTGCTGCATGTGAGTTCCATGCAAGCTTTGTGGATTAACATTGGCCTAATTTGTTATCATAACAAATGCTTGTCTGGCTGGTTTGTCTTTTAACGGGTCAATCATCTCTCATTTTAGGTCAGTCAGAGAAGAGCAAAAAGTAAATAGGAAATACGATTACATGCTTTTCTCCTTTTCCTGACCACAATTTTCACCTTCTTAGCGCACTGCAGTCTCTAAGGTGTGAAATACTACCTAATTAGAGTTTTCAGAGTTCCAGGTCGTGTGTTGCTTGCAGATCAGTAGTCCTTGGAATTAGTTAAAAAAAAATTAATGAAGTTGCTAAAAGTGCCCTAAAAAAAGAAGTTATCAAAATTATCAGCCTAGGCAAAGGTTCGAAACACTTTTTTTTTTAATATCAAATGGGAAATTATTGTGCGGCAAATATTTCTTATATTACGGGCCACCCACTTTTTCCTTTGTATTCTTCTTATTTGTTATTTTTTACCTCTTCTTTCTTGAACATTTCCGCTCGAGACTTAGAATGGTGGAGCTTGTCGAGAAGTTTGTTTAGATTGTAAACCTCTGTTCAAAAGGGCTTTTAAAAAATGTATTTTTAGTGCCTCTGGCCTCCAGCAATTTGCTTGAATCTTTGTTTACCCGATAAATGACGCATATTTGGCGTGACTTCAAACCGCACGGGTTGATGTTCCGCTTTGAAGAGCCGAACGATAAGGTAGGATCGATAGCCTTTGAAAATTGTACGTGACCAAAATGGCTCATACAGACAATAACCAAGACGAGTCCCCTCAAATGAATTTAAATTGCTCCTTTCTAGGCTCTATGAATTTGTTTTTGTTAGTGGCTGGAGCTTTTGGCTTTTTTCTGAATATTTTTCCGTGTGTGGTGTGTTACGCGAAACTTCGTACACGATGCGGTCGAACAAGCAGAGACGTTTTGTTGATGTCGCTGGTTTCAGTGGACTTTTTAACCGTCTGTATACCTATACCAATATACCTCTCGCTGTACAACAACTGCGCTGGAACTCAGCGATCAAACTATATCGAAAGACCAGCGATTTGTGAGATATTGCACCTGATGTTTGTGTGGTTAAAGTTGGCATCGCTGTTTATAATTACTACGCTTAACTACACCTCTTACTTGGCCATGACCGCTCGAGGGATCTATCGAAGTATCGGCGACAGAATTTCGTCATCTTTAGCCTGCTCAAGGCACGAGCATAAACACAGAGAAAGTTCGCGAAATTCTTCCCTCGTTATTGTTAATTTAGTTGTAGGAATAGCCATTGTGGCCTTGTTAATTGCCTCGTTGCCTTACATTGGCCTGGGTCCTGATGGAAAGACACTGACACAATTGTACAGTTCTACAAAGTTGTCTGGAGGAAACGTAACGACTTTATTTTGCTCCTTAGAGCAAATAAGCTATCCCACACAGAACTCAGATTACACATTTTTATTCGCTCTCTTAATGAGCAGCAGTGCCTGTTTATTACTACAGATTGTCCACAATGTTCTAAGTTGTTTCAACTGTTCAAGTTACTCTCTGGACGATGCTTCTGCGATACGTTCCTCCAAGTCCTTTGCTTTGTACAGTCGAAGACTCGGAGCTGAGAGAGACTTTGCTAAGATGATATGTGTGCTGGGTCTGACATTTCACGCGACCTGGATTCCTGTAATGGTGAGTATCATTTTGATCTAGGTTCTAAACTGATACCTTTCGACAATACTTAAGTGCGACTCCCTATTTATTTTGACGCACTGCTATTTTTTTTTTTTTTTGCCCACGCGCCGGGGACTCGCTTCACCGCGTTTCGCAATCTTTATCCAATATTTAGTACTTAATGTTAGTTACTTTTAAACGATTAGCCATGAAATAGAATAAAAGTACTTAAAAAGCTGCACAGGTATTAAGGACTTCGTAGATAATGTGGCGAAAGCATAAATGCAGTATTGGAAGATTCGATCTCGGGCTGCGCTGTCGACCAGTAGGTGTTTGATTTAATTAATGTTTTGATGGTGAAAGCTCGTAAATTAGTCAGGTTAATGCTTCATTCTGTTTATTAATTGCGGAGTAAGAGTTTCATGTCGTTCTTTTTGTCATCATAGGAGAATCTTTGTTAGGTAACCGCACAATAATTTTTTTTGTTCACTACTTGCGGAGCTGAAAAAGAATTAATGTTTTCACTGCAGATTTGATAATTGACCGCCTTTATTTCTTAATCCATGCCTGCGGCAGTCTAAATGTAGATATATAACTTGTTAAAAGCTTTGAGGTATTAGACAATGTCGCAACACTGTGACCTCCAGTAATCACCTTTAACAAAAATAAGATTGAAGCGCAGAAAGTTTCTTAACTCGACTCCTTCTCGGGTCTCAGACTCTTTTTTTTGTCCCACGCCTGAGACAAGACGAAAAAAAAAGCATCTTTTTTCTATAGAAATGGAGCTGATTGATGAATTCTCATTTACGCTTGCTCAACTAAACTCACACACAAGAAGGAGGAATGGGCATATTAAGCTAGCGTTTCTCTTGCAATTTCTTTCGCGGCGTGAATTCCTACCAGACAAGTGAGATCAAGTGAAATAAACCCCTTCGATGTTTTCCTTGTTGGCAGGATACGGAAGAAACTTTATGGCACGCTTCGTTATAAGACACTTAACCTTCTCAGATATTTTCACACTGAGTCAAGAACTTTAAGTTAAGAGATTGATTAGTTCACCACTGTTGATGCCTACAATGAAAAGCTGGTAGTTATCAAGCACTAAGTATCAGTTACGGAACTTGTGCAAGTCGATGGTGTATTAATTAGCAAATACTACTATCAATTGACTGACCCCATCGGTTAATCCGTTAATTTCAGTGTGAATTGACCAAGGACAGCTGTTATTAATGTTAATGATCCAAACTGGCAAAATACGATGAAAGTCGATGACAAAAGGAGCCATTCTTTGAATTTCAATCATATTAAAGGCATTAACGTTTCTATCATCCTTGTACATCGATTTCTGATGTCAATATCGATTGATATCAAAATTGATTGATTATCGATTTCAACGATTGGTTAGATCTTTGTGTTTGTAAAACTCGTTTTAGAAGCTCGGTATAACACGCTTTTTTGACTCTTTACACCCTAACAACAGTATGCATTTTCTCCATACTGTTCTCCATACATTTCCTAAGGTGCTGACAAGGAGAATTTGTTTGACAACCAAGAGCTTGTTTAGTTGGCGATCATTTCCCCAATTCACGTGACCTTAATGTTTGATTCAAGGGCGATAATATGAGGAGAAATTAGATGCTAGTCGCTATTAGGGATTAAAAGGCATAGGGTAAAATATGGACTGGAATGGAATTAACAAGTAGTGTTTACAAGTACAACCACCTCCGACCCCTTCCTGAGTAATAACACTCTGCCTCCCACCGCTCCCTCAGCACTTAAATACTGCACCCACCCCTCCCTCAGTACTAATGGTGTGCTTCCCTCCATATACCCTGGTCCCAGAGGTTCCCTTCTCTCTACCGGAGTACGAGAATTCGGCGCAAAGCGCCGGCCAACGAGCTGTAAAGCAGCGAGCGGAGAGAACCTCTGGTCAGGACCGTTGAGAATCTCACTTTCATGCCACCCGAAGCTTGGTGGCATGAAAGTGAGATTCTCAATGGTCCTGACCAGAGGTTCTCTCCGCTCGCTGCTTTACAGCTCGTTGGTCGGCGCTTTGCGCCGAATTCTCGTACTCCGGTAGAGAGAAGAGAACCTCTGGGACCAGGGTACCCCCCATATAAAATGGTCCCAAAAAAATGGTTAAAAAACTAATGGTGTGCTTCCCCCCATATAAAATGGTCCCAAAAAAATGTTAAAAAAAAGGTCCAAAACAATGGTGCAAAAAATAGCCCAAAAAATAGTCCAGTCCAGTCCATATTTTACCCTGTGCCATATTACAAAGCTAAAGCGAGAGATAATAATCTCTTAACCCTCAACAAAATCTCAAACTGACTTTCAGTATTACTTACTATTTTCAGGTCGCTGTCGGATGCATCATGTCCGGTCATCATATCAGCGCTGAAGTCTTCCAATATGTGATAGCAGCAGCGTTTTTGTCACCCAGTCTCAACCCTGTTTTCTTCGCCGCGTTTCTCCAGGAGTTTAGAGACGGTTACATGGCAGTATTCCAGTTTATTTGTGACAAGATGTTCCGCCTTTGCAAAGGTGCGTTAAGTTGTCTAGTCGAACACCTTAACCACTCAGTTCAGTTATATTAGCTTATATTTATTCCACCGACGTATATAATGTAGGTTTATTACTGCTCTAACTTAGAGCACTGGCCAACTCAAAAGGCAGTTTTGATTGTCAGGAGTCTTTAAATGAAACAGCTCGGTTTAAAATAAGCTTTCTAAGACTTTGGCTCGATTACCAGCTGCTGGTTGGGAAATGACCAGCCCGCTTTCCTTTCCCTCTAGCTAGGGACAAGAGGAAGCAGCGTATATTGGGCTTATCTGAGGATTAAGCATACATGGAGTTACATCTAAGTAAAAACGTAATCTCAGTAAGGTTTGAAGAGCGGATTACTTTTTCTGCTGTATTTTTGTTGTCTTGCCTTTGTTTGTTTGTTTGTTTCTTTTGATGCTCAAGTGGTTCCTTTCCTCTCTTCTGTCTCTGTTTTAGACTGTTTCAAGCCACAATCAAAGCTGGACGAGGTGATGACAACTTCAGCTACATCGTCCATGCTTGCAGGAAATAGAGCGCAGGTTTAAAGCTGTCAAATGTCCTGTCACATATTGACCGATGATATCGATGATAGCTCGCGTTTAAGGACTGTTTGCAGCCTTTATGTGCTCGTCTGCGATGGATTTAGTTGTTCTCTGAGGTTACATAAGTGAATCATTCATTTTGCCTTAGGAACAACTTAAGACGCATGTACTTTTAAGAAGAATGCTTGGTGGGTTATACAATATCTTTCTCGTTTCCTTAAAGCCATATAAGAGAGTCTCATGGCGCTGGGAATAAACAAGCCATAGGGTACGACGTTACATAACGTTCAAAATTCAGTCAGTTCCCTAAAAGCGCTCCTCTCACGTGCAGACCTTTGACGCAGACCGTGAATTCCCGGCTCTTGCTACTCTTATGAATTTTTAAGGCAAGTTATCGCAAACAAAAAACTGCTGGTATGCGTAGAATTTGCACAAAATGCTTTGTACCCCTTGGAATCAAGAGATTGGGTATAAGCGAAAAGTAAGTGTCCTACCCCACTCGACCTCCCCACCACCACCAAAAAAGCGTCTGATTTTGTATCATTGCAATTGTTCGTGGGTTTTCTTGAAAATCCCTCGCTTGGAGGAAAACGGAATTGACACTGCAGCTTTAATTTTTCGTTTTCCCTTTCGCGCTGAAAAAGTATTTAAATTTTTCGTCGTTTATCTTTGTCATTTAGAGTAGGGCCGACCCGCTGTACGGTCGGGAGACTTTATTGGGAACTGGTGATCGTAAGAAGTTACTATTTTCCCTTAAATTAATACCCTTCAAATTCGATTGGACATTGAGTCTTAATTTCAGTGACAAGTTTTTCATAATTTGAATATATCTGTGTTCGTTAGGAAACCAAGGACAGTTTGCGTTTTTAATTGCAAATGTTCTTTCTGAGTTTTGACAACTTTCAATCCTCACGTTTTCATGAAGAGTTGAGTCTCAACTCTTTAAGGACGATTCCCCCTGCTTTCAAAAGGCTCCGTCAAATTCTAAGCGGCCTGATCTCGGATGGTTTCGCTCAATTTCGAACTTTTCATCTGATTTAGGACGGTTCTGTCTGGTCCTGGAAGAGTCTGTTCCGGGCGTTTAGCCAATAAAATGGAGCGGTGTTATCTGTTGTCGGTTTATTTTTGATGGTTTGATAACTCTAAATATCTCGGCTGTTCCGAGGTTTGAAAGAAAGTTAACCAGTCAATCTCATGCTGAATATTTCCAAGCAATGTAACATATGTAACTTTTGACGCTACACTCATCCGGTCCGAGCCAGCGCAGCATTAGAAAGCTGCTCAAAGACAAGAAAAGTTAGAGCAGTTTTATTTGTATCCTTTCCTGCTAATTTAAGTATACAGGTATTTGAAAAAGGAAATAAATCTTCCTGACACACAAACGCAAAAAACCCTTTAGATGTTGCGCCGTACTTGGGTTTCGTTGCGGCTTATATATGCCAACAACAAGCTATAACCGTTAGATTACGGCCTCCACATAATATCACTGTTAATAGAGTTTATAAAAACACTTCAAACGCAGCTCCTTGACTCAGAAAGGCAGCTTGTGCGCAGCCTTAAAAATGTCGTCATTGCTAAGCCTTTAACAGTAAAAGCAATGATAAAAAGCAGCTACTTTTCATCTTCATACAGATTCTATATCTGAAAAGCAGGAAAAAATGACTGTTATTGCGAACAGGGAATGATTTACATGTATACTTATTCACACCAAAGCTAAAGAAGCTGTTTTGTTAAACCCAGTTGAACATGTTTTCTTCATATGAGCTGCTCAAACCAATGTTTGTCTACCTCAAATTTGATACATCGAAAATGACAGTTAGTGACTACTTGAAACATTTCCAACACAGGGGTGTGGTAAGACTTTACAGTTTGCATTTATTATAGTAGTATAGGGGCCATTCCAGGTACTCACATGTTTGGCTATCATATCACGTAACATCTCCAGGGGAGCAGAACAAAACTCATGAGAAAAATTCTACAACCTATCTAGGCTTTCATCATTGACCAGATGGTAGGAATATTTTAGGAATATTCTCTCGAGTACTTACGAAGGAAGCTCATAGACATTCCACTCAATCAAGTACTTGAAATCAAGGTCGTGACATAATCACAATACCCCATCTGGGAAGGGGGAGGCTTTCCAGTTGATAAACAAGCAAGCTCTTTGATTTCACCATACTGACCACTTAGCCGTGCGACCCCCTCCCCTCCCCCCCCCCCCCCCACACAAAAAAAGCGGAAGCCGTTGACTTGACTGAAGACATCATGGTCAAAAGAGTTTCTGGAGAGAATGAGTCTTGTTAGTTCGTAAGATTAAGTTTTTCGGTATCTTGTTTCATTCAGGGGTACAATATTGGGAAATGTCCCCTCATCCCTTTTTATGTTGTCCTTACTAGAATTGGTCGAGGCTCACTTACAATCTATTCACTTACTGTATTTCTTTCTTATTTCGTCGCGTTTCTCTTTCCTCTCTTTTTCCCTAAAAAAAGTACAGAGAGAATATAAATTAAAACCCCTCATGATGATAAATAAAAAATGATACATCAACTTGAAGGTTATAGATACCTTTCCTCATGTTTACTGGCTATTTTTTTTCTCTTCCGACGAGACTTGGCCTCATCCTTGTCAGTCCTAGAAATAGAAAACCTACTTTTAAGGAAATTTCTCGCCCAAGGAGTTTTTGGTCTGACAAAGAAAGATAATGGGTTTTATCTGTACGCACGGACACACTTAGAGAAGGAACGATACGAGTGTTCTCGCAGAAGAATTACATCGATGGCGACACGAGGGCAGACAGGGAAAGGCTTCCCTTGAAAAAAAAAACAAAAAAAAACAAAAGAGTCTAGTAAGCCACAGCCCTCTCCTTACAACAGAGCAGAAATCATTTCATAAGATAGACTCGGAATAAAATAGAGTCCGAAGTGATCCTGTCTCAAATCGTTTTATATGGATCGCGCCTGTCGCAATGTCTTAAAAGAACTTAACGACTTACTGAAGAAGTGTACATTGCTGACAGCTTAAAGTGGTTTGCTAGCGCTTGCGCTTGTGCCGACAAACTAAGCGAAAGGTATTTTCTAAGTTTGACTGTGATTATACACTAAGCTCGTTATTATTATTATTATTATTATTATTATTATTATCAGTAGCATTATTGTTATTATTATTGTTACTATTATTGCTCATTAGAATCTGGCCATTTGCGGTCGGCATATGATGACAAAGTACTGGTAGATGTTAGCATGATAGCATCTTTCGCTCAAATTTGCGCTGTCAACAAAATACAAACCACGAGGTTTACAGGAGAGCGTTATTGAATGAGATATCGATGATCATTTGTTACTTACCCTCCCCTTGCTTTCTTTGTTCGACAACAGCAGCAGTAGATACAACATCCTATTGTCACAAGCGCCACAAAACCCGCCACAGGAAGGGCAATGAGAAGAATTTTTCCGGTGACTGAAAAAAAAAAGGAATTTAATACAATCTTTTGGGAGGTCTCCTACTGCGTTAATTAATTAAAGACCTATTGCTTTAAGTTTAGCCATAGTTCCTACCGAGACACTGTTCTTTCATCCACTCCTGACCTTCACAAGACTTTTGGAGTGTGTTCTTTATCAAATCACCCGCTTCGCATATTTTGGTTGGCTTGCAGTACATACACTACAGATCAATGTATAGAAAACTGAATAAATAAGCAAATAAATGAATATACAAATTGGTGAAGAGAAGAAATGCAAATAATTAGGACAAGCCATCACATAAACATATTGAGTTCAATTTGTCGTATTGTATTTAGTCAATAGGGTTGTAGACTACCTACTGTGGGAAGGCGTGCCAACTCCTTTGTAGGCTATACCCAAGTTTAATAGGTTACAGCTATAAAAAATTTGATAAATCTCGTTTACTGCATGATGGAGTTTCAGATTTTTACTTTCTTACCAATGTTAGAATTAAGTGGTAATAATCTAACAAGTGGTTTGATGTTAAAGTAAAAAAAAAAGGGAGACGATGAGAACAACTATAATCGTTTTATATGTTAGATTTGTGATTTTCCAGTGCCAATCATTTGTTTGATTCCAGCTGAATTTTTAGGTTGCCTCTAACTACATTCGTGCATATAAATGTATTAATTATACGGTAAACTTACCCCAGACTGTTCAATGCAATCTTTACACTCCATTCCGCTGTATTTACTGCAGTTAACTATGGATTAAATAAGTGAAATTGAAAGGGTTACGCGACAATCGATCGAAAGTACTCGATTATAAACCAAACCTCTTCGGAAGAGCTGCGGTTATCCTAAATGTCGAGCATGATCAGGTTACTTCCGCCTTTGAGAGCCTCGCCGCTGTTGTACAAAGCGTATTTTTAACTGACCTTGAGCAATATTTTAACGCTGATGTTATTTACGAAACATATAGATAAAGGACATTAAAAGAAAGGCTTGCCCATGATTTAAAACGCTGAACGGAGGAATATATACCTGTATAGACCTATGTTTACATGTAAATTCTCATCCAATATCTAGGAGTAATAATTGTATTCGCAAACCAGATCGCAAAATTTTCAGTCGGCCTCCAACTGCATGACTCTATTTGTTACATGTAAGCGCATTGTTACTTGAAATACAGGGAGGTTCAAATGTCTACAAATTCTTCCACATTTAAAAGTTGCGTGACTAGCAAATTAGTGTGTGTAATTGTTAGGATTAACAGTTTCTTTCCTTCCTTTATATGTGCAATTTACTTCAGACTGATTTATATCTTACCCCAAATCTCGATTGTCCAATCAGAAGCATATATATTACTAAATGTGCGCTGTTTTGTTTCAAACGATATTTTTGTTATCCCTGCTGAGAATATCAGTATGTGATCATGATGATGCGAAATAGGAAATGTACAAATCTGGAATGAGACACTTCAAATGGATTTTCGTAATTACCCGAGCATTACAATAGAACTTACCAGCTGCCGCTGTGTAAGGCCAGAAATGGATGAAGCCCAGGATAAACACAAGGACTGAAGGCGAGGAAAGACTCAAATAAAACGCCATTGCGTCTTGACGTATTTGGTGACCAAAATGGCTACCGATTGAGTGGGGATCTTAACCTATGATGTCACTACGACATTCAAGTAGATCGAAATTAGGGATTGAATTTCGACCGGCGGGTAGTCAGGGATAAGGGAGTGAAGGTATCGCAAAAAATTAAAGAAAGAAGAAGAAAGATGTAAGTCCCAAATCCTGAATATTTAGAGCTTAAAATACTGAGGGGAAGACTGTTGCGGATATCATTTCCTTCATCGATGTCACATTTGTCGCGTGACATTTTAATGGAGATTTTTAATGCATCACGAAATTATCGCGAATGTGAAAACATCATGTTAATTTAAGTCATGTGAGTTTTTGTCACGACAATCTATAAAATATTTCTTTGGTATGGAACTAAATAGCGGACACCTTTTCTTGGGGGGGGGAGGGGGTTGGGCTCCTACCCATGCATTCTCTTAATTTAATAAAACTACATGACGAGCTTTGCGCACCAAAAAAATTTATGCAAATTAGGCTAAGCCGGATTTGAGTTCCGCCTGGCAATTATTAACTGTAAGAGAAGATCACAGTTCGCGCCCACAGCACGTTCAAGGTGTTGCGGATGAAGTTTCTGTAATTACTTTTTGGCACTTTTCGGCGTCAAAATTGCATAGTTTGGGTAACCCAAAACCCTTAAGCTGACCTTTCTTGTCATAACACGAATGTTTTCCAGAAAGGGACACGCGGTAATGTCGCTGTCTCTCGTGTGCTGGCATTTTTCCAGGTAAAACCCTCGCGTGGAATCAACTCATGTTTAATTTAACGCTCCTTTTAAGCGCACAATATAAGCCAAAGCAATTTGATAGTTAAACGTAAAGATCAGAATATTTTCTTCTAAGGATGATAAATGATCGACGCTGAACTAAATTATACGTTGAAGAAAATGCAAAACGGCATAACATGTAAAAGAGGAAATTTGGAAAAATACGAAGTTACGGAAACCATGAAAATCCTCGATTTTTAAGAAAGGAAATTTTTATAATTCCAAGCTAAGTAAGCTTTTCTAGTGTTTCATTCTTTAAGGCTTTGTGTAGAGCGGGGCCTTTGTTTTATAAACCGTAAAACTTAGTGACAAGTCGAAAGGGCTCGCTCTTGGTTATGATACCATAGAGTAGAGGGACACCACGGTGATCTTCCAGGTGTTTGATCATCGTCGCCGCTCGTGGTGTACTTCGCTACTTAGGTGTACGAGATCGACGTTCTTCCTCTCTTTAATTCTGACAGCTGTGTGAAAGACCTGATCCTTACAATGAAAAACGGCCGATTGTGCTTTTTCAGTGGCGGCTTTAACGCTCGTCCATATTCAGCGCTTATCCTAAACATGCATGGCATCTCTAGCTATCTACAAGACACGCTGCGATGTATTATTCGTCCATGTTCAACACAACAACTGCGCTAGTGAGATAGAGAATCGAAAGATCACATTGTTACGCTCGAAGAAGTGCGCTAAGTTTGCCAAGTTCTACAATGGACAACAGATCGTACGGCCTCCCGCAAGAATAAGGACAAGGTCTATCAGTTACAAGCAATGGATAAGTGGAATTGTAAAAAGTTTTAATTCGTCCGTGCATCGAAAGGCCGATGGTATGTAATTTTGCTCTTTTCCGTTCTTCACACACTCGAATAGCTGTTAAAATTAAATTTAATCGCGGGTTGTGCAGTCAAAATATAACGTCGCCCAACATGGTTTTAGTTAAACAAGTGTCTTCTGAGGCGCTTCCACCAAAATAATTTAGAAGGGAACAACAGCGCTAACCGATTTAATATCTTCTCAAGAACATGTCAAAGTCTATTAAAACGCAGAAATTAAAAATAGTAAGAATTGGTGGTTCATGTTAAAAATCATTAAAGAACAGTTCTCAGTTTGGCTCGATAGTGCTGTCACTTTGCACTAGTTGTTCATAGTGACTTACTCATTACTTTCAGTATTTGTTCGAGCTTTTCTTCGACGAAAAAGGGGACATACAAGAAATCGCAATTCACCTCTAAAACAAAAATAATAAGCTCTCCCAATTGGACACCAGATATGACTGCGTAGTAATAATTGCGTAGTACGCGAAGTTGCAGTGTGACAAAAATGAGTGAGGAAAATAATTCTAAGTGCTGTACAGCGCGGTTTTTAACATAGATAAATGACCTGCTTGTCTTAGATATTTATGATAATATAGGAAGGTCCCCAAGGAATACTAATAACCCGGCGTGTAATTTTGTGATTGACAAAACCTGATAACTCAGGTTTATGTTTGAAAGGGCAAATCATTTAGTACATTTCACTCCAGAAGTAAATAATCTCTTAACTTTCGTAATTATTATTTTGGTTTCAGGCAAATGGTGTCGAGTTGAAAGATACTAAGTTCCTGAAACATACATCCAAGCTTTGTTAGCAGGCATGCCGAATGCTTTTATAAACGTGCGAGGGTAAAAATACATTTGCGGCCCCCTGTATGGAGAGAAAAATCCAAAGTTTTTTATTACAGGGATGGTAGAGTGAATGATGTTATTTCTGGTCTGAGTCATCAAAGTTCTGTACCATTAGAGTTAAGAAAAGCTATCGGGGGAATATGGAGGTTGCTGCAAGTAGTAGCTGTTAAACTCTCAACAAGCTTTACAGGCGGCCAATTAAAGAGCATGGGGCAAGAAATCAAGCACGATTCTCACCCAGTAAACTAAAATGGTTGTTGGAAACTGAGATGGACGAGCAACCAGCGAATTTGAAGTAATCTGGTGGCCTGATCTTTTCTCAGGCACTAAAAATGGGAAACTAACCTTGCGATTTTATGTTCCTAAAGTGATACTTTGATTTCAATGATGTGTAGTACACAGTCTAGTTGACTTGTTCGTCATGTTTCCATAAATTTAGTAGCTGTTTCTTGGCAGTTTTTGTAAGTTTGTTTTAAAAAACGATAAAATGTGTTTTGCATTTAGAGGAACAAACTTGTCTGTAGAAGGCTAAGATTAAACCCTGAATACAGCAAAATGACCCTGTAATATTAATGCAATTCATGTCTAGCTGGGCGCACTATACTCTGATGCCCTTCATTCTGTTGTAACCAAATTCAGAGGAAAAAAAAACACCTGGAGAAACTCTTAGAGGGATAATATCTGTGGACTTTCACCATTTCTATGGTCATCAGGAATGACAGAATAAAGCAGTAACTGTTCACAAAGTCTTAATTCACTTAACTGAAAGAATAATGAGTTGGAGGGAACTATAGATCATTTTTTTCCAAGCATCTCTAATAATTCATGATGGAAATAATAATAACAATGATAACAATAATGATAATAATAATAATAATAATGATAAAAATATTTACAATAGTTAGAGAAATAATGTTCATTATCCTGATGGTTATAATTCCTATGATTACTTCCATTAATCTAATCATTATTTTTATCATTCATATTACTATCATGATTATTTCAATGTTTATCTATGAACAAAATAGTGTTATTGTTAGTCTAGCTGAATGAGTATCCAAGTGATTGAAACTGGGGCAAAAACAAATTAAGAAAAGACAGTTAAACCCCAAAAACTGTTCAGGACTGCAATTCTTGAGTTGGCTCATTGTGAAAGGTTTTGGGACTTCATTAAGCTAGTGCTGTTTGTAGTGGGCCCTGTGTCAAAGAGAGAAGAGTAGCAGCTGAATTAATAATAATAATACTAAGGACAATGATAGCATTGATTGACCAAAGTCACCCTATGGAGTCGTGACTGAGTTTGGCGCCAAAAGATAAATTTTTCGCGCCTTCGGGCTCAAAGTCTAGCGTGGCGGAGTTCACCAGATTTACGATAGTCATAAATCCCGCAGATTTAATAAGTTCGTCGGAGATTGTTTATTACGAAGAAGATAGACCAGCTATTAGACAGAACGTGAACACAACGTGAACGACGTCGGGAATCCTGGCTAACCCCACTACTCTGAACGATGAGTTGGCCGGCTGAAGTTCCCGTGTCGCCACACTTTGGATTTCGTCGGGAAATATCTTAAATACATCGCATATGAAATATTTACGCAAAGGAACGTCACATACCTCTTTCAAAAGTAGATACCAATGCTTGCAAGGGTCAAGTGTGGCACTTGTAATCCTGCAAAGACTCTGCGTGGTTAAGTTAGCCGGTGGAAAGCCGCACGTCGAAAATCCGACTGCCTCTATGACTTCATTTCGAATGGTTTCGAAATCGAAAACATGATGCTTTTCGACATTTCGACATGAAAAATCTCGTCGAGGTTTAATATTATAATATTGGTAAGAATTTAACCAGGATACGAGGCCAAGTCGTGCGACCGCCACAGGTTTTGTGCCAAAACAATAACATCGTGTACTACGATTGCAAAGCGTGAACACTGATCGATCCACCAAGTGACGCAATATACTGGAAATTCGATACGGTTGTTATTAAGGTCGTACGGCACATGAAAATTGCGATATCTTTTGTTACTGTTTTATGGCAAACCAAGCGAAAGAATCATACCTAAATAATCGAAAGAAAGGCTTTTCGAATACGGCGCCTCGCCGGTATTGCCTCTTCTGTGAAAAGGAAGGATCTTTGAAAGGCTACGTGATTAAAAATGTCGTTATAAGGAAACAGGCAGAAACAGAGAAAACGCAGTATTTTATGACCATTACACGCACAACAAACTTCATTTCATTTCATGATTTTGATTTTCATCGCCAACAGATGACCCCGCGTTAACTCGCACGCAATCGCGTATCTCTCGTGGATTCGTGGGCGCTAATCTGTATAATTACATTGTGGTGTAATTAATGTGATGACATCCACCCAACGCCTTCTTCCCCAAACCTCGGCATCAGTTTACGATGCCTGCTGAGAATTTTTTTCTTGAGCAAAGCTCGTCATGAAATGTTATCACAACCTGCGAAGCATTCTTCCGTAAGTGAAACCGATAGCTCTGTTGTGCAGGAGGAAATTACTTAAAAATGTGCATATAGGGGAAAATGGCGGATCTAGTAACTTGGCTTCACGCTGAAAACTGCAAGGCTTAGTTCGTAAACAGACACTCACTCGTTTCCACATCCTCGATTGTCTGTAGTGGAACCGGTAACGGCCTGCAGGCAGTTCGCAACTTTTCATCCCATTTAGATCGGTTCTGTCTTCGATGTGTTTTGTCCAGGTTTGGAAAGCTCTGACTAATTATAAAAAAAAAAAAAATCCCAATACGTGCGTTTTCAAACCATTTCGAGACATTTCCCTGTGTTTTAGAAAGTCCCTCCTATTTCGGATGATCACGCGTTGTAGAGTAATGTTCCTCTTGTTTCACCCGATATACTGTAGGAAGATTTGATCTGGTTTCAGACTTTGCGACGGAATTTTGGACCGTTTCATTCCCTTGGGACAATTTTGTCTTTGAACAGCACCACCGAACTCTTAAGAGATTTACCTCCCAGCATTCCACATAGTGTGGGTATAAAAATATGGCGGAGCCGGCTAGAGCCACATTTTAGAGATTTCGTTCCTTGTTCTCAACAGTTTTGAGGAATTTTTTACCTTAATTTAGCCCAGAGTTTTTAAAATCGTATCTTCGTAGTGCTGTCATAAGAGCTGGAAGAGTTTCCTCCCACGTGGATACGGAGTATAATTAAGCCTTGTTTGTTCAGAAGTCATGGTGGAACGGGAGATGACAAAACGCGGAGCCCTACTCCATGGAGTACCCTATGGAGTACCTGAATGGAGTACCCCTAAAGATCATGTATTAGTCAAATGAAATACTTTATGAACACGGTGAATCGTTTGGATGTACACATCCTGATATATTTTGAGCTTGTCAGCTCTCCGATCGTCGCAGTTCGATGTAGTACACGAATTGACCACCATCTTGAAATTAACATTAAACTGCTGACCACTTCCAACGGAAAGCTTTAACGTACTAGCATCCATAAACGTTATCGTTAATAGGCCGACTTCCATCTATTTTCATATGATCTTCAAGAGGCCAAAAGGACGGACATCCTTCATTCTGCAACGGGTTTTTACGTCTTTCAAAATACCTGTTTATGTGTGGCGTCTATAAGAGGTGTGGCGCTCCATTTAATAACACAAGGCCTCGTTGGTTTCTTAATTGTGCGAAGCGGTGAGGATACAAGCTTACATTTGTAGGGTGAGACTTAAATAAGGTAATCCATATCTTTAAACTGAGCTTCTCCTCACCCATCTATTTGTAGCGTAATAAAATTGAGGTATGTAAACAAACCGAAAAAAAAAAAAAAAAAAACAGTGCCGGTTTGGCAAGTAAATTCAACCGGGGCCGTTGATTTGGGAAATGTAGTAAGCTTAAATATTTTACCTTGTACAGAACTCGAAACAGTCGGTTTTGTTCATCACATGGAGTTTTTTGTCTTCCCATGAAAGGACTCATTACACATCGGTAAAACCAAAATGGAGGAACCAGTAAGACTGAGAGCCCTAGTCACCTGTCCCCTAGAAAACTGGATTGTATCGAACTGTGACATTCGGAGAGCCGGTAAGCTCAAAATATTTTAGGATATGTACATCTAAACGATTTACCATGTTTATAAAATATTTTATTTGACCAATACATGACTTTTCGGGGTACTCCATTGTCATCTCCTTGTTACGGGTTTTGCCGCCTTTTTTGTCAGTGGGCCCTGGGACCCACTCGGTCAGTTTTATCTCCCAGGCCCGTTCGATACACAGCTCGTGTGTTGCGCTTTAGTTTCGGTAGGTTTCACCTTAATTTATCACCTCAGTTTCTCAGTTTATCATTCATCGCAGCACCATCCATGTAAGTTTTCATCGTACCGTTATTTTATTGTTTTTGCCTTGTCGTATTTTCTGTTTTCTATGTTCGTTTCATCGTTTTCTGTATTTTATTTATTTACATGTAGTTTCACCATTGGACACTGAAGGAAAATAAACCATCGATTTGTATACTCTTCGTGTCTCGGTTGAACACTACGCTAAGAACGCGATACTCCTGCTACAAACAGATGGGTGAGGAGAAGCTCAGTTTAAAGATATGAATTACCTTTTTAAGTCTCAACCTACAACTGTAAGCTTGTATCCTCATCGCTTCGCACAATTAGGAAACCAATGAGGCCATGTGTTATTAGATGAAACGTCACACTTCTTGCAGACGCCACACATAAACAGGTATTTTGGAAGACGTAAAACCCGTTCCAGAATGAAGGATGTCCGTCGTTTTGGCCTCTTGAAGATCATATGAAATTCTATGGTAGTCGGCCTACTAACGATAACGTTCGTGGATGCTAGCTACATTAAAGCTTTCCGTTGGAAGTGGTCAGCAGTTTAATGTTAATTTCAAGATGGTGGTCATTTCGTGTCCTCCATCGGACTACAACAATCGGAGAGCTGACAAGCGCAAAATATACCAGGATATGTACATTTAAACGATTCACCATGTTCATAAACTATTTTATTTGACTAATACATGACTTTTAGGGGTACTCCATCCAGGTACTCCATAGGGTACTCCATGGAGTAGGGCCACAGGGACCCAGACATTGGACGAATATGGTTGTTTATTCGAAATATAAAGGAATGTATGGGAGAATATTGAAGAGTCTTATCATCGTAAACTTATACCACGAAATGTCTGAGTTAAAGCTCAAAATAAATGTAAACCTACCTCACTTGCTGTGTATTGTCGTTTCCGTGGCTCTAAATGGCGAATTTGAGTGATTTGCTGGGTTTTGCGTCGACTGTTACTATACGTTATAAGAAGAAGATAATATTCTCCCATACATTCCTCTATATTTCGAATAAACAACCAGACTCCTTGCTTGTCTGGGCTCCCTGTGGTAGGGCTCCGCGTTTTGTCATCTCCTGGCCTGGGGGAACCCTCGCTGCACCTCAGTTGAGTTGTAGAGCCTTGTGAGTAAATTTGATCCGTTAAGTGAGTTATGAAGAGATTATGTTTTTTCTAATGAGATCTTTTTCTGCCAAAATTTGTTATCATGGTGTAATGTTTTTATTCAAAGGTGTTTTGCTTCACTGTTTGTTTTCATCAAATCCGTGGGAAGTTTAAAATCCTTGGAGGCCATGTTGTCATCTGCCACTGTGTCAAACGACAGAAAGGAGATGCTTGAATGTGTGGCAAATGGCTACAGAATATCTGCCAAATTGATGATAAAATTAAGGGTTGGGTGCTTACATGTATTAAGGGGACGCCAAATGTTCAGTTGAAATTAATTCAGAGTAACTTTAAGTGTATTAATGATGCATAGAATACTAAATTTGTATGAGATCAATGAAGAGAAAAAGTTGCGAAGGTTCACCAGAGATATATAGAGATCTGTCAAACCATTGCTTTAAAAATCGAGGTTCTCAAAAGAAAAAAAAATGGAATGATTTTTAATCCATTTAAAAGTGAACCATTAGCCCTTGATTTTTTAATTTCATTTCATTTAGAATCAATTTCCTTTACATTCACTTGGAAATTCAAGACATCCTGGCTTTTTGTTATTCTTTTGTACTAATTACTCTTAATAGATTGGAATTTGCTTTAGGTTGATTAACTCTCAACTTCTCCTCACAATATAACAACAGTTCATTCCATAAAAAGGATGTTGTCTTGGTATCAGATTAAATATACTGAACTCATTTATATTACATATTGACTTGTGTGGCAAGATGTTTCTGGATTCTAAGGGTCGAGAGAATGTTCCATAGTACATGCAGTGACAGAAAATTAGTTGTACAATGTACATCCAATTGGACCATCCAGAAAGAAAATATCTTGTTCCCTTTCTTCAAAACATTTGTTTTTTGACAACCAACTCTTAAACCACACATGTTGGGTTTGACATCTACAGTTATATTTACTTAGTATGAAAACATATTGGATTGTTTCATCTTTACATGAAAACATGTTGTTTTTAAATTTATGCATGGAGTCAAAAATAAATTGAGATGCCAAAATTGGCAGAGTTTAATCTGATGTAATTGACCGTGTTTGGTTTCTTAAAATTCATGAGCATGTTGAGGTTAATAACTTCATGACTCTCTGTTGATCATTAGCTATCTCATTACAGCCCTCTGCCCCCCATATTTACCCTGATACAACTTGACTGCAGCATTATCTAGTAAGGGCAAACAGTTAAAAAAATTCCTAGGTACCTATTAGAGATAACTTATTTATTAATTAAAAGTGAGGTGCAATCATGTTATGGTTACATTGTGCATTTTTTGTGCAACTTTTGTGCATTTTTTTTGTGCCAACTGCATGAACAAATAAGAATTGAAAGGGAACAAGAGCAAAATTGATTTTTTTAATCTTAGTTTGTTTTTATGCTTGACATGTTATCTCTTTCAAGCAGTATGTTAATGTATAGCAATTAAGCCAGCTGTTATCTGCAATGTAGGGTGGAGTTCCATGACCATTTCCATGGATCATACATGCATGCTGTTGAGAAGTAATTATAATAGTTTGATTGCAAAGGGGCAAATTGTATGTTTTGTGATTTGTTTTTCAAATTATGGATGTGCAAGCTACTTTCTCTTTCAGAGTATGTCCATGAAGTTGGTATTTATGTATATGCAGCCCAACACAAAACAATCAAGTACGACACATGAGCTACAGACAGCTCCCCCTTATAAAAGTTTCATATTAATTAACAATATATTTTTCTTCACTGTTTCCTCTCCTCTGTCAAGTTTGTGTTTCCAAAAATAAGAACCTTTTTAGCCTGTTTTCAGTATAATCAAAGCTTAGTGTACTAAATCACACCCTAAAGTCACTGCTCTCCACCTTAACCTAATGGAAATAATTAAAAACGTTGTAAAAATTTATACATTCCAAAACAACAGGGAACTTTTTATTTGCTCAACATAAAAGCTTCTGACAATTTCATTTATTTCAGGAGACGTTTTTTAATCGATTTTCTTTATCCATGTTGCAAAGTAATTCTATGCAAAAAGGTAAATTAGGCCATTAACTTTCATACACGATTGATATGTAAATTTTATTACACAACTCAAGCAGTCAGAGGGCCAATAACTAAAATCAACCAATCAAAATGCACTGTCCCAAATGGTCCCGAATCATGATACCGCACTCGTGTCCCTTTGAATTTCAGTCGTTTAATAAATCTCTTATTAACCAAGCTTGCTTGGGACCGTACTGGAAGAATATCGGCCCTCGGTGTTTTTTGTATGGACCTCGCTGCGCTTGGTCCGTACTGTCAAGACCTCGGGCCAATATTCTCCCAGCACGGCCCACGCGCTTGGTTAATAAGATATATATAACATTTCGCTCAGTAGTCAATTAAAATTGGTATGCCATTAAAATGCGACCAGTACTTTTTTTTATGTACAATAGAGATTCTTTACAAGGTCTTAAGAGTTTAGAGTGCAAAAACTTGCTTAAAAATGGAATTATAGGACTCTTCTTCAGTGGAAAAAAGTGCATGTAGGTGCCCATTTGGCTACCAGTGAATAAAACTGGGTAAGTAGTCTCTAAAGAAACTGTGCTGCCGCATCAGTGGAGGAGTATAACAGGTAGTAATTTTGGCTGTATCAAAACTCTTTTCAGTGGCCAATTTACATTACGACTCAGGTGAATAATCAACATTTCAGTGGATTACATTTCAGTGGATACCACTTCAGTTGAGGAATCTGGTAAACTGATACTGGTGGTAGCAATGCATTAATATACTAAGGCGTAGACAAATGTAGAACATTACTTGCTACAAAGTACTTTTTCTATTCAGATCAATAGGAGGGTCTACATACTTAAAAGTTTAAATCTGCCCTTCAACCCTTAATTTTGTTAACAGATTGGCTTTACCAGACAACCCTAAATACCACAGAAGATTGTTGACGAAAAAAATTCTTTTGCTCCTTAAATGTGCAGATTCAAACACTAAAACACTGATACTGCTTGTGGTGACCCCCTCCCACCAAGCTTGAATGGTACAGTATGCCCCCCCCCCACATTGAATAACTTTACCTTTTTTGAAAAAGGTTTGTTCACAATCAACCAAAATAACAGCATAAAAATATGTGACCACGCTTCCTGAAATACTAGTGACCTGATAATATTATCTATTGCTTTCATATAACCTCATTAGTATAATTTTTGCTCCAAATATTTTGACTCTCATAAGTTGTAATTTGGGGTAATGTGGGTGTGTTGTTGTCAAAATTGTTCCACCCTAGCTTAACAATAGGATAAATTGTACCAAAACCTATATTAAGCCTTTTGCTCTTCCAAGATGATTCAAATGCTACGCTGCTAGTCTGACTTTTTTTTTGACATGGATGCCAGTAGCAATTAAACCATAATTTCCATTTTGATATAGGTTTTCTTTTAAACCTTAACACCCAAAAATCATGAATATGCATACTCTCCATGCTGTTCTGTATACACTTCCTTAACAGCTTCTCCAGTTGATGATTGTTTGCTTTATTCTCCAGTCCTTAATGTGTGATTCCGGGGTGGTGTTGTGTAAAGAAATTGTAGGGGTTAATTAACCTGTAGAATGAATCATAAACTCCATACATTTGTTTTAATGCAGTTAGTAATCTTCAATGCACTTTTATTCTTTATCTGTACATGTAGACATGAAAACAAGCAGTGAGGTAAACAATGATTTTGAATTGCATACTAATTGATCATTATTAAGGAGAAATTATAGATACTTACCACCCTTTAAGGGTTGATAACTTCTAGATTAAACCATAAACTCCACGCGTTTGGTTTAATGTAATCGATAATCGTAAAAAAAACTACTCTTTAAACTATGGCAGTCAGGTAGACACGAAAACTTAGCAATTTAGGTTAAAAAAATTATATTGAATAACATACTGATTAAACTATCTCTATTTTAACACTGGTATGAAAAACATTATGGCAAGAGTATGATGCTCATCAAAGGACAGCCACAACTGATACTTTAAACGGGTTCTTCATGCTAAACGTTGTTGTGAAGTTCTTATCCTAATTAAGGCAATTTAAGAGATCTTTCTTCTATAGCGTTACTATTAAGCACTTAAGAAAAAAAAATCACAGAAGAGTTTAAACTACCATGCAAGACTTTTTCGATCTCGCAACGATTCAAGATTAGGACTTAAGAAAAATCAACTCTCCATATATTTGCTCATCTATAGTCTCATCATTGCATCTCCTAATTACTATTGATAAAAAGTATCGCTTGTTTACATTCACTTAATGTAGATATGTACTAAATAAATTGTAAAGAAATGCTGATTAAAACCAGGCGGTTAATTGCTTGTCAACAATCAAGAATGAAACAAATAACTGTGAATATCTCACCTTCAAACTATTTCTAGCAGTTTGAATTAAAGGCCATAAAGGTTTGTTCCTACCAAAGGTATACATACTACACTTTTGAAGAGGTCATTTCTGTAATGACTAGTCTATTTTGGAACCAAATTGCGAACTCTCTGAAGAATTTCGTTAGCTAGTCTCAGAGCCTCACGAGCGTCCTCGTCTGAGTAAACATCTTTTGGAATCTGAGGATAGCACATTCGATCTGGGTAGCGCATGTGTGTTGAATCGACCAATCGGCGCTCCAGCTGGGTTGCAAGTTCCAACAGTTCGGAATCGTTCAGCCGAGAGGCATTTTGACTGAGATCGTGACGATTTATCTTGAATGCATCATCAGCATATTGCGCTGCTTTCAGAGCCTTCTCGGCACTCTAAAGAAAGGAAATCAAAACATTATATCTCAATTAGAAATATCACCCACTTCAAAAATACCTTTCTGAGGGATTTTGTTTTTAAAAAACCCAGATATCCCCGAAAAATATTTCTTTCTTTTTGAAGGAGGTGCGTTGGGAGTATGTAGTTCGTTTATTTGTTTGTTTTGTTTACCTCACATCTTTCTACTTTTAGAAAAAACTATACCAAAGAGAAATTTAAATTCTCAAGCCTGTTTCTGATTCCGCACCACTGTTCCGGAGTTGGAACCCTTCTTGTTTATTACCTTACTTCATTATTATTTACGGTTATTTTCAAGACTGTAAGTAACAATTCAGTAAAATAATGAAAATACATCCTTTCACCTGGTGACATTTAAAGCACGCCCACTCATAAGATGGGTTTCCAGTGGATAAGTCATTGCTGGCAGCTCCCCAATCAGCCTCGGCTTGCCTAAGCCATCGCCTAGCCTCGCAAGGCTGAGGATTCTTCGTACAAAAACTTGGAGGAACACCAGAAGATGAATCGCTTCCAAAGACCTCATCACAGGAGCCATACATTTCTCGAAAGTTTGTTCTGTATTTTACGCGATGCGTATGTTGACGCTTGGCGCGTACTTTCCAGAAATAAAAAAACGGCTCGTAGAAACTTTGGCCATCTTTTTCGTCGCCCTGGACACTTTCTAACCTTGCTATTTCTTTCTGGATGTGCTGTAAAACTTCGTCACACAATGTTTTGTCTCCAGACTTTTTGTCTGGATGCCACCTGAGGAAAAGTCGTTTGACAATTTTCCTACGCCTTTTTTCAGGTAGTCGCCATGCTTCCACCAGGATCTCTGAGGCCTGCTTAAAAATCATCTGTTTGTCAGTTGTTTTACCTTTCTCCAGCCCATCGGACAAGCCTAGTGGGGAGGATTGGAGACGGTGAAATTTGTACAAGTCTGCAAACTCGACTTCTTGAGGTTCTTTGTCTTTACCTACGTTGACCTTGTAAAACTTTGAAAGGAGGCTTGCATCTTCCTGAGCATTTACTTCTTCTACTATCACGGCGTAAATGAAAGTTGCATCTCCTTCCTTTTGTTGCATACTTGGATCCTCTATTTCATAACCAACATACTCCCCAGGTGTGACCTTCTCAAAATCTTCGTTCAACAGATGGTGGTCCTCTATTGGGATAAAACTTCCGGGGATTGGTAAAGGATTACTCCTTGACTCGTATGAATCGTCTTGCCCAATGCTCGCCTCATCCAACATGGACCAAATCTCACTAGGATGGATGCGTAACATCTCTTGAATAAACATCACTGCTTCTCCCAGCAATCCTTCACATACTTCAGCAATGACTTGAGTTACGGCCAAATATAATTTAGAGAGGTTTTCATCTACATCAGGTCTAAGATAGACCTTCCAAATGCTTTTGCCTGCTGGTGCTGAAACCTTACCTACGAAGTACGAAACTTCACCTTCGCTATCAGGAATGAGATTACCTTGGTAAACCAGTTTTGTTTTAATTTTGTTTAGTCCAAGGAATTCAATGCTCCTTAGTCTGTCGTTGATGGAAGCGAAAACATCTTCATTAGGAACTTCATTTTCTTTGTTCTCATGTCGAATAAGTCTCACAATTCCTCGAAAGAATTGTTCCGAGCAAAGCTGTCTTTCCAATGAATCTGCATTTTGAAGCTTAGCTGCAAATTCACTTCCTTCTGAAGAGTCAGTAAATTCCTCCGTAACCACTTGAGATAGCATCTGGGGTCGAACAGCAGATGGAAGGCGCATGAGAAGGTCTTTGTAGTTTACAGATGAGCTACTTTTTACCCCTACCTTCCTTACGTCAACAACAAATAGCTGATTGAATTTTTTTAACCGAGGATGAAAATGTGGAGAATCATCAAATAACAACTCAGAAGACTTGTGCAGAGAAACTGGAGGCGAATCTGTTGGGCTGCTAGTGAGTTTCATTGCTGGTAAGTAGAGTTGTTTGAAGCCTATTTCTGGGTTTGTATCCTCTCGCAGGCCTTCTAGTAGTCCTCGTAGAGCGCCTAACGCGCTATTGATCTCGTCGGGAAGCAGTTTATTACCCTGACTCTGCTTCTGTAGCATTTCCAAAACCATGGCGTAGTGTGACATTGTGGCAAATTTGGAACAGCCCAGATGATGAAACAGGTTATGAAACTCTCCAAGATCAGGTGGTACTCGATAAAGAAACGGTTTTATTTCAAGGCTCTCAACCATTTCTAGGACTACTTGCTCAGCTCTGACAAAGCGTGCTCCCTCTTCAACCACAATACAAGGGACATTTTGCAGGTCTGCTATTACCTCCTTGCTCAAAATGACCCTCTCTTGGAAAAATTTGTAGATTTTTTTCATGACGGACTTCCTTATGCTGCACTGCTCATCTGAGACGTTGCTGCCATTTTCTTCAAAAAGTTGATAGGAAATATTGCGACAGTGAGATGTAACTGTTTCTAAGGATGGCTCTGATAGGACTTTGAGATGCTCAAGGATTTTGACGCAGAAAGTTTCTCTGGACATCCCGAAGGGAATCTTCAAATCTGATTGATCTTGTGGATGTGCCCATTTTGGGAGGAGGTGAGCCGATGTCCAAACACACTCAGTATGATCAGAAACAACAGTGTCCTGAAATGCAGTGTATGGTAGTGTTCCGTCTTCTCTTTGCCCATGTTGCTTGTGCAAAGCCTGGAGCTTACTACAGACTGGATTTAACACCACAAACTCAATATTGCGAACAGCTTCCAGGAGCCCCTCACTCAGCAAATCGGAGCGACTTAGCAATTCAGACACCAACAGTTTTGACTGTTCATCTGTCTTCATCGAGCGTTGTTTTGCTGCGTCACATGCAACGTTCTCAGCAAATCCCTTGAAATCATCTAGGTTAACTTGATGTTTCAGGCCAATTTTTCTCAAAAATTTCAACCATGCTTTGGAGTTCAGCGGCTCAGGTGGAAACATGTGCTCTGAAAGCATGACCTTGAAAACCTTATTGTGCGGATCGTAGAAGGCTGATGCCCTTTCCAGCGTTCCTATTTGTGTGGTAATCACTGCTGTGGTTTTCAGGTTCTCCAGTAGTTTCTTCTTGTCCTCATCGCTTTCTGACACACTACGTAGCAACTTGTCTTTAATATACTCGAGATGGGTCTGCCTTGCCTCTTTGCTAAGTGCACTAAAATTTGGCAACACAAATGCGCGATAGACGTCTATGGGTCCTGGACAATCAATTGCAAGAAAAGGGCACAGTTCGGATAGCTCTGGAATGTCTTCTAGAAACACCATGTCGTCTTTCTGAACGGCATCCAACCCCATTTGGGGTATTTTAGATGATAACACTGTAACGCGTTGATCTCCAAGGCTGATCATGTCACCAGATGTTGACGGATAGAAGGGAAGCCTTCGTAGCGTAGGCTTGTGTAGGGGCGGAATGCTTAGTACTCGGTCGTTAAAATACCGCAAGATTGTTAGACAGTGACCACGATCCAATGTTTCTATTTGAAAACATTTGTTTGAGCTCATTTTGTGATTAAGAGATGCAAGAAGTGATGCTGGAGTCTCCAGGGACCCTATAACTTCCCTTGCTAAGGTGCATGAGTCTGACAACGGTGGGGGGAACTTTTTTGAGTGAGAAAGGGCAGAGGAATTGAACTCAAGAAGACCTACCGCTCTGATAGCTTTTACTAAAGGTGCCCTATGTTGCTGATCACTTTTTGTGAGTGCCAAAACACACTTTGCTAACTGAACGGAAACAAGGACATGTTGTTTGCTCGTATCTTGGTCACCTGCCTCCTCAGCTGTTGATGAAACAACTTGCTCCGTTGCAGGGATAATGCTCCATTTCGACAAAGGCGTGACAATATTACCCGTATTGTAGTGGCTGCTTTCCCATGATTTAGCCAAAAAGCTCCACACTCGGAAAGTCCAGCGATGATTTGGCTCCGCTGGATGTTCTGGGGACCACACGTTGATTTCATTTGCGCCCAAATGCCGTAGCAAGGGCGTTTCTTTCAAGTGCTGTGAAAAAGCATGGACATCAAAGGCCATGAATACCGATGCCAACTGACTCACTCTATCACAATCAGGAAAAATATCTCTCAAAAGTTGCTCATGGACGAACATATCCTTTGATTGTGGCAAAATGTCGTGATAGTGGGAGAGGTACTTGCGATTATCTGTGTTAAACACACGGAGGCAGTTGTCTTGCGTAAGTAACAATGGTAGACCAGGAAGATGACCCAAGAAATCACTGACGTCCTTGCAGTACCGTAGCGTTAGCGTCACACCTTCACTGTGCTTGAATGGAGTCTTTGTAACGTCGATTGGTAAAGGTGATACATTGGTAAGCGAAGTCTTGTAGAACTCAATGACAGAGGAAGGGGATGTACGATGGCATTTAACCTTAGAATGCTCAAACGCATCTAAAATTTTTAGGGAAAATTGCAAAAGATTAAAGCCTGTTCGAAGCAGTATTGACTTGAATGAGGCCCTCTGGGGTGGTTCCTTTATGAATTTATTCTCTTCTTTACCTGGCGGAGAAGAATAACATCCCCTGATGTGGATGTCATTAAAATAGGCTTTATCCCTTCCAGTACCACACGGAGGAAACCAAGTAAGTTCGAAACTGTTAGCACTACCATCTGGAGCATCTCGTACCACTGGAAGATAGCGTAGTTTTTTTGCATTCATTCCTTGATACACAGCTCTTATGAGCAAATCCCAGTATGGAAAGGTAGAGATACGAGGAAACAACTTCTCGTAACTGTTCACCCTCTGAATCAATTGATCTTTACTACAGCTTAGACTAGACGTGAAGCCCAAAGGCGAAGTTGGAAGTTGAAGAAAATCCCTGATTTCGTCAAGGAGTGTTAAGTAGCACGACGCTATAACATCACTCAGCAAAACGTTGTTCCAGTCACTACGATAACCACCGTCCTCATCTCTCCACAAGTTTCTTCTTGCCTCGTGGTCCAATGCAAAATGACCATTAATGTGGATAGGGAGATCTGTTTCCAATGGAAGTGGAAGAAAGCAATAAGCTCTCTTTTTCCTCTCTTTAGGCTTCATGGATTCCGTTTCTATGAGGCAAGCACAACCACCCCGCGGAAGCATTCCAAGGTCTCGATTTCGAAATGCATTGACAATGCTCGTTTGAACTACGTGCTCGAAACCAATTTGTTGAACAACTAACCACTTTTCCTCATTCCCGAGGCTGTCTCTTAAGTGGAGGACGTAGCTGCACTTCTCCACTCCAACGTTGCCGAACGAAATGTCTTCTTTCTGCCTTATTGACTTTCCAACCTGTTTTACGAGGTTAGCAAACCGCTGTCTCTTAGCTGCATCGTTTTCGGAAATGACTGCTTCCACTGAGTAGCCGTTAGTTACATTGCCAGTTTCTTCATCTATGTCACATAACGTGATTTTCTTCACACTGTTAACAAAAACTAGAACTTCAAAGAGCTCTTTCTTGAGAGCTTCCATCATTTCATTCAATGCTTCCAGCGTAAATGGAGTGGATGACAAATCCGATCTATCAGCCATTTCTTGAGTTCTTAGGGGGAATCTGAACATGGTTGAATTTTCAATGAGAAACTTTTCTTCAAGATAGCACTGGAACACATCTGGAAAGTATTCCTTCAACTTTGAGGTTTCTGTGTACATTCGCCCCGGTTCTTGAGGGTTCGCGCCAGGAACGTAGTGACAATTTGGATCAAATACACACAAAACATCAATGTCGTCACTTTTGGACAGAAATGAAGGGATATCAGTCAGGTGGTAGACAGCGTTGAAACCCACGCCATACTGGCCTGTTTTATGTGGATCACCACCTTTACTACCTTCCCCGAGGTTTTGTATACCTTCGATATCAGAAGGAGTAAACGGCTTGTTGTTGTATACACATAGGGCTGGTCCTTGAAACGGTTCCCAACTTTCATGAAATAATTGCTCCCTTGGATGATTACGGGGGTCCTTTATAAAACAGATCTCAGTTGCTTGTGCATCGTCTGCATTCTGGAGTAGTTCTTTCAAAAGCCCTTTTCCACAAGGATATCCTGTGAGAATTCTCTTTAGGCGATTTGTTAGTTTCTCCTTTTGTCCAAATGAAATTCCAAAGGCACGATCTCGTACTGCCTCTTCTTTGAGTGTTTTGACCCCTAATGGGAGACTTGTTGACCATGGAATATCTGAATGAGCAAACTGGAAACCAGGGCCACCAGGAATCCATGGGCAATCTTTGATGCAAAGCTCACTTACAGGTCGCATTTCTCCCCTCTGGTTGGGAAGATAAATCGAACTCCTCTTTTGTTCTAGTGTGAAATGAGCTCTGGTAGTTTTCAGCGCTTCTCTTAGTTGAGTTGCCAAGTTACATACAACAATCAACGTGCTACTATCCAACCTTTGCTCTCCAAATTCCTGCTTGATTTGTCGAAGTGCAGATATAAAATCTTCCACCTGAAACTGATCTCTCACACCAACTTCTTTCATGAGCTTTGAGTACTTGACCAATTCCTGAGGGATCCTGTACAAATACGGAGAACAGTCAACAGGAACAGGTAGCGATAACGAAACTTGATTTCCACGCACAAACCCGTTTTCAACAAGAACGAACTTTTTTCCTTCAAAAAACTTGGCTATTTGATTTGCATGGATGGGAAGAGCATCTTGAAGGAAACTGTAACATGCATTACAAACGTTTATCACATCTTCCATTCCACAGACTTCAGATTTGGCAGAGACGGCTTCATTTAACTGGATGATAACTTGCTTCGTTGTGACCTCTCGGTCACGGAACTGCAGTAGTTCTTCCACTTTTGGTGGGATAGTGGCGTCTATGATTGGTGCAGAAGAGCACGCGAGGTACAACTTTTTCCTTAAAAAGCCTTGAGTTGGTGATATCAATGCGAGTTCATTCCCGTGAATCATTTCATCGCCTTTCCATGCCAGGGGGAAGGTCTGAGGCTTCGCAAGAACTGGGAGAAATTTAGTTCCTAAAAGGCGTTGTTTCTCTGTGGTCGAGGGAAGGCAATTTGGATCATCTTTACATTTTTTTTCGAGAAACTCTATAAGTCCTTTTACCCTCTCCAATGCAGCCTCGCTACAGGTTTGGCTCAGACTTAGGACAGATTCTACCCTTTCTACGAGTTCAGACCACGGAAGATCGTCTGTCAACATTCCTAGCTGCTCCAGTTGATGAAGGTGAAGAGGGTGCCTAAATGTTTCTTCCGGAAACCTTTCATCTTTGGGAGAAAATAGAAACGCTGCAGATCTATTAGGATGAATAAGCTGAGAGGGGCATTTTAGCTTATGACGAGCTGGTGATACTGGAATGCAAGCATAGGTTTTCATTGCATCGCTGAACTCCTTTCTTTGAGGATCAAGGGCATACAGGACCAAGTTGTCCCTCGAGTCAGGGGGCACTAAACCAATCTTTGGGAAGAACAATTCCAAGAAGAACCTTCTCTCATCGTAGCTTCGGGAGTGGATTTTTTCTTTAAGACCATACTTCTTAAATGAGTAAAACACATTTCTGGGTAGATCAATTACAGCTCCATTATCTTCAACCAACAATTTGAACACTTCGAAGCATAAGTCTCCTATTTGAGAATCCTCCCGTAGGTCTGGAGTTAGGAAGACAGTTTCATTGATGGCCATCCAACTCGTGCCATCCGAAAAAACAGCTTTATTGCCTAATAAAAGATCTTCATAGAATGTACGTGCAAGGGGCTCACAAGTTGAAATTACTTCGTTGCATTTTGGCCACAGTGTGTGGTATTGGTATGCGTTGTTTGGGAACTGTGAAATAGACTTTAAGTCTTCAAGAAGGTCAAAATACGCAGTGCAAACGCAATCTTTTAAAAGTACTTCATTCCACTCTTGTCCAAAGCTAGCCTTATCGTCTTCGGTTTTCACCAGCAAGTTTCGTCTGTTTGAGGAAACTGCAAACGTTCCATTTATGTGTACAGGTAGTCCACTACAAATTGGAAGTGGGAGATAACAAAAAACACTGGCATTTGCCTTCGAACCTTTGGTTTCATCGGAAACAGGGACTGGAATCAGAGAATCTTGAGTTGATAACTTAACACCGACCCCCGCTGATGCAAGAAGACTCCTGTCTTGCTTTGAAAATCGCATTGCTTCACCTTTGCCCATAGATGAGACAACGAGCCAAGTGTCATCATTACCCGAAAAGCTATATTCCAAGAACTTGCTGCCGTATTCCGATACGGTGCTCTTGATCTTCAGTGTGAGCGCAGAATTAAGGAGAGCAGCAGCGGACTCCTTGTTTTCATGGTTTGGATTGTTGACTTCAGATGATGCACGCAGAAAATTACACTGTTTCAACAAGTACTGATCTTCTGTGCACAGCTTCGTGGCAGTATTTGGGAGAGTAATTGTATAAGGCAGTTCCCGACTGACCCCAGCCTGTGATAATGATTTGGTGACCTCAAATATCTTCCTGGGCTCTAACTGCTCAGTTGAATCATTAGGTAAATGGAAGATGCTGACTTGACGAACATTTTGAGTAAACAGAAGCAATGCTTCGGCTCCTTGAGTGACACGTTTCAACAGCTCCTGAACTTGCTCCCGGTTGTAAACAAGTTTCTTTATTTCACTTTGTATAGCCTGATGTTCAGTTCGTAAGGGAAAGCGAAATAGCGTCCCTTTGTACGAGTTGTCGTCTTGGTTGAGATGAAGATCACAACCAAAGATACCATTGAATGGCTTGAATTGATTTCGAAACTTTCGCAGCTTTTTTGCATTTTTGTTAGTATCAAGCTTTATTCCCGGCTTAGTCTTGTTCCTGATTTGTTTCCCTAGATAGAACGTGTTGGGATCAAGAATAACAAAATGATTACGGCTCACAAACATGGGGACATCTGTCAGGTTGTATACTGCATTGAAACCAAGTCCAAATTTTCCAATCTTTTCAGTATCGTTCTCTTTCGTTGCACCGTTCAATTTTGTTATGTTCTCAAAATCCTCATCCTTGAATTCGGCATCATTGTACGCCCACAGTGCTGGACCCTGACAGTGTTTCATTCCTTCGTCGATCAGGCCGGTTATCGCATCCTCATTAGTTCGTTCATCATACAAAAAGCGAACCTCTGTGGCGCCAGCATCATCTGCATTCTGAATAAGCTCTTTGGGTACCGCAAATCCATCGGTGTATTCCTCCAGCAGTCTATTTAGCCTTCGCGTGAGCTTCTCCTCCTGTCCGAACTCTTCCCCCAACGCTAGTTCGTCTGGATCTAGTAGGCAGTTACTGAGGCTTCGCACATTAAAAAGCTCTGCTGTTCCTGTAGGGATGTTTGGATGCACCAGTAAAAATTCCATCTCGTCATCCTCACTTTCTGCTTCTGATCCGTCATGTTCACCATACATGCATTTTTCTACTGGTGCAAGGTTAACACGTACATCTCCTTTTACGTAGGTTGGCAAAAGAATTTTCTCTTGAACTTCAGGTGATAATTGTCGATTATTATCTGGCTTCAATTCATTCAGGATGGAAATGCATAAAGCCAGATCTTTTTTCACGTCTGATGTTTCATAGGGACCCTGGTCGTACTTTTGTTTAATCATGGAAAGAACATCAAGCATCAAGTGCTCACTGCAGTCATTGAGAATGCCAAAAGAGCTGAACAGATTAGAGTACATGTACATCTCTGAGGGAAGAACAGAAATGTACGGTGACAGATCGATGGAATGGTTGTTCAGGACGACAGCGTTAGGAAAGGAGAATCCGTCGCCGTTCCAAATCCAACCAGTGTCTTTCAAACCCTTTATTGCTTCCACGACATCACTCCTGTTCTCCTTAATCAGAAATTCATAAATTTCTTTGGCAAGCAAACTGAATCGCGGTCTTTCTTCTTTGTTATAGTGGTTGATGGCAGTTTCAAAGTGATTAACGACTTTAGATACTTGTGGTTCCTCGTTCCACCCAAAGTAACTGGATAGCTGACTTGACTGGTCCACGTCAATGATGGGTTGTACTGAACCAATGAGGTTGAGATGCTCCCTACCCTTGACGTCCTTCGGCCTGCACAACATTCCTCTATTAGCTTTGCCCCAAAAAGGAACGCATTTGGGAAAATCACTGGGCTTTTCGTCCAGTGCAGTCACCCACGAAATACCTTCAAGCAGAGAACCCAGTGTTTTACCGGAAAGTGTATTCTCGAGTATCAGCGGATTTTTGCTTAAGTATTCCATAAGTGCGTGAGACTTTTTCTTTGCTGTTGAAACGCTTGTGTGGTTCTCGATCTTAACGGCACTCTGGTAAAGGTCTTGGGCGGTGATCATTTCATCGCTTTTCATGCCAATTTCCTTTAGAATGGCGAGGACTGATAAGTCAGTATATAGGCTTCTTACTGGGAAAACGTCTTCCTCAGCAAAAAGGGCCTTTGTCAGGTCACTTTGGGGATCAAACAGATCTGAAGCTTTCACTCTTCCAGTGTTATTTGGCACAAAGTGTAACTCTTTCATCTTTACTTCAAAATTGCTATCCTCTCTTACAAGAAGTTTATATCGCTCCATAAGAAACGAGATTAGGCCGTCAATCTCCTCTCCCGAGTAATGCCCGTGGTTGATGTCGGGAAGAATATTTTCACAAAGCAACTCAGTCATTGTTAAAATTCTGACGTCAAGTAGTCGCGCTAGCTTCTTTGAATCTTCCTCTCTAATGTCAATGAGCTCTCTTTGAGGAGTAATCGGAGGCATTTCCTCTGGTGCTGCACAAAGGTAATCATTCTTTGCCACAAACCTCTTAGAGAGAGTCTCAAAAATTGGGAGATTAGAAATAAATTTCTTTTCTTTTTTTTGAAATGATGAAACTTTCGTGACGAATTTCCTAAAGGAGCGTTTAGAGGCATCATTCACCTTGCCTAGCATGATTGCAGAAAACATTCCCTCGCCCAACAAAGAGGAAGAATCTATCATGGCTTGTAGGACGCCTGAGATCGAAGGCGGATGGACAAATGTCCATGTTAACTCCGGATGGAGTTTTATAGGACACTCGCGCATTACCACCACACCCAGCTCTATCAATGCGTTCACTACAGCACCATCAAGGTGGTCATCGTTGAGGCTTTCTGCAACAACTTTAGACGCTTTCTTCAGTGAAACTAAGGTCACAGGGACTTGCTGGAGATCTACAGGGATCAAAGGGAGCTTGTATGCACCAAGGCTGGCGAGTTCATCCCTGGTGGAATAATTTTCTCTTATGTAGCGCCAGACACCACTGAGCCAATCTCTGTGGGGATGGCTATACTTTTGATCGTCGGGGTACCACAGAACCTTATCAGTGGCGAGCAATTCTTGAGGTAGGGCTTCCCTTATTAGAGAAGGTACATCTTCTTTGCGAAAAAGTCGTAACTGAGTGCATCCTGTTTGAAAATTACAGACAGAAGTTTAAGGGTTCTAAGAAACTCGCCTTTCAAAATTATAAGGCAATTGTAGCTCTGAAAAGTCCCCTCCAGTTGTCTTCGCATCTATTTGGGTCTGACTGTGTAGGTGTGTGTGTGTGTGTTAGTTTGAGTATTAATGTTTTTTGTGGCGGTATTAAATAGAAAATTCAGCGCTTAGTAAAAATAAAATTTTCAGGTACAATCTTCAAATTATCTTTAAATCTGCATGAATGAACCGATTTTTAAAATGTAGACATCAAAGTGAGTTCCGTATTACTTTAAACAGGTTTTCCAACCCAACGAATATATGAAATACATATATCTGTACTTCGGTTGTGAAACGTATATGTGCACATAAACAGGTTTTCGTTTACAACTTCAACCTAATATGCCATTACATGGAGATTCATACCGTTTTCAGCTGCAGCTTTAAGTTTTCCTAAAATTCTCTCATGAATATCTTGATCAAGAAATCTGCCCTTTAGGCCAGGCACCAGCTCTTGGGAATGCTCGGGCGAGGCGATGAAAACTGCTTCGCTGGAGCTTGTAAAGGATTTGAAGGTCCCGTCAGACACAGGCAAGAGTTCAAGGTCAACCAACTCTTGAAAGTTGTCATCTTCGAGGACAAAGCTTAAAAGGCACAACTTTTCCTTGCAGCTGAGACTTTTGTAGCAAGCAGGGATTTCCTTGAAGATTCTGCGCATCAAGTAGGGTGTGACTTCTGAAGAGAAAGCTGCATACTGGTCTATGGCGCTTAATACGTGGTCAGGCAAAGAGGCAACATTCCGATTTGCTAGAAGGAGAACCCGCACGATCAGCTCTCTCATCCCCTCTTCTTTAATTCGGTTAGGTATAGCTTCATCAACCTTCAGCCAGTGCCCCCCACTGGCAAGAGTGTATATTACTTTTTCAGTAATCAATGATTGGAACAAGGGATTCTGAAGTCTTTTCCAAGCTGGTTCCACGTTGTCGCAATTTGGCCAAGCCCTGTGAGAAAATAGAGCAGAAATCTCAGTTTTCAGCATGAAACGTCAACCCTATAGAAGCAGTACAATGGTGCTTCGGGAAGCTTATAATAGAAATTAGCTACCCAAAATACACGTTTACATGTTTACTATGATGTCAATTGGACAATGGGCCGCACAAGTTGACACCAGTTACAACAAGAATCTAAAATGTACCGTATTTGAATGGTTTGCATGATTGAAAACTTAGGGAGAAAATTGATTATTTTGTGACCCATTAGCGCGACCAAAATACGGGTCTAGAATTATATTGGGCGTTTCTGACCGGACCCGTCCTTGACTATCCTCCCAACAGCTGGAAGAAGTTGAACTTTCAATTTTCCGGGTGGAATTGTTGTTTTGCTTCCTTAGAAAATTAAGATTTACCTTACCATTTCAGCGGCCCCTTTAAACCTTTGCTACTGAATTATCTGAAAGTATCGAATACATTCTTACTGCTTCTTTAGTTAACACAGCACTAATTATGCTACCGTTCAAGACTTACCTGTAAATTGCATCTGGTGGAACATTATAGCTCCTTTGATCAGTGGCCTCCTTTATCAATGTGGAGTACGCTTGAGGTAGAACTTCTTCTATAAGGCAGGTGTTCCATAACAAAGACTTGTCAGTTAGTTTCTCTCGATCCTCTTGATCTGCATTTGGTGTCTTTATGTGTCGTCTGTTCTGACTTAATGAAAAAAACCCATTCACATGCACAGGAAGACCAGTTAAGCTCTTTTTCTGCAACGGCAAAGGGAGAGCGCAAAACACGTGGCCTTGGATGTTGGGCGATTCTGAAGTGGACTCTGAAGGAATTGCCATTGCTACGCCGACTGAAGGTAGATAACTTAGCTCTTTGTCTGTCAGAAGCTTTTCGAACTTGGACGAGACCTCTCCTCCGCTGCAGAAACTCGTCACGAGAAAAGAATGACGTTCTGTCTTTCCATATGAAGATTGCACTACCATTGTAATTGGATATGTCACTGTCACAGGTTCTGCCATGCGCTCTCCAGGTTTAATCGCATTGTAGAACTCTTTTCTCTTCTCACGAACCAATGCAAGATTTTCATGACTGATTTGAACTTGGAATACTTTTCTTGGCTCGGATTCTGACTCCTCTCGGACGAAAAGTTCTACAGATTCTAAGTGTCGAAGAAACAGGAGCACAAGGTGCGCATCGGTGAAAAAACTCTTAAACAGATGATCCACTTTTTCGTCGGAGTACAATGTTTGGGACAGCTCAGATGGCTTAGTACGCAACGGAAAGCGGAACAACGTTCCTCTGTAACATCCCTCAGAAAAGACTTCCTCGGTGCAATCAAATATTCCTTTGTAGGGAAGAAATTGATCAGGTATTGCATTCATATTTTCACTGCTTTTGCGTAGGTGCCAACGGTATCCCGTTCTCCTTTCTCTTGGTCCTTTATTGAAGTGATCCTCGTGGGGGTCGATAAAACCAATTTTTGTGCCGCTAAGGATACTTGGTAAGTCTGTGAAAAACAGAAAATTTCCCAGTTCTATTATTCTATAGTTTAGGTTCCTATGTCCAGTTGTAGACTTCCCAGCACTTCTTTGGCCATCAAAAGAGGGGAAAATGGGCTATTTCTTTTCCTGGAGTTTCACAATCAAACAACTATTTAGAACAGTCTGATGCGTGTGGGTATAAATAAAACTTGTCATTTATTTGGAAATCGGCCAGCTCAATAAAAACTATACATTCCATACGGATTCCGTTCGGTTTAATAGTAACTAACTCTTTTCCAAACTGAGGGCCGGGATGTTATTTCGACAGAGCCAATGGGACCCTTACCTGTCAGATGAAAGACAGACTTGAAACCTAGGCCAAACCGACCAACTTTCATTGGATCCTTGACTTTGACGCTGTCGCTAAGCATTCGTATCCCTCTCCAATCGTCTTTAGTGAACTTTGCATCATTGTGTGCATAAAGTGCAGGCCCCTTAAGAACAATAGTTTAGAAGCATTTATATAGCATTCATTGACAGTAGCAACACAAATTATAAATTGAACTCATTAGCCACGATAGAGAAGGGAAGTTAATTTTTCAATTTTTTGTACAAAGAATCGAAATAAATCTCTAATCCCTGTTAGTCATATTATAGAAGGATAAGCAGGAGTGGCCTAATCTGCTTTCCTTAAGCGTCCAAGAGAATTTGTTGAAAGGCCAAAATACAGCATTTTTTCCCGCACGTTCACGCTCATTTGGATTATGACCAATCAGAAGGGTATTACATTATTTACTGGATATATCTTTTTCGGCAGACGGAATAGTAACCAGATTAAATTTTGAAAGTACAAAAGATATACTTCTTGAAACAATCCCTTTACTGGTTTGACTAAGACCAAATAATATGAATGTTTAAGTGGTTAATTGAAATAATTGTAGTTAGACATTAACTAGGTGTGAGGAATGTCTTCTATCTGGAAGTTGTGATTGAAAGGATTTTGTGCTATCACACTTATTAGAAAAGCGCTGTTGACAAATACTTTTGATAAGGAGTGAAATTCTTTCGTCAACGTACCTGAAACTGACTGAGCCCTTTGCTATAGAGCTTCTCTTCTCGAGCGCTATAAATATGTTTGTCGTGAAGAAACTTCACGTGGCTTGCACGTGCATCTTCGGCATTTTGAATAAGCTCCTGCAATGAAGCAAATGTATTACCCGTAATTATCAATAACAAAAAACCAGAACAGATAAAGAAATGATTGAAAATGGACTTTATTTGATTAATGAAACGTACAAATAGTAGTAATCAGCAGCATGATCGCAGTATCTTAAGTTGCGTTAAAATTTTAGATTTGGTATTGTTCTATAAATAATTCTTTGTTTGGAAACCTTTCTGAGGTTAGAAAAAACCAATACCTTCAATATTTGTCCATCATCTGGATACTGATCGAGTATTGTTTTTATTTGTTGGAACAGTGATGGCTGGATGAAGTTAAAGTCATCATCCTCGTCGTCGTCTTCGCTGTCATAATCATCATCTACATCCACTGTTAAGAAATGCAATCATACAGTCTTAAAACAAGGTGCTTCGTAAGAAAGACCCAAAACCATAGTTTCAAAGAAAAAATTAAGAAAAAAAAGCACTGAAAAGACAGTTGAAGGAATATGTCTCCTAACATGTTCTATCATGGGACGGGATATACCCATCTCAGAAACGTTTTGAAGTTTGAGATGATTGTAATACCCTGATCGTGCCCTACAAAAGAGCTTCAAAACAAGCAGTCAAATTCTGGGATCCTGAGGACATTTTTTCAATTCAGAAACACACCATTGCATAATTTACTGTGCTTAGCCGGGTAAGCTAATGAAAAGTTATTGTCAAGCACTATCAAAAACAAGGCATGAAGACCTGAGCAGGATGTACCTTTCCATTTTAGAATACCCATTAAATGTTGACTGGGCACTCCTCTGAATTTTAATGAAGGACACACTGGCCACATGCAAACAGACATGCAAAAATAGACAGTCACTATAATTGTTAATGTCACAAATATCAATCACAGGAATTCAAAAGAGATTTGCAGAGCAAGAAAAAAACCTTGTAGACAAAGTGGAAAATTTAAGTCAGCCAACTACTGATTCCAGATTTCAATTTCATCTTGGAATTGTACGGAGTCAGTAGAGAAACAAAATTAGGCAATTCGAGCAGAGAGAAAATGGCTACCCATAAAATCAGGTAATCAAAAATAAAACCCTCAGTGTCTGCAATGTTTGACTGCAGTCTGTCCAAGAATACTTACTCTTGGGGTGTGGTAAATCTGCTGAGGCCATATGACTGGTTCAACCCTGATAGAGAAATGTGAAGGACCAATTAAGGTCTATTTAGGACTCTAAAATGTGGCTGAGTTGATTTGGAATGGGAGGGAGCATGAAATCTTAATGGAAAAGAGGAGGAAGGTGTAGGGGGGAATGGGTGTTTACTCCTGCTAGGAACCAATGAGTGAGCTAAGTGACCCATTCTATGAAAGCCTATCCTGGTTTCTGTAGCTTTGGATTACTAAGAGAACAAGAAATTAATAAAATTAACTCTTAGAAATGGGATGCAAGTCTATTTCTTGTGTCTGAGGTAGCCCAATTGTGGTGTATGGCCACCTCCTCCCCATTGGTCAGAGGGAGTCAGAATGACTTTTTCAATTTTTTGTCCAATTTGATTTAACATTTCTTTTTATACTGCATACAGTGATAACATTTGATACATATTATACAGTACTGACATAATAATTTTACTCCTGTTTACAAAACTGAAACTGAAAGTTGACACAGAACTTTTTTTAAGCATCCTTAGTGGGTAAATAATATATTTTAGTCTAACTTTCTGACGGCATCTTCACCTCTTATCGAACCACCTGCTCAAGTGTCCTCACATGTCAATCAACCCAGCCTTTCAGTGACAGTATAATATACTTTGACTTTCAATTTTAAAATTTCTATCTTCTACTTCTATGTTTTTTGAATTTATAACCGAACAATAAAACAAGACAAAGCAAAACAAAAAACAACAATTGCAATAAATCATATTTGATGAAGTTTTTCTAATTTCACTGATACGTAGATATCAACCTAGCTGTTTTGAACCTCATTGTGTGTTTCTAATCTATGCATGGCTGGAAAGATAGCAAAAATTTAATTTTAATTTTAATTTATGCATGGCAGAATTTTAATGGGTAAGCTGGACTACATTTTTTTAAATGTAGTAGCATGTTTGTAGGATAACTGAGCTAAAAGATATTAAAATAACCTATTTTAAGGGTGAAAGTTTGGAAATAAAATAATTAGCAGTCTTTGAAAAAAGCCCGTCTGCCAAAATGTTTCATTTTTTATGAAAGCTAGACTAAGTCTGTGAGTTCTTCCTGAGGCACAATACTAAAACCTAGAGTTATTCAAACACACAAAAATCTAATTTGAATTCTAAAACATGGCTTTATAGTGATTAGAAAAAGAGGGCTTTAGTTTAACATTACTAGTTTATTACTTAGATATAATTTTGAGTATTGAGTATTTCCGATGAGGAAATACAAAAGCTCACCGAAAAAGCAGTACACAAAAACAGTCAAAACTTCGAGGTTGTGGGCATAAAGCAAGTGTCTCAAGTAACGTGGTAATTGTCAAATAAGAAGCTAAAGAACTGAACAAAATTCTCTCGCGGTTCTTTGCCGCAATTCGCAAAAGCGGTGGCCCCGACTATCAAATCGACTTTAGCCAGCCAAGTATTGGCCACCACGTCACTTTCATGTCTGTCAGGCGACGATGAATTACGCAGCTGGCATTATACATGTATCGAGAGTTTGCCTCCGGGCGAACAAGATGATCTTTCAGGCAATATTTTCACAATCCTAAGATGTAATGTGACGTTAAAGTGTTAATTTAATAGCGTAGCCTCGGGGCCGGTTTTGTGTTAATATAGATGTATGTTTTTAAACACTCGGTGAAATAAATAAGTGCAAATAAGGCCTTCCGTGCACCAGGTATGGGCCTTGAATTCGACATTAAATATATATCATAAGGGGTATATAACTCGTTTTCTAAGAAATGAAAACAAAACTGAAGTTGAAAACTAGTCAGGCGTAAAACTGAATTGGCAGTTTAAATTAATGCCGGATTTCGTGCATTTCATTTCTTCGCTCTGTTATCTGGGTTGTTAACACATAATTCGTTCGAAACAACACCTGACGCCGTTGGTGGATGAGGCCCGAAAAATTGCGAATTTCTGCGTGCGTCATTTCTTCGCTCTGGTAGTATTACTTGCAGATGAAACATCCACCTGAATCGAAACAGCCATTTAAGTTCGTATATTATGTACTCCATTGACAAGCGTAACTATGTTTCACAGTTGCACTGATCTGCTTTCGGCGTGGTGTTTTTAGCACCCAAGTCCGAGCTGCAGTATATTCCTGACTAAAAACCATAATTCTAAGCCATATTCCGTAGTAAACGTACCTTCAAGTAGACATCTATTTCCTCGTACTCGGTTGTGTTCGAGAGTGTGGGTTTCTAAGAATCTTAAGAATCTTAGGTTTCTAAGAATCTTATATTTGCATCGGCAGGTTCACCCGGCAGACGTCACGTGATAAAAAAGGATGCAATGATATACTATATCACGATCGTTGAGCATTCCTTTTCAATGATTCAACGTAAGATTGGTTCATCATAGATCTTTTGAGATTTGTAAAGAACCTTCTACAAATATCTACGATGTCACTTTTCTAGAAAACCGACGCATGACAGTTAAAACAATGCTCGGTTTCTCGGAATTGGAAAGCGTCTTAGAAAATGAATTTCTCGGAATTGGAAAGCGTCTTAGAAAATGAATTTCTCGGAATTGGAAAGCGTGTCAGAAAATGAGTTCCTGGAAACTGACAGGTATGATTACAAGCTCTGTCAGAAGGCTGCAATATTCAGTTTCTGGGAATCGTTCAAACAACAACATAATGATTGTTCGATCCTTCGCAGTAAAGCACTATTTAAGCAATAGTGAAAATCAGACCTGAAAAAAATTCAGGCCTGTACGGGATTCGAACCACTGACCTCTGCGATACTAGTGCACCGCTCTACCAATTGAGCTAACAAGCCAACTGGGAGCAGGCCATCAAATTAATTCGACATAACCCGTAGATGATAATCAAACAACAAACATATGAAATACATATATATGAACTGCGGTTATGAAACGTATATGTGCACGATCCTTCGCAGTAAATAGTGCTTTACTGCGAAGGATCGTGCACATATACGTTTCATAACCGCAGTTCATATATATGTATTTCATATGTTTGTTATAATGATTGTTGTTTAAAAGGGAGGCAGATCAGAGAAACTACGCCAGCAATGAGAACTATTTTCATTAAAATTGGTATCCGACTCATGCATCTATACTTTCTATTATTTACTATTCTCTTTTTTTTCTTTTTTCTTTTTGAAAGTATCCTTGAAAATAGAAGTGAATAAAGGCTGATAGTTTCGAAAGAAACTGTTTGGGGCTGCGTCGGTGGGGGTAACGAAATAATTTGGATATATCAACAAAGTTGAAATGGTAAATTGACCACCGTAACGATTACAAAAGCTGACGCCGAGCGTTAGCCCACAATTCCTCTATTCGCTCCGACGAAGGGCTAACGCTCGAAACGTCAGCTTTTGTAATCGTTACGGTGGCCAATTTACCATTTCAACTTTGTTGATATATCCAAATTATATCCTTGAAAATGCAGTGGCGGATCCAGGGGGAGGGTCCGGGGTGTCCGGAACCTCCCCCCCCCATCAGAGCTGACGCTTACAACTTTGAGACTGAAATTCTTACATCGACAGGATCGTATGTAACATTTTTTAACTGGCTGATTTTTTAAATGAATCCAAGTAAACGGTAAGCGGTCAAGGAATTATAACGTACAACCGCTACTGGTGGGAGGGGGTGGGGGGGGGGGGGGGTGTGAGAGACAAGTAATTTGCCTCGGTTGAACAGTCCTCTCTGAACCAAAGTTTGGACCCCCCCCCAATCAAAAATTGGTGGATCCGCCCCTTAAATGTATGAAAATTTAGATGACTCACGGATCCTGTGCACTTTGATCCCCGCATTAGAGAGTTTTCTGTGTGCTTCAAGGAAGGGGGTGCTAAATAAATAGGCGCTGATCAATGATCGGTTTCATGTTTCAGTTCTCTGCGTAATTGGTGCTCTTAACAAAGCGATTAATGTTTAGATTTGTAAAATTTTGACTGGCCCGGTCGGTTTACTTACAATGTACACGCATCTCCCAGTCTCTCGAATTAAAACGACAGAGATGCCTGATTGTCAACGTACGAAAAATCTGAGGTTATTTTGTACAAAGTACGAATAAATTCGGTTCGACCATTCTTAAAAGGAGTGAAAACGTTTTTTTTATAGAATTAGTAACGGAGTAATCAGCTTCACACTAATCATTTTTACTTCTTTGCCACCCAGAAATCAAATATAAATTTATGATGCGTGAAAAGGAAAGACATTCGCTACAATAACATAAGAGCACCGATCCAGCTACATTATGTTGCGGGAAGTTCGCCATGTACTGTCACTGTAAAGCTATCTGCATCTTAACGCAATCTTCTCTGACATTTGTTGTGCATTCGGAGAGCGACTTCCGTTTTGTCGAGAGAAGTAACTGATGTCTGACAACCTGAGCGGAAATCATCATCAAGGCCAAGCAGTAGTCATCAGTCGAATGTACCAAGTCCGGTTCGCGTATAACTTGAATCTAGTGATTACTTCCGCTCAGATTGTCGAAACGTCAGTCACTTCAGTCTACCGACAACAGTCCTTTTCAGGACTACCCTTACTCGGACAATCAGACTGCACTATCACATGTTACCCTCGCATTCGTGCCAACTCCGGAAAGTCGCGCTGCAACACTTTTCGGGAACAAGTTGCAGAGAGATTGATTCGCTTCGTGACTTTTAGTACTGTAGTTAAAATCTTTCGCCGAGTGGCTGAATTTTGCCGACTTATCAAGTCGCCATTATCATTTGAATATGTTCCATGATCACGGCAATAGTATGAGTTGCAGGACTCGTTTTAGATGCAGTCCACAGATACATATTTTTCAACAGAGACCTGTCGCAAGCCTTCAAAGTTCGGGTACCTCTTAGCATTTCATCACCATCAAAAGAAAGTGAACTAGATGACTACCGAGAAAAATCATACGTGTTTTTTCTCTTCCCCCTTCTTGTGGAATTTTGCGAACCTTTCGGATCAGGTTAAAAAATAATTCTTGTAGGTTGTTGTAAAATGGTTATGGCAGGAATGGTCGCTCTATCACACTAAATAATTTCCGTAGACCAATGAATTAATGCTATTTCTGTGAAAACTGACCTACATGTTCAATCCTTCTTGAATTACCGAAAAGTGATCATTAAAACCGCCTTGTTTCAATCGACGGTAATTGTCTGCTGTCAGAGCATTCATCTCCAGAATGTGACAGGTTGGTAAATGAAATCGTGCTGGAAATGGGAAACTAACAGATTTCTCGAGAATGGTAGAAATAAGCTATATATTTACTAGGCCAAATGGCCCACCCTAGAACCACTTCAAGCGCCAGAAAATGCAATTCTAATCTGTTTATTATCAGTCTTACAGTTTTCACGTGTCCCTTTTAACGAATTGTAATTGCAAGGAGTACGCACTCTAACTTAATTGTACTGTTTGGGCATAAAAATATTAAGTTTACAACACTGTTGAAAGGCGTTCATAAATGAACCTGCATGGATCCACGGACTTTAAATAGCTGTACTGGAATTTCTACTGGGGTCTTGCGTAAAAGTGTTAGAAAGTCTACTCGAGTCTAAGAATATACTGATTCATATTTAAACAGTAATTACAGAGCCATTGCACTAAGACTAACTTGAAGACCGATAACGTGAAAATTGAACTAATGCCATACATAAGGAAACATCAGTTTTCTGATCTGGAAAGACAAGCTTGTTATCAAATGATGTTCTGGAATCACCTTTAATTCCACGCTTTCCAAAAAATTAAAAAAACAAACATTTACCTAATATTGATGTTTGACAGAAAAAAGAACAACGCTGAAACTACAATGAAAAAATACCAATTATCATGATATCGCTGTTGTTCGTTCGTCGCTTACTTAAATGTGTGTATTATATCCTATCTGCCTAGTTTTGTAGGCCATCGATAGAACAAAGAAACTATTATAACGCAAGTATGACTAATCTTTATCGTTTTACTGAGTGTAAGCATTTAAAATTTGAAATCTCTTCAAAACGTCTTTGTAATTGGATGGAAAGAGTAGGTCCTCCTGCAAAGAAATACAAGGAGTTACAAAAGTTACGGTTATACGACAAAGTCAAGGTGTCTTCCTTCTATACGAGATTTTGATACATTTTTTTAACGATTGGAAATCAGTTATTAATAGGTCATTACCTTCTGAGCATTAATCTATGCATATGAACGTATCGTCTAGTTTCTGATCATCGGTATTGTTAGAACGACCCAATATTACCGAGTGATCGACTGACTTACGTACCTCACTGAGTCTCACAGCCTATAACATCACAGCAAAACAGACCAATCGGTTCACACGATCCAGTGTTACAACAGTCACTGATAACAACTCATCACTCCTTTATAATGATGACTTTCGTTCAGGTTGTCGAAACGTCAGACGACTACCGTCAACAGTCTTTCTCAGGACTACTCTCACCCGGACGATCTCACTACATGATCAAATATTACTCCTGGGTTCAATATGTTTAACGTAAAATGTGCAAAGATATATTTGATTTTTTCCCTCTCTACAGCAGAAAATACGTGAAAAAAGAAAAAAAAATACACTCTGCCGCATGAATGCCCGCACCTTATTGGACTTTGCCTCTCACATTATCAAGTATCCTGGTGGCTAATCGCAATGCCTCGCAGGCCATTTCGTGAGTGTAAATGTCACTTGGTATGCGAGGACAGCAAACTTGGTCCGGGTAGCGCATGCGTGTTGAGTCACCCAGGAGAGACTCAAGATGACTTGACATCGAAGTCAGATTAGAATCTTTCAGTGCGAGGGAATTTTGCAGCAGGTTGTGAATATTGGTCTTGTTAGAGTCCACAGAATATTGGGCAGCCTTCAATGCTTTCTCTGCAGCCTGAAAAACAAATAACTGTTACATTTACATTCGTTAAATACATATTAAAAACTTTCCTATCGTATTTCTAACACCATTTATTTTTCAAAGCACACTCGATGCTTAAAAGAGTAAGAAAAAAGGAAAATCTGGCGAAATTTGAAACGAAATGTACGAAGACATCTTCATTTCAGACCATTAATTGCCTTCTCTCTGATTTGAAAAGAGTCAAGGAATAATACGGAGAAAAAAAGCACTAATTCAGATTACTAACTTAGAACTTGAATTACTGCAATTATTGCTTCAACCCACAATCCCACTAAAAACGGGTCACTGTAACCAGAAACGACCAAATTGTCGACTAATGAAAGAACGTGCATTTCTCTGATAATCTGGGTTTTTATGTAAATATTTTCAAACCTCACATCTTAATCAATGGGTTTGTTATATATATATGACGGAGAGGAATGAACTTCAGTTTGTGGCAATACTAGTGATCAAGCTATGAAACCACGAATGATAATCAACCGCATTAAAACTGAGAGTACTTCTATAGAGATTTTCAGTTTGCTCAGTTGCAAAACTTAGAATCTACGCGTAGCACCCTCTCACTGAGCATGAGGCGAGAAAGAGAAAGGCACAATAACGGTGCGAAAAACGAGGGAGGTTTGCTCGGGGCCACGAGCCAACTGGAGACTAGTTCCCTAGATAGGCCTGAACTGAGAGCTCTCGTTAACAAACATCAATGATTAATCAAAGGTACGTATGCCTGTTCACATCTACTATCGTGTGAGGGCATAAACAGCCTGTCTCATTTTTCCACTCCAAAATGTCATTAACTAAAACAATTATGTGAATGCTATATCCAGGCCCTGAGAGTTCATATTTACAACTTGCTGATGAGAGAGTTCTTACTTGGTGGCATTTGAAGCAAGCCCACACATATGACGGTTTTGCACTACTCATGTCGTTATCGACGGCAGCTAAGTCAGCTTCGGCTTGTCTGAACCAGCGCCGTGCCTCTGCTGGCTGGGGATTTGTAGCACAGAAGCTGGGAGGAACATATCCTGACCATGAACTACGACTCCACGACCCATGGTACCTGGCAAAGCTTTCACTGTACTCTTGACGATCTGATTTATATCGCCTTGCACGCGCTCCCCAGCATTGAAAGAAAGCACCATAGGACCCTTGGTAAGTCCAGCCTTGTGGGGTGCATCCTTCGCGTCTACGAGGCTCTCCCTTTTCTACTCTTTCAATTTCACTCATAATGTGTTGAAAAACCTCTGTGCACAGTGCTTCGTTTCCTGGATTCTTGTCTGGGTGCCACTGTAGGATGAGGCGCTTAAAAACCTGTTTCTTCATTTCTTCCGATAGTCCCCAAGCTTCTTCAATCATATTTGAAATTAAGTTTAATATCTGCTCTTTATCCATTGTAGACTGGGGGTCCCCTTGTTGGTCAGACTGAACAATGGCAGAAGGTGCTATTTCTCGAAAACGGTGAAATTGGTATAATTCTGAAGCCTCTACAACTTCTGGTTCCCTCTCGTGCCCAATGTTGATTTTGAAACGTTTAGTCAGAAGGCTGAGACTATCGGTGGTCACTTCTTCAAGAATCACAGCGTAGATGAAGGTAGCATTTCCTTCCTGAAGTTGAAGACTTGGATCATCCAACTCGTAACCAACGTATTCTCCAGGAAGAAAGGATTTAAAAGCAGGATTCAGGAGATTGTGAAGGCTTAGAGGAATGAAGCTACCTGGCTCTGGGAGTAGATTTCCGTTTCCTGCATCATACGAGTCGTCTGAGCGAATCTTAAACTTATCTAGAATGGAGCTTATCATAGTTGGGTCGCAACGAAGTATCTCAGGAATGTAGAAGACGGTATTTCCCAGCAATCCTCTGCACGCTTGAGCAATCACCTCTGAAAGCTTCAATGCTAATGCAGACATGACTACTTCCACGTTCTCGGCAGCATTAATGTATACTTTTAACATCTCTTGACCGCATTCTGAAATTTTTTCCATGAAGAAGGAAACTTCCCGCTGACTCCCTTGGATGACCTGTCCATTATGAACCAGGTGAGTAACAACCTTGTCCATTCCAAAGAATTCAATGTCTTGCAGACTACTCCTCACAGTTGCGACTTCATTTTGATCAAAACCTCCATCTTGATTGGCGTGACGGATGAGCCTAACAATTCCACGATAGAACAGCTCAGAGTTAAATTTATTCTTCAATGAGCCTGCAGCCCCAAATTCGAAAACTGAAGTATCATCATCCTCCACGATTTTCTCTTCGATAACTTCGGACATCATCTGAGGTTGGACAGCGGCGGGAAGACGCTTCACAAGGTCTTTGTAATTTGCATCGGACTTGATGCATACCCCAGCTTTCCTGAGGTCGACAACAAGGGGAAAGTGAAATTTTCGAATTCGATCGTGGTAATATGGGGCGTCATCAAATAGTAGTTCTGTTGATCTCGTCAACACGATAGGTGGTACTTCTTTATCCGCACTGCCACTAAATAGACGGGCAGATGGTAGGTACAGAATAGATATACCATCCGTTTCATCTGGATTGTCTTGAAGCGTTTCGAAGAGACCTTTCACCGCTCTTGAAGCGAGGGCAACCTCATTTGGTTCCAGCATGTTTCCCATCGATTGCCTCTGTAACATATCTAGCACCATGGCGTAGTGACACGGTTTTACAGATGGTGAAGATCCCAAAGATTGGAAGAGCGTTTTAAACGCACTTAACTCTGCGGGCATTACATAAAGAAAGGGTCTTATTTCATCTTTTCTATACAATTCCAGAACTATTTGTTTGGAGCGAACAAAACGACTTCCCTCTTCTACCAAAATACAAGGAGTATCCGCCAGCCTTTCTTTTACAATGGTGTTTGAGATGGCCTTTTTTTGAAGGAACGCGTATATGCCTCTCATTACTGAAATTCTGGTGCATCTCTCCTCTTCCAGCACATCGCGGTAATTTTCTTTTTCCAGCCTAAAGCATACATTTTGACAGTGGACAGTGACCAGATCAAGGGTAGGCTCTGTCAGAACCTGAAGTAAGGTACAGATAGACTTGTAGTAATCATCGGCACTCATCCCACCTGGCACTATAATTACGTACTGGTAGTTCCAAGGATTTGCCCATCGTGGAAGCAGAGATGCTGCGGTCCAGACTATCTCTGCGTGCTCTGCAAACACAGATCCTTTGAATGAAATGTATGGGGTTTGGCCACTCGCCTCACCAAACTGCTGATGCAGCTCGCGAAACTCTTTCTCGACAGGTTCAGTCGCCACAAAGCTAATGTCGCAAACAGCCTGTAGAAGCCCTTCTGCTACTACATTCTGTCGAGTAAAAAGGTGCTTCACCAATACTTTCGATTTTTCATCGGTATCCTTTGAACGTCGTGTAGCTCCTTCCAGAGCGACTTCTCCAGCAAAAATCTTGAAAAGATCTCTCGAAACAACACATGTGAGCCCGAACTTTTCCAAAAACAACAACCAACTTCGTTCGTTAAAAGGTTCTGGGGGGAACATGTCCTTCGCAAGCATAATTTTGAAGACCTCATTACGGGGATCGTAGAAGGAGGATACCTTCCTTAAGCTTCCGTCTTCGCAAGTAATGACCGGTGTGTTTTTCAAACAAGCCAGCAGCCTGCTCTTGTCATTGTCATTGATTGACCTGTTGGGAAGAATATAATGACGGATATGTTCCAGGTGAGCAAACCTTGCCTCTTTACTGAAAATGTCGAAGGATTGCAGAATGAAGGTACAATATACATCAACTAAGGAAATACATTGGAATTGAAGAAATTGAAAAAGAGGAGCCAGTGAAAGACACTCTTCCAGAAAAATGACATTTCTTCCACGTCCAAGAACGTCCATCTCCTTCCGTGGAACATCAAAAGGTATGACCCAAACCGCTGCATTGCTTACACTTATTAGTCCACCGTGAGTTTCTTTGTAGAAGGGAAGCCTTTTCAGCGTAGGTTTGTCACGTTCTGACAACCTTTTCACGCTGTCACTGAAGCACTTCAAAATGATGTGACATTCTGTGACGTTCAATATGTCATCAAATGCATTTGGCTTTTTTTTCAATTTCTGCTCAAAGCATTTGAGGAGAGATTCTGGTGTTTTAAGTGATGCTACGAGCATGCGTGCTAGATAACAAGAATCTGATACCAGTAGAGTATAGTTCATCTCAGCTAAGTTGAGCCGCTTCAAAGCTTCCACAAGAAATTTGCTACTCTCATCGTAACATGCAAAGTCAATCACAGACTGTGCGAGGCTCAAGGGTGCTAAGTAGTGCTCTGGTGTTTCAACAATGCTTCCATATGTTGATGTCATTTGGCTTGTTTCAGTACACGGAAGGATACTCCAGTTAAAAAGAGGTTGAAGCATTCTTTGAATCTTTTCGACTTTCCCTTCTTGCTTTGCAGAGGTGCTTTTCTCTCTTTCACTTTGCTCAATTTTCCTTAAAACATAATTCGTTTCTTCATTAAGGAAATTCCAAACTCCCTGCACCCAGTGCTTATTAGGCAATGATTCTTCCGTTGGGAACCACCTGACATAGTCGTCTTCAATGAAAAACTCCGATGGTAAGCATCGATTCAAGTTTGTGGCAAAGTCTTGAACACCAAAACGCTTAAACACCGATGATTCTTGAATACTTACATCGCCAAAGATGCGTATCCTGAGACGTTCATGAACAAACAATTCTCTGCATAGCGGTAGGATGTTGTGATGACGCGACAGAAACTTAGGATCACTGGTACTGAATGCACGTAGCTGGTTGTCCTGTGTCACAAGTAAAGGGAGGCCAGACAGGTTTGAAAGAAAGTTCGTATCCTCTTTGCAATACTTCAGCAGAAGTGAGACGTTGTCAGTACTCTTAAATTGACTCTCTTCAACATCAAGAGAGATCGGTCCAATCTGACAAATAGGTTCAGCATTATTGAAGGTCTTGTAAAACCTTATTACTGCAGAAGGTGATACGCTAACACAATCTACACATGAGTTGTGGAATGCTTCGCACACAGATAACGACAACTTCACGAGATTAAATCCCGTTTCCAGTAGTATTTCTTCTAATCTCTTTCTGCTCTCAAGAAGTCCTTTCTCTTCTTTTTCAGTGTCGCCTTTATTAAGGAAACCCCTCGAGTTACTAGAGAAACAACCACTTTCAGCAAGGTTATTGAAGAACGCTTTTTCTCTCCCTTCACCCGTTGGAGGAAGCCATGTTAGGCGATGCTCCGAAACAGTACCTTCTGATCCACCACCTCTGACCACCGGCAGAAGTCTCAATCTTCCCTCGTTCATCTTTCGATACACAGCTCTTCCTAAGGTCGCCCAGTATGTTTCACCCGAAACTACCAAAGGAAATAGCATTTCGTATACGTCGATCTTCCTGGACAAAGACTCCTTAGTGTACTGAATAGTAAATTGCTTCGTATCGGGCGCTGATGGCAAATGAAGAAACTCCCTAACTTCATCTAGAAGTGTTAGATAACAGGGTGCAATCACATCTTCTAGCAAAGCGTTGTTCCAGTCACTACGATAACCACGAGTTTCATCCCTCCAAAGGTTTCGTCTGGCCTCATGGTCTAATGCAAAGTGACCATTAATGTGGACTGGAAGGTTAGTCTCTATAGGAAGCGGAAGAAAGCAGTACGCCCTTTTCTTTCTACTTCCTGAACAGCTGTTTGTTGGCTCATTTTCTAGGAGGCAAGCAACTCCCCCTCGTGGTAGCATTCCCAGATCACTCGTTTGGTATGCATTTGTAATACTTGCTTGTACTTTGTTATCAAAGCCAATCTGTTGTACAATAAGCCACTTTTCTTGGTTGCCATCACTGTCTCGCAGGTTCAGAACATAAGAACACTTTTTCTTTTTAATGTCGTTGAGAAAAGTGTTATTTCTCTGGCCAGCTGACTTTCCGATCTGTCGGACATGACTTGCAAACTCTTGCCTTTTCTCTGCATCCTCTTCCGTCATTTTCGATTCGACAAAATAGTGGTTCATAGTTTTCCCGGTTTTCGGATCAACTTCACATAGAGTGATCCTAGTAATGTTGTTGACAAAAAGCATGACTTCGATGAGTTCCTTTTTAAGTGCGTTCATCATTTCATCTAGTGCTTGGAGCGTCACCGGTGATTTCGATATCTTGGAATCATTCGCCATTTCTTCAGTTCGTAACGGAAAACGGAACATTGTTGAATTTCGTAAGGGAAACTCCTCATCATTGTAGCAAGCAAAAACATCTGGAAAGACTTTTCTCAACATTGAGACTTTTCTGAACATCCTACCTGGTTCAAGACTGGTTGCACCTGGTACGTATTTACAGTGCGGATCAAATATGCACAAAACGTCTCCAATCTCCTCACCATTAGAGGCAAAGGACGGTGCGTCAGTCAGATGGTACACAGCATTGAAACCAACTCCGTACTGACCAGTTTTGTTTGGATCATCTCCTTTACTGCCCTCCCCGAGATTTTGAATTCCTATGATGTCGGCCTCAGTGAAAGGTTTGTTGTTATATACGCATAATGCAGGACCCTGCAGGGGTTTCCAGGAATCTTCAAATACTCTTTCGTCTGGGTGATGTCGAGGGTCTTTAATGAAGCAGATCTCAGTAGCCTGCGCATCGTCAGCATTCTGAAGAAGCTCTTTTAAGATTTCTTTCTCGCACGGGTAAGCTGAAAGAATTCGCTGTAGACGATTTGTAAGTTTTTCCTTTTGTCCAAAAGGGATACCACTTGAGAAATGCCTCAATGCTTCCTCGCGGCGTGTCTTGACGCCCAGTCTGGTACTTACCACGGGGGGAATCATGTCATTGACGAAGTGAACACCAATTTCGTCGGGCATCCAATGGCAGTCTCTCGTGCAAAGTTCATCAGCACTTCGCATTACACCTTTAGAATCAGGAAGAAAGAGCACTTCTTGAGGGCCCTCAATTTTTTTAACACCTGAGCAGTGTCCAAGTTGAAAAGCCAGGTTAACTGCTACTGGAAGACTCCTTTGATCAAGCTTTGCTTCCCCAAACCTTTCTTTTAGTTGCGTCAAACAGGCGACGAAATCCTTGGCTTCAAAAGAAGCCTTCACACCTGCACTCTTCATTAACTTTTCAAATAACCTTGCTAAGTCAGTCGGAAGCTGATGTAAATATGGAGAACAATCCGTCCCCAATCTGAAAGCTAACTGCTCCGTGTATAAAAAATTTCTTCCAAAGAAGATGAGCTTTTTTTCTTTAAAAATCTCCCTTATTTCTGTCTCGCTGATCGTTTCTTTGCTGAGTGATCGCTGAAGATACGTGTAAGCTTCTATACACAACTCTTTAACGTGATGAAGTTCTGAGGAATCCAATCTGTCCATGTTTACTGTTGAAGCAACCTCAAGTTGCCTTTGAACATGACCAACAGTGGCAGGTCTTTTGTCGAAGTCCAAAAACGTTTTCACGTTTTCTGGGATGTACATGGCGACAATTGGATCACTGCAACAAACCAAATACTTCTTGCTCTTAAGATAGGACTCTACGGGAGAAACGAATGCCCTTGTTTTACCACCGTGCAGTTCCTCTCCTTTCCAAAGAAGAGGAAATTTTTCAGGTTTTTTAAGTACGGGAAGAAACCTGGTCTTTATAAACTTGTTGCGAATGTCAACCGTTACAGAAGTTTCACTTTCAGAGATCAATTTTTCTGTTAGATGATCCATCAATGCTTTGGCGCGCTCCATTGCAGATGTACTGGAGAGCTCACTTAAAGTGGCAATGCTCTCTGCCCTCTCTACAACTTCATCCCACGTAAGTTTGTCTGTCAACATCCCGAGTTGTTCAAGCTTGGCAAGTCGTAAGCCATTTAGAAAAGTTTTCTCTGTACCAAACGGAAATCTTCTCTCGTCAGGACTAAAGAGTAAGGATGCTGTCTTTTGGGGGTTGATAAGTTGGGCGGGACACTTGAGCGTTTGGCCATCCGGTGAAGCGGGAATGCAAGGATACATCTTAATCAAACCGTCAAACTCTCCATTCTTGTCATCAAGAGTATACAATGCCAACTTTTCCCTCACTTCTGGTGCTATAGAAGCAATGTTTGGGAAGAACAAGTCACGGAAAAACCTTGACTTGTCGTAGCTTTTGTCCTTGATCTCTTCTGCGAGATCATACTTAAGGAAGGACTGGAAGACTTCAGCTGGAAGGTCAATGATGACCTCATTCTCTTTTCTCAGTCTTTTTAGAACTTCTAAGGACAATTCCCCAATTATCGGAACTTGGCGTAAATTTGGATCAAGAAAGACCACATGGCTTAAGCCAACCCATTGACTACCATCGGAAAAGAGATCATAGTCTCCACGTGTCAAACGTTGGTAAAATGAACGTGCAAGAGGTTCACAATTCGGCTCTACTGCATAAGCTCTAGGCCACAGTGCGTGATAATGGTAAGAATCAGCAGCCAACTTCTTTACGTCCTGGAGAAGGTCTAGATATGCCTCACAAATTGAATCTTGCATCAGATGATTGTTCCACTCGACTCCCATAGAACTTTTGTCATCGAATGTCTTCTCTTTCAAGCTTCGCCTGTTAGACGCCACCGCAAATGCCCCATTCACATGTACTGGAAAACCACTACAGATCGGAAGAGGAAGGTAGCAGAACAATCTTCCCTTGGGTTGTTGCACATTCTCGGCGATCAGATAGCCGACTGGCACGGGCATGAGTTTTCCACACTCATTGGGGATCAACTTAGCTGCAACCCCTCCTGATGGGAGTAGACTCTTATCAACCTTGGCAAACTGCATTGCTTGTCCTTTCCCCATGGAAGAGGCAATACGCCAAATCTCCAGTTCATCTCGGAGAGGGTTCTTGTCTTCGACAAATGCTATTCCAACCTCAGTGGAGGTACTTCGGATGGTAATTGTGAGCCCAGAACTTAGTGAAACTGAATTGGAGCAAATGGGATGTTTCAAATGCTTCATGACTTCGGAGGACGCTCGTAAAAAATTACACTGTTGCAATAGGTACTGCTCTTCACTACTGAGGTTCCCAGCAGCTTGTGGAAGTGTGACTGGAACAGAAAGTTCCCTTGTGACTCCGTCGTTATAAAAGGATTTGTTTACTTCAAACATTAACATGGGTGAATTGGAATAGTCCGAATCTTTCGGTAGATGAAAAATGCTGACACGGCGTACATTTTGCGTGAAGAGAAGGAGGGTTTTGGTTCCAGAGGCGAAAAGCTTCAGGAGTTCTTTCATTTGTTTGTTGTCGTAAGGAAGTTGCTTTATTTCACTTTTGATAGCTTGCTCTTTGGTACGTAAAGGAAAACGAAACAGAGTTCCAGGGTAAGAGTTGTCGTCTTTACTCAGGTGGAGATCGCAATTAAATATTCCATTGAACGGTTTAAATTGATTGCTGAGATTCCGAAGCCTCTTTGTGTTTTTGTTGATATTTATCTTTATTCCAGGTTTGCTCTTGTTTCTTATTGCCTTTCCGAGATAGAATGTGTTCGGGTCGAAAATCACAAAATAATTTCTGCTCAAAAACATCGGAACATCTGTCAGATTGTAGACTGCATTGAAACCAAGTCCAAACTTGCCAATTTTCTCAGTTTCTTGTTCTTTGGTAGCACCGTTTAATTTTGTGATGTTTGCAAAGTCCTCGTCTCTGAACTCGGCATCGTTGTAGACCCACAGAGCAGGACCCTGGCAGTGTTTCATTTCTTCGTCAATCAGACAGGTCATGGCATCCTGATTCGTTCGTTCGTCATAAAGAAATCTCACTTCAGTGGCACCTGCATCGTCTGCGTTTTGAACAAGTTCTTTGGGTACTGCAAAACCATCTGTGTAATCTTCCAAAAGTCTGCTAAGTCTACGGGTGAGTTTTTCTTCTTGTCCGAATTCCTCCCCGATATCCAGCTCGTCTTGCTCCAACATTCGATTCATCAACGTTGGAACGAGCAAAAGCTCAGCTGTGCTGTTGGGAACGTTTGGATGGACATAAAAATAATCCATCTCTTCGTCTTCTTCTCCGTCGTGCTTACTTCTTTCTAGCCATTCATGTTCGCAGTACATGCATTTATCAACTGGTGCAAGCTTAACATACGCATCGTCTTCCACATATGTCGGAATGAGTACCTTCTCCTGAAGTTCTGGCGGCAACTGTTCTCCAACCTTTGGCTTAATTTCATTCAGAATGTCCACAGACAACTGCAGGTCCTTCCGTGGCTCTTCCGAGGGAGGCGGAGGATGGTTATCGTACTTCTCTTTTATTAGGTGGAGCACCTCCAGCAAGAATGCATCATTGCACTTCTCTAGTACGCCAAATTTTATAAATAGCCCTTTGAATCTCGCCACTTCTGAGGGAAGGGAACAGATATATGGTGACAGATCAATCGGAGGTTTCTGAGATAGCAGGAATCTAGGGGAAGAAAATCTATCTCCATTCCAAATCCACGGAGCGTTCTTGACATTCTCCAAAGCAGCAAGTACTTCGTTTTGATCTGCACGACTGAGAAAGGCGTATATTTCCTGAGCGACGATGATATAACGCGGCTTGTCTTGTGAGCTGTAGCAACGTATTACATTCTGCAAATGCTGCACGACATCCAAAACAGCAGGGTCTGAGTTCCATGAAAAGAAATGGGTTAATTGGCTGGATGGCTCAGCTTTAACAAGTGGTCTCACCGATCCAATGATGTTTGCTGCTTGTTTGTACTTGACATCTGAAGGCTTCAGGAAATAACTGTCTGTGTGCGTTTCTCCCCAGAACGGAAGACTTTCGGGGTAGTTATCGGGTTTTCGCCTGATCACAGAGATCCAAGGAATACTTTTAAGGTGCATCCCGAGCTTTCCTAATCCAGACGTTCCGGAGAAGACCTCTTCAAGTTTTGTCGGATTACTAGTTAGGAATGACATGATCGCTGATGACTTCGATTCCGCTGCAGAAAAGTCAGCAATATTAGTCAATGCTTTTGCGCTTTCGTACAAATTTTGCCCTGTGATTTCTCCTGCGCCTTTCATGCCAAGGTACTCTAGAATTACGAGGGCTGCAGGGTGATTGTACTTTCCAACAGGGAACACATCTTCTTCCGCAAAAATTCTTTTTAGGACTTCTTGTCTAGGATCAAATACCTCCTTAGGTCTTACTCTGCCAGTTTTGGTTGAGACAAAGGGCAGGTCTTTTAACTGATGCTCAAACCTTGCGTCATCTGCAGTGTAAACGTGATATCGATCCATCACGAATTCCATGAGCCTGTCAATATCTTCTGAAGAGTAACGCTGACCTACCAGATCCGGAAATATCACCTCAAGCAAAACCTCAGAACGTGTCAGGATTTTGATGTCTAACAAACCTGCCAATCTCTTAGCGTCACTCTCTCTGACGTCAATGAGATCCCTGAGGGTCTTTATTGGGAACACTTCGTCAGGCGCAGCACAAAGGCCATCACTTTTAGAAACAAATGCTCCGGACAAAGTCTCAAACAGCGGAAAACAACTCAAGACTTTCACCACGTCTGGACTGAGCGAAGAGGCTTTGGCTACAAAATTCCTAAAATATCGTTTACCATTGTCTGATATGGTTTTGCTGGCGTTAGGCTTTAAGGAAAGGACAGCTGTCACGGCTTTCAACACGCTGAGAGTTGATGGCGGATGAACAAACGTTCCCAAAACGGCAGGGTGCCGAGTAAGGAACCCTGGATACTCTTGCATTACTGTAACACCAAATTCTTGCAAAGCTCCTACAATAGAGTCGCTTAAAGAATCACCATGAAGGCTTCTCACGACAACATCAGATTGCAATTTAAGTCTCACGAGGGTAATCGGAACTTTCGACACATCCAGTGGAAGTAGGGGCAGGCCTTGAAGTCTGCAAAGCTCGTCTACTGAGGAGAAGTTCTTTCCCAGGTATGCCCACAAATTTCCAAGCCAGTCTATGGACGGATGGCTTCCGACTCCAGGATACCACAAAACGGTTTGTCCGTCTGACCAACCAGGTGGTAGTGACGTCGAGAGAAGTTCAGCAACGTCATCTTTAGTGAAATGTCGTAATTGAGTGCATCCTGTACGAAAGGAACGGGACTTTTCAGCAAATCTTAGTTTGCTCTATAAGTGTAAACTTAATACATTCTGCCTGTGCGGTGTTATTGTGACAATTGTTTCACATAAATCCGGATAACCATAAAAAATCTTAAAACTAATAGGTAAAATAATTGTGATCTTCCATGTGGGTTGATAAAAATAGCTTCACAAACGCATTGAAATTTTTTTAATTTTTTCCAAAATGACTCGCTGTGATTTCTATATTACTTGCCCTGTGCTTTTACAACATCACACAAGCGGCTTGTTCAATACAAGCGAACTTCTCGGTATTCTGCGAAACTACACGCACGCTATGCTCTGAGGAGGGATTGGTTACATGATAATAGAAAGTAAGTATTCTCCATTATCTCCAATTCTTCGACGGGATAATATATGGTGACCTTTACGAATTTGACACCGTACAGTTCAAGGCTCTAGTTCTAGTACATTGAAGGGATTAATTATTATCTTTCTCAAATGCATGTAACTAGCTTATTTCTTTGTATGGCTCTTGTCGTTGTTGTTATAACTACTGCAAATTATCATACCTTGATTTGCGACTACATCCAGGTTTCGTGACAAATCTTGGTTGATGCTCTCATCTAAGAATTTTTGTTGCGGGCACGGTAAGAGCTCACGCGGATGTGCTGGTGAAGAAATGTAAACAGCCTCGCCCGAACTGGAAAAAGACGCGAATAGCTCGTTGGAAATCGGTAACAGCTCCAATCCAAGTACCTCAGAAAAGCAACCGTCTTGGAGGACAAATTTCAGTAGCAGGAGCTTTTCTAACCGTGTTAACTTTGAGTAGTTAAAGGGAGCACTCTTAAGGACTCTTCGCGTCAACGAGGGTGTTATCACTGCATTCAAAGTTGAGTACAAGCAAATGGATTTTAAAGCGTGTTCGGGTAAACAGGCGACGTTTTCATTCACTGCAAGGAAAACGTTTACCAAAAGTTCCTTAGGATCGCTTTCTGCAAGTCTTTCAACGATCACGTCTTGCACCCGCAGCCACTTTCCTCCTTGAGCCGGAGTATAGATGATTCTCTTGTCAAGAAGCAACTCAAATAGGGGTTTCTCGACTCTTTTCCATTTCTGATCGATATTGGCTATATTAGGCCAGGCCCTATACAAAGGAGAAATAAATCATGGAGAATTCTTAAAGCCAGAGAAGGACTATTAGATCCATAAACTGCTTAAGCATGAGATTAACAGATATTTTAGCGACAAAAGAGACGCACAACAACAAACATATGAAACAGAGACGCAGTTGGTCCCATAAGAAACCGCTTACATGTCTCAATCAGTTTTAACTGTTTTCGTCAACTTATGTTCTTGAGGTCTTTGCAACATTTAATCTTCGGTAAAATGAGGTAAATCTATCATAAGGGCACACAGGTCCGAAAATAACTCTTACTTGTAAATGGCTTCGCTTTGCACATTGTATTTCTGTTTGTCCATGGCATCCAGCAGCACGGAAGCGTAAGCTTTAGGAATGGCCTCTTGCAGAAGACACTGGTTCCATAACAATGACTTGTCAGTCAGGGGCTGGCCTTCCTTCTCAGCCAGATCTTCCTGTTCAGCTGTTGGAGTCTTAATGTATCGCCTATTCTGACTCAAAGCAAAGAAGCCATTAACGTGCACTGGCAATCCTGTCAAACTTGTCTTCTGTACTGGTAGTGGTAGGAAACAAAACACGTGGCCTTTGATATTTGGCGTTTCATTTTCAGGGCGTTCTGGCAGCGCCATGGCGACGCCTACTAAAGGCAGATAGCTAAGATCTTGATCCGAAGCCAAGGTTCTAAATTCTGACGAGATTTCTCCTCCACAAAAAAAGTTGGTAACTAGAAACGAATGTCGCTCTGACGGATTTTGCATGCCTTGGGAGTACGTAATTGCCTCAATTGTGATTGGATAAGTTACCTTCACAGCCTCTGGCAATAGTTCACCTGATGAGATCTTGCTTCGAAACTCACTCCTCTTTTCTCGTACCAATTGGAGGGTATCATTGGTGATGCGGACTTGAAAAGTTCTCTTGGCGTCACTTTCCGTTTCCTCTCGAACAAAAAGCTCTATGGATTCCAAGTACTGAAGAAAGAGAAGGATCAAATGAGCATCTGCTTCAAAACTTTCAAACAAGGTTTGCACCTTTTGGGTAGTGTATAACGTCTGCGATAGCTTAGATGGTTTTGTTCTTAAAGGGAAACGAAACATAGTTCCATTATAGGATTCCTGTTTGAAGGTGTCCTCTGTGCAATCGAGTATCCCTTTGTATGGCTGAAACTGGTCTGGTATGCTGTCTATGATCTCTCGGTCCTCTTTCAATTGCCACCTATGCCCGGTTCGTTTGCCGTTTTCGTCGCTAAAGTACTCTTCGTGCGGATCAATCACTCCGATCTGCGAACCACTTACGATACTTGGTAAATCTGTAAACGAAAATAAAAAAAGTTTACTGCATTTCAACAATAGCCGGCTTTCACTGTTACACCATCAAGAAAAACATTCAACAAATAAAGTAAAGAATTAGAAAAAAAGAAGATGAACCTGGAAACAGTCTCGCAAAGACTCAGGTCTGTGCGGTGTTTCGTGGGGGAGATATTCGAAGAAATGTTTATTCAAACTTATACGACTTTGTTCGTATGGAGACGTTATGTTTGTGACCCTGAGTGGCAGAAATATGGCGGCAGGTAGCTCACAAAAGCATGTGTCATCGAATTATGCCACAAAAAGCCTGCAGTTGTCTTATGAAGGCTCATAAACATCTATATAAGTATTTATTTTCATACAAGGACTGTTCAGATTGTTAAATCTCAATGATATGTCACTTTTTTTAACTTAAGCGACGGCATTCTTGGCCGCTATTGATATCTGGTGTCACGCGAAAGCTTCGAAATTCAACCTTGTTTATCGAGAGGCAAAATTATACTGGAAATTTGTATAAAGATAAGTTATTCGTTCTAATAACTGAGTAAACTAAAATCTAAAAGGGATTGATAATTCCTTTTTTGTTTAATTTTGATGACGTCAAGTGAAAACCAAACACATCTTTGCAATATTAGAGGAAAATTGTTGTTTCTTACAATACCAGGCATGCACAGCAATGATAAATAGGGTTACACAAAGTTAATATATCTGTAAATGCAAGGGTAGTACATGTATGACTTTACCTTCAAGTATGAGAATTCTCTTGTAAACCTGTTGGCTGTTTGCACCCTTATTTTTCCAATTGATAATTTAGAACCGGTAATTTTTGGTAAAGGCTCGCATAGAATAAGGATGAAATATTTACAAAATACTAAAATAATAAGAAAATAATCTAAATAAAAAGTATTCGTTCAGAGTATTCATATACGAATATTCTTCCGTGTACTTCCCCTACTTGTGACTCTAAAATAGAAGAATATTACAAAAGTTCGCGATTAATTCCTTGTTTTTGTAATGCTGCTGTGACAAAATTTTCAGCACAAATATCAATGATTTCGAAGAGAAATAGTTCACCCTCGCAAAACACATTAAGTTGTCAATCGTTAAATAAAAAGCTCTGGTAATTAATTTTCTTTTTGCCAAACAATTAGTATAATGAAAACACACCTCGCAAATATCCACGTTGGAGTCTGAAAACATAGCAAGAGACTCACCTGTCATATGAAAAACAGACTTAAAGCCAAGACCGAAACGGCCAACTTTCATTGGATCTGTGACTTTAATACTATCACACAACTTCCGTATGCCCTTCCAGTCATCTTTTGTAAACTGAGCGTCATTATATGCATAAAGTGCTGCGCCCTGTTACAAACAAACGATCAGATTCACTATAAGAGACCAACAATTAATAAGTGGGTGTGTTCTTCACGAAAAGGAGACCACTTTAATTTTTTTTAATACAATCTGTTTGTATCTGCCTAAGGAAAAGATTAAGTCATTCTTGCCCGTTACACATGTTGGAAGAATAAGTAAAATGAGTTGAAAGCTTAAGGCCCTATTAGGGTTATCGGAATACGAGATGCATATGGGTAAAACATTTTAAGGATACTGAATTCTGCACATTTTGAGAAGAAATTCTGGGATGTGGAACTGGAAGTATAGTGATACAAACCATAGGAATTATCAGGATACGGGATATTTTGGCGGAAAAGAGTACGGGATCCGGAATATTGAGACTCCTTCTCAAGGGGCCTAAAGTTTGCACGTCGAAAACAAAACTTACCTGAAATTGAGCAAGACCTTGGTGGTATAGTTTGGAAACAGAATGGCAGTGTTTGTCATGAAGGAATTTAACGCGACTTGCACATGCATCCTCCGCATTTTGGATGAGCTCCTAATACAACACAACACATTTTAAGATGGAAAATAAGTAAGGAAAAAATTGTAGAAAGCACACCCACATGAAAAGACCTGTCCACCCTGGCGTGGATCATTGTTCCATATAAAACACAACGCGTAAAGTTCGAAAATGTGTTAACACGAAGGTATGCCGTAACTTCATTCCTTAGCCAATTGCAGGATTTGGCTTGGACACCCCTACCCATTTAACCTCTCAGTCAGTACTAACTGAGAGGACTAGATGTCTCAAGGAAAGACTGAAATGTTTAGCTCTCGAAAGTATAAACCAGCTGACAACCTATACGTGGCAAAAGGAAGGGTAGGAAAATTTTTTGGCGAGGAGGAGGGGTAAAGCTAAATGGACGTGGCCTCTGGAGTATTTATACAAGATTTATAGTCCTGAAAATCAGGCGGAATCAAGTTCATGGATATATTCCGTTTTTTATCTTTAAGTTTTGTAACAGTTACATAAAATTACTTAATGCCTTACTCTTTCACACGTTCCTTGACGTAAATTGAAAAAACCCTTGGAAACTCATTTTCTTACTGAAGGTGATTTATCTTTGAAAACTTTCCTGCTTCTACGTGTTAACGGTTTCCTCTGAGTGTTATACCAAAAGGTGGTACTACTAGTGACTATTGGTTGTGGTGCCATTCTCCTATTCTTACCTTCAATATCTGGCCATCATCTGGATACTGATCCAGGATTTTTCTCAACTGCTGGATCAAGGTAGGCCTAATCAAATCAAATCCATCGTCATCCTTTTCAGCTGATAGGAAAAAGTAAAGAATTATTTTTCCAAAAAAGAAAAAGAAAAGAAAAGGGCATTTGTACAACTTAGGAAGCGGTGGGAGCGCTTAAAAGGCAGGGAGAAAATTCGACTACGTCTCTTGTTTCTCCCTACGCTTCAGTGGTGCTCTAGCCTCTTCCTGCGTACTTTACAACAGAATATAGCACAGCCAAGGCTTCTTATTTGTTCTATAAAAGAGAATCCGTCAAATTCTCCACGCATTACTTACTAAGTCAACACAAATCTTCATTTTCGAAGCGAATAAGTCATCAGCAAGTTCTGTACTCTCATAAAACACGCTGCAATAAGCCAATCAGAATCCTGGTTAGAATGGTTCTAATAATCTGATTGATTGAACAAGACTAAAGCTGTCAAAAATGTCAAACCATCAAAGATCCCAATGCGCAATAGTTCACAAACTGAAATAGTCGGATTGGTCGAATTTAAAACCTTTGCCAGAAGATTTTCAGTCTCAATACAGAATCTGAAAAGTGATATGTTAGGTGAAATCCGGCCGAATTGTGCCTGATGAAAACACACAAGTCTTTTGGCATGGCAACTAGAAAACAAACTGCTTAAGGCGTATGTTTTATGAGTGAGCGACAGCCGAATTCACAAGAAAATGAAGATTTCTCAGGATGAAAGAGCCGTAAAAATCGGCTGTTGTGACTGATCAGGTCTTCTCAACGCGATGCAATGATCGGTACTAAGATAGTTTCGTCTATATTAGCCGACTTTAAAGTGTTTCAAATGACGTAGAATTATAACAGTGCATCGTCAGAGGATTTGGAATTGCTCAAATTTCCATGAAAGAAGGTACAACAATCGGAGTCTGAATGATATCAGTGATACGCACACGATTTAATGTAGAGGTCTGTGGTTAAGTCCAGTAGTCCTCCATGAAAGCTAATCAATTTTTTTTAAGATGACAGCCACAAGCGATAATTTTCTTCGGGATATATCTTATAAGATAATATTCTTTTAAAGCCGTGTACATTCCATTTATCAAGAACTTTTGTTGTTGAGAACATTAGATATAAACATCACCAAAATATGCAATATCTGATTTTCAAGCTTCGTTCGCAGTTTGCCCCTACGAAAAGTAGAATATTAAGGTCAACTAGGTGCATAGTTTCAGTTCCAGAATCGGTGTACTTTTGGAGACTCAGGTGAACGATTTCCCTTTTTTCCCCTTCAAAAACAAATTACTGTATCGAGAAAAGTAATCGATTAGTATGAGGCGGAGATAAATATTTTAGGTAATAGTATGGGGAAATCATCCACACCTGTTCTCTCAATCTTCTCTTCCGTCGACACCAATGGAAATCTCTGGGTGTTTTCTGCAGTTTCACTTCGAGTACACGCGGTGACGACACCAGTGACATTTTCATCATTAAATGGTGTAAAACCTTTTTCGGAAACATGGAGGCCCGAACTTTTGTCGTCACTGCTGGTTGGAACCACTTCGCCAGTAAGTGGGATCTTTAATTTTTTGGCATCAGCAGACGAAGGTTCTATGCTTCCTAAAGGAATTATGTTGGAAAAAAAGAACAGCAAACTTTGTTTAAAGTCGTGATTGCCATGATATGTGACCTATCGGGGGCCTTGGGTGGGAGATCTCTGACTGTACACGAAATCCATTGAAGAATCGAGAACCATCAAACGGATAACATCTAGAATCTTATCTCAGCATGGGAGCTGGATTTTTTTTTATATTTGCATAAAAAAAGTTACGTTTTGGAACCCAAAATGCAACCTCTAACTTTCGTCTTTGTCATTAAAAAGTTATATCAACCTTCTGACTTATTAAGACCAGGGACCAGATACAGGATTCAGACTACAAGTAACTAGCATTGATATAATGATATAAGAGACGTGCACAATTCTGCATCTTTTAGCAACGAGTACAGTCCAGGAAAGGAAATAGTACTGATCTTTACATTGCTCGGAGTGTTATGTTTATCTCAAACGCAGTCTTGTCACGATGGATCATGTTGCATATGACATAGAAGTACAATAGTGCATCGTCAGAGGATTTGGAATTGCTCAAATTCCCACGAAAGAAGGTACAACAATCGGAGTCTGGATGATATCAGTGATATGCACACGATTTGATGTAATTGTCTGTAGTTACGTCGAGTAGTCCTCCATGAAAGCTAATCAATTTTTTTTAAGATGACAGCCACAAGCGATAGTTTTCCTACGGATATTTCTTGTAAGATAATATTCTTTTAAAGCCATGTACATTCTATATGTCAAGAACTTTTGTTGTCGAGAATAATAGATATAAACGTCACCAAAATATGCAATATCTGATTTTCAAGCTTCGTTCGCAATTTGCCCCTACGAAAAGTAGAATATTAAGGCCAACTAGGTGCATAGTTTCAGTTCCAGAATCGGTGTACTTTTGGAGAGACTCAGATGAATGTTTTCCCTTTTTTCCCCTTCATAAAAAAACGATTGTATTGAGATAAGTAATCGATTAATGTGTTTAAATTTCGAAGGGGAATAAAAATAAGCCGGAGGTAATATTTTAGGTAATGGTATGGGGAAATCATCCACACCAAAACAAATTTTTCTTCCGTCGACAACGATGGAAATCTCTGGGTGTTTTCCGTAGTTTCACCTTGAGTATCCGCAGTGACGACAGCAGTGACCTTTTCATCATTAGATGGTGTGAGACCTTTTTCGGAAGCATGGAAGCCATTTTTGTCGTCACCCCTGGTTGGAACCACTTTACCAGTAAGCGGGATCTCTGATTTTTTGGCATCAGTAGACGTAACTTCTATGTTTCCTAAAGGAATTATATTGGAAAAAAGAACAGCAAACTTTGTTTAAAGTCGTGATTGCCATGATATGTGACTCATTGGAAGCCAAGGGTGGGAGATCTCTGACTATACTCGAAATCCATTCAAGAATCGAGAACCATCAAACGGATAACATCTAGAATCTTATTTTAACATGCGAGCTGGTTTTGTTTTTAGTTGCATTGAAAACGTTAAGTTTTGGAACCTAAAATCTAACTTTCATCTTTTTAATAAAAAAAGTCGTTTACTGACTTATTAAGACACAGACGGCATTTCAGGGAGCAGATGTAGGATTCAGACTACAAGTAGCTAGCATCGATATAATGATATCAGAGACGTCCACGATCCTTTTGTATTGTGTAACCTCGTTGCAAATGTTTAATGTTCCAAGATCAGTTCGTTCGTGGTAAGAACAGAAGAGTGACACACGAGGCTGTGCCCCGTGTGTCACCCTTACAACATTTTTGCATCCTCTGTGATCTATTTGTTGTTATTTTTTTAAAGAAAAATTCCCATAACTATTTATTTGATGGCTGATGTCCCAAGTTTGACGTGTCTTCTGTGGAGGTAACAGACCGGAGACTCAGTGTATATTCTCCGTGTTTTGAATAGCAGTTATAATGAAACAATTGCCAAATGATATATTTTTGAAGAAATATTCATTTAACTATATTTACCTTTAAACGTATACAGCATCCTTATACAAAGATGAAATGGCAATTATTAACCACTCTTAAAATCAAATAGGAAGTGAAGCTACCGAGACGACATGAAATTTTTAAATACCTGCGAATGACAGTTTGCAAGCAAAGTAATCTTCTCTCAAAATGGTCGTTTCCAGTTCTATGGATTCCACATCATATTTCCTTTTTACCTCATCTGTTAAAAGATGTTCTTCTGCTATGGCATTTAGGTGACCGGAGCTGTAATCTTCCCAAAGTCGCTCAAGGATTTCCAGAGTCCTGCATTCGACTATTATTCTCAAACTTCCTTCACCAGCTTGTTTTACTCTTAAATCGAGCGCACCTTGTAGGTAGTAATAGAGACCCCAACAAAAGTTTTGCGACGGGATTTGAGCAGCGTGTGTTTCGACAAAACATTTAGTCATCTCGCCCATTATATGCCGATTCAACTCTTCTTGCTGTTCTTCGTCATTTCGCTTTCTCTTAGCCCGCTTGAGATCCATTACAATTGGCAGAGTATGATACCCTGAGGGTGGACGAACAGACACCTCTAGAAGAAAGACACAAAGAAATACTCTCAAAATAAGATAACTTGCCATTCCATAATGAAATAACTATTGCAGTTAATTTTTCATTCAGTTAGGTATGCAGTATATTAACTACTTACACTTTTTTGAAGGGGGAGAATGATTTAGAGTTATAGTACAAGTGTTGCTTCTGTGGTGCAGTGGTACTTTTACTCCAGTGGAGTTCTTTTTACTCCAGCGATTGGGAACTTGAGGTACGAACTAAACGCTCAGTGAGTATGCAAATAACATAGATTATCCTGCTTGTTGTATGGACAAAAGGAGAGAGGAGGGATTAAAAGGCAAAGCCTAAGGGCGAAGCTCCCGTTGGTTTATTTTCCAGACGTTCACTATATTGGTACTCCTCACTGACTATTGAAGAGTTTATTCACAGGAATTTAGGGACCGGTCATTAATTATTAGAGGGGGGATAGGGGTGGCATGGAGTCAATAGTTTTGTGGTAGTAAGAGGGCAGGCTTTCCTTTCTTCATTTAGGAAAGTTTAAATGTAGGTTCAAGGGATAATAAGAGCGAATGTGACGGTGAATGGTTATGTTGGCAAATATGCAGAGTAGGATATAAAAGTAAAGGACATTGTCTTAATAACTATCTCATTTTAATTGTGTTAACTATTGAGCTAAGGCACTCTGGTCGATACGAGTTGATTTAAACTTCATGCATCAAAATAAAAAAAAAATGGTGACTCCCAGTCTATTTGGCCCTAAAGAGTCGAGTATGCACACTTCATCAAGTTGTCCATGTTTACAAGCGCAAGCGCATACGATTTCCTTGATACAGACGCAGGCGCGCATGCATGATACATTCCCCTTTTGCCTTCTATATGTATGGTGCCAAGGTTTGTGCCCGCATTTCAATTGTCCTTGCATGCTAACAGATGTACCTTGCAAAGACAGTCGGTCATACGGTCACTTGAGGAACCAAATTTTCTCAGATCTGTTATTGTTATCTTTACCAATTTTTGATTAGTATGAGGCTTCGCTGCGCACGCTGCGAGTTCCGCTAAAAGCTAACTCCGCAGCAAGTTATCGGTAAAAGGAAAAAACACAAACATAGCAGCTTTTAAAGGACGAGAACTTCATTCATGGAATCTTAAAAAAAATAATCTCAGCGACTTCAGTAGTTCAATGCCATCAAGAAGTTGTATCCTAGACGCTAAAATTGGCTTATTAACAAGACTCAAACACAATACTGGTGAGGTGATATATTTCAACAACACACATCCTGTAGAAAACGACCATAATTTTTAAGCAACGATCATCGCAATCGACCATTGTTACCTTAGCCTGTAATCTAGAACACGAGATAGGAAAAAAAATAAGAAACAAATTTACAACAACTGGACGCCAATGACCCAAGGTATGTCACACAAGGAAGCCGCGGGCAGCCTCGCAGAATAAAACAACCATGTAAGGAAAAGGTTTCTTTCCTTCATTTCTATTTTCTTAAAATAGGTTCGTAGAAGGAAAACTGCGTTGCGACAAGTATCTGGAATTCTCCTACATCCTCTCAAGCTTGCACCACAATATGAAGACTTAGAAACATAAACTGGGTATTTAAGTCGACGTATTGGTAGAATAGTAACTCCGAAAAAACATACAGTCTGACTTCGTTGTGAGTTTCATCTAAGACCTCTTAGCGGCGGTTACAGCCTATCAGGATTAAACGGATTATATTAAAGTCATCTCCGAAGGTCGTCGTTACTAGTATAACCAGTTTACATGTGCTAGATAGGAACAGCGCGCACTAGGAACAGATGGACGACAACTTAACGAGGCTGTCAAACGTTAGCTATGCAAGAAAAGTAAATTTCAAATGTCTTCGCCGTAGACATCTGCCAACTGCGTTCAATTTCATACGTTCCTGTTGATCCTTGTGAAAACACAGAACTTCCCACACTACAAATATAAAGAAAAATTGAAGTGGCGGATAGAAAAGGTATGCGCTATTTGAAAATGAAAAAAGTCAACTTTTTCTTTACGATCTCTAGTTTAATCGTTTGCTTTATCGCCCCTGGATTGATAACAAAACATTTGATATATACCAATGAATAAAGGCTGATAGTTTCGAAAGAAACTGTTTGGGGCTGCGTCGGTGGGAGTAACGAAATAATTTGGATACATCAACAAAGTTGAAATGGTAAATTGGCCACCGTAATGATTACAAAAGCTGACGTTTCGAGCGTTAGCCCTTCGTCGGAGCGAACCCCTTTCGCTCCGACGAAGGGCTAACGCTCGAAACGTCAGCTTTTGTAATCATTACGGTGGCCAATTTACCATTTCAACTTTGTTGATATATCCAAATTATTTGATATATACCACACCGGTAACAGTTACTTTTGGATGTTACAGAAGGTAAATTATAATACACTCACCACGACACTGCTCACATAATAACGGCATGCCTAAAAGTAACATACCTGTATGGGAGTCGATGGTGACTTCCGTTTGCTGATCAGGAAATATGGCTCCTCGGTTGAAACCTTGACAATCTCTGGGAGGTTCTAAGTAGAAAATTTACAAAAACATGGAGTCTTATTCCACTTAATTTTATGCAATTTCTAGTTTATCACTAAAATTCTTTTTTGGAGTGACTGGAACACTTCAGTTTTCACATTCGATCTTTGAAAAATTTCCTCATAATTTCCATAAACGATTATCCTGGTACCAAGCAACGTTTTTAAGCAGAGTGATATGACTATTTAATTTAAAACATCTTATCCACTCCCTAGACTTGAAATGGAATTAAAACTTAGGTGATGTAAGAAAAGAGATAATAAAAGGTAATCAACTTTTTTTTCTGTGAAGTTCAGTAAGTAGTGGTGACTAAATTCATACCATCAGTAATGCTGATCAATTTTTCGATGAGAGATTTAATTTGCTCCTCCCAGCTATACGTCTCTTGGTAAAACCCACGCAACACTTCGCATTCCCGCAGTCTCGTGGCCCTCTCTTTGTTGTGGATATTCTTAATTGCCTTGGCCCATACTTCAGGATCATTTGAATCAACAACAAAATACGAACCAAATGAAACTTTCATCAAAGCCTCTCCCAATCCCGAGTTTCGACCTACAAGGATGGGTAATCCTGCTGATAGAGCTTGAAGGCCTATTACACCAAAGCCTTCTGTCCTCGAGGGCATAACCGCAAGATCTGCTTCAAGAAGCTCCCTTTCTAAACTTTCCTGGCAATCGAAAAGGCTCCGTAATTTTAACTTGTTGGGGGAGATACCACACTCGAGGAGACGATGTTTTGTATCTTCTAGCTTGACATCAACTGCACTGATAAATACGAGGTGACAATTACTTAATTTAGCAACAGCGCCTGCCGCAATATCAAATCCATTAAGCATAAAGTCCTCTGGATTTCCGTACCCAAAGCACAGAACTCTAAACGTTTTCCTTTCCTCGTGAACTTGCTTAAGACCAGAAAACTCGGCCAGAATTCCGGGAGTGAACTCAAAGAAACATTTATCTTTTTCACAGGATCGACGAACAGCTTCAGTTAACTTGGGTCCAATCGTTAGGACGAAGTCAGACAGTTTGCAAAGTTCAATTTCTGATTCATGCTTTTTCTGCGCATTCGATATTGGATTTGAATACTCCTTAAACACCCCTATTTCTTCATGGGCTTTATGGACAACCTGTACCCATTTACATTGGTGAGAATTCCTTATAACTTGTGCTGGAAGCCCCAGCTCAACGCCATGTCCCACGACCACATCAATTAGCAAATTCTTTGGTGGAAAATTGAGGCAAGCCAGTTCATCACAACTTATCAGCTTTTCAGCCTCAACAAGGTGGATTCTTTGAGTTTTAGCTGCTTCCTTATCTCTAGCATCGCATCTTGGTACAAAGAAAGTGACCTCAACCTTGGGATCTTTCGCCATGTTTACCGCCAATTCCCTTTTTATGCCCGAGAGACTTCCATCGTTTGATCTCCATTCTGAAGCCAGGAAAGTGACTCTAAGCTCTCTCGATGATGGAAAATGTCTCTTTTTATCTTTGATGCCATCTTCACGTGGAATACCGGTAGAGTTTGAGCGCTCTCTTTCCTTAAAAACAAATGAAAAATTCTCGAAATATTTGATGGAACTTCGTCCATGTCGGTTGACCAAAAGATATCTAATGATAGTTCCTAAATTATATTAAAACAAACCGAGGTTTATAAGTTGACTAATCAGAAGCAAGGATGTCTTTAACAACAACAAACATTGATTTATCATCAACAACAACAAACATTTGATTTATCATCTACGGGTTTATGTCGAATTAATTTGATGGCCTGCTCCCAGTTGGCTTGTTTGCTCAATTGGTAGAGCGCTGCACTAGTATCGCAGAGGTCAGTGGTTCGAATCCCGTACAGGCCTGAAATTTTTTCAGGTTTGATTTTCACTATTGCTCAAATAGTGCTTTACTGCGAAGGATCGTGCACATATACGATGTCTTTAACGTTGGTTAGTAACTGACGTAGTGTAGTGATGGGTTTGTGGGCGACGCGGACGAATCGAGGAACAGACAGGGAGTGATTTATAAGATCAATTGCCCTGACTGCCAAGCCTCCTACCTTGGAGAGACTGAATGAATGAATGAATAAATGAATAAAATATCTTTATTTCGCTCGTTAAAATACATAACAAACGTTACACTGAGAGAGGAAAGGTATATAGATCATTTACAATAACTAAATAAAATCGAATAAAACATAAGATATATCATGTTACTTAGCAAAGCTGTATTTAAACATTATTCTATTAAAATAGCAATTCTTAAATCGTTCCGAATTTATCCTGGCAGAAACCTCGCAACAAGACTGACTGAACACAGTCGAACGACGAGGAAAAGTGATATCAACAATCACATTGCTAAACATCATCGACCTACGAACCACAATATTGACTGGGACTGCGCAATGCCTAACTTACAGCACTAACTACTTTCAACGACTGACTCTGGAAAGCTGGTTTACCAACTTAGAACAGACTCCCCTAAATAGGTGTCATCTACCACTGGCTCCATACAAACGACTCACTCACGACATTAACATTACAAACGAACCGAACAGAACGACCTACCTTTACCGACGGATCGAACCTGGCCAATCACGACGGACTTACTTTGAGTCTTACAGCCAGTAACATCACGGCAAAACTGACCAATCATTTTACACGAACTTCTGCTGAAAACAACTATCCACTTAACTCTGAAGATGACTTCCGCACAGGTTGTCGAAACGTCAGTCACCACCACCGACAACAGTCCTTCTCAGGACTACACTCCGGCACCTGGACGATCACACACTACACTTTCACATGTTACTCCCGGGTTCAAAACATTTACTGCAGATATAATTTCATTCATTTTGAAAAGTGTATGATTAATTTTCATCGTTCTAAAACACATTCAATCGCTCAAGTTAAACCACCAGAGTCAGGCAAGAAGGGTAATTCTAAATCGAGCTGATTTTCATATGGTGGTAGAGCTTCAGGTCCTATGACCCTAACCCGAGGGCTATAGTGAGGTTGTCGATAACACCTCTACAGAGTAGCTCAAAATTTACGTCTACCACTTGAAAATGTAGATTAGAGCCAGGAAGAATAACAATAAAAGAAAAATGGTTGTTAAATACTATATTACATCAGTGATGAATGTAGGCAGTCTGAGACCGAATGTGACTACCTATATAGCTCAATTTTTAAAGCACTGAAATAGAGGTTGTTTGATGACGCTAGAGGGTAGTGTTGCAGAGGATTTGTACTCACAATGAAAATAGAAAACCTGCCTCATCTCACTTATTAATGAGCAACGGTTTCAGAAGAGAAATATTCTTCAAGAATATAGTGGTTAATTGCCGTTCAACCAATAATTAAATGGTAACAAATAAACACAATGACCATAACAATAATAATTACAATAGTAATCCTCTAGGCTCCAATTGATAAATAAAGAAGCCTTGACTGTACTCTATTCTGTTTCAAAGCCACGCAGGAAGCGGATAGGGCACGAAGGAAGAGTAGGGAGGTGCGAGACGTAGTGTTGAGTGAGGTCAGGCCGAATTGTGGCTCACAAAAACACACGTCAATCAGAAAACAAACTTCTTCGGGCGTATCTTTCGTGGATGAACGACAGCCAAATTTACAGGAACATGACTGATCGGGATGACGGTGCCGTAAAACTAGGTTGCAGTGATTGATGTGGCCATCCACTCAACGCAATGGAAAAAAGATATTAGAGCAAGCCCATAGCTGTTCACTCAAATGGCGGACGATGTCATTTCTGAGGCCTTGCTCTGTTTTTTTTTTTCGAACACGAAACTATATATACTGTACGCGTGAAAGCAACCGAGAGGTCCGGGAAATGGTCGGAAATAATAGGAATTGGCATATGGCATGACAGCTTTGGCTCAGCTTCGTGTTTTGTACTCTGATTGAGCACGCTCTCTCAACCAATGACAGCGCGTTAAATCCGAACTTTATTATGATAATGATAAAACTACACCCCTTTAACTTCCCTTGATAATTATTGATAATTTCTCCTTTCACTACAATTTCATTTTTTAAAAGACTTTTGATCCATACAACGTGGCATTCCGCGTTCTAGGATATTCTGTTATTCCGTGTTTAAGATATTCTGCCATTCCTCTGTTCCCTATTCCTATGTTCAGCTATTCCGGTAACCTGTTAACTCGAGGTATCGTATATCGCACCTTGCTTGCCTCGCAAATTTAGCGGCTCTTTTGGCATAATTCCAGGCGAAATAAGCATACTATGTGTGATTTTGGGGTTTCAAATATCTATTACCTGAACGGTTTACTACAGGAATCTAAATCAAAGCTTTCTGGTCGAAGTTCATGAACCGACTCCTCGGACAGTGTTGTTTTGCAACGGGACGAAGATTGATTCCCTGGGAGAGTCAATTATTTGTTCAGCAAGGCCGCTCGTAATCAGGCTACGTGAAAGCGAATTTGGTCAGAATAGATGACAAAACGGAGCGCCTCTCAGGCCGGCTATGGAAAATTGGTGAGGAAGTTAAACAGGATATATTTCTTGCGTCTATAGTATCCTTGTTTTTTTTTCTATTATTATTATTACTTTTTTTTTTTCAAATTTTTCCTTTTAACGGCAGTACGAACGCTTAAAATTCAAAGTTTATCCCCCAATCGTGCAACATTAGGATATGTACATCTTAAAGATTCACCATGTTTAATATGAAATATTTTATTTGACCAAGACATGATTTTAAGGGGTACTCCAATAGGTACTCTATAAGGTACTCCATGGAGTAGGGCTCTGCGTTTTGTCATCTCCAATCTGAACACGAGTTTTGCAGAGAATGCTCTTTCCAGCAGGTGTCAATAAACTATGTATAGCAGTGATTCTTATTGCTATCAGTGTATTTGTTTTTACAGAGCCAATATATCTGTGTGTGCCAGCCAAGGATTAAAATTGCCATATTTTTGGCAGTTTTCTTTTTTTAGTTCATCTTGTAAGGCTTGGTATTTACAGTTTGAAAATTTCTAACTGGCATTGCTTTTTCATCCTTGAAGAGAGGTATTACACATATATATATTTAAAACATGAATTATGAAGTCAACATAATTTCAATGAGTTTGAAACTAGTATTTATTCTACTTGACAGTATATCACTTGACTGGAGTATAATACTGCAACAGTTATACTAACTTACTGTCTCTCTTACACTTTGTGTCTCAAAAACGGTTATTTATTTACATCATAATGACTTCAATATACTTAATATGCTTTCAAACGTATAAAAAAATAAGTGTAATGAGAATGATATTATGAAACAATTACAATGGGAATACCTGTTTGTGGTACAGCTTACTGATTGCAGAATGTCTTTGACAGTTATTCACATTTTATTTGCCCCTCACATTTCTTAGCAATGATAGTTAATATTGCGAGGAAAGTAAATAAAAAAAGAAGAGAGGACAGTGAAACTTGGGAAATTATAAACTTCACCATCTGATGGAAGAAAAAAAGGGAAACTTGAATTGTGCTACCTAATTTTCTCTATTGCCTTTCATTTATTTGCTCAAATACAATTTAATCAGTTGTAGGGTTTGCCTGCAGTGCATCAAATTACTAAAACAAGGTGGCTGTAAGAAAAAGTACACAACATCAAACAAAATCACACTGAAGTCAGGCTATTGATCATAAAATTTAAAGAATTTTCAATTGGTTTTGTGATTTGTTTGTGATATTTTGAAAAGATGATAACCTCCTGCCTTCTTACCAGTAAAAATCCCTTGTCTCTACCCCCCCTCCAAATGATTAATGAATGGTCCAGGTAAGCTATGACCTTTATTTAAACACGATAATAATTAAACCTAACAGCTTGAGGGGTCGAAGAAGAAGACTAGTAAAAACACTAACATCTAACAAGGGGGGGGGGGGGGGAAGCTTCTTTCCATAAATTTATTTGGGTAAAATTTAAGAAGAGCTCCCCAAAATAATCTGTCGGCTGACAGTTGGCCGACATAGTGACAACAAATTCAGAAATGAGTAAATAGACTGTCATCTTGGTAAGTTTGAACTTTCACAATTACCTCAAAATGAATTTTGACAAACACCACCCAATAAAGGTAAATTTCAAGTGTTAGTGTCTTAATTGCCAAATAATGCATTGCAAACCTCATTATTGGCCCCAATTACCAATTAACAAAATGTGTAGTATCTGGATGACACATTTTGTTCCACTGAAATTGGAAGAGATTAGTTACCTAGATTTTAGCAATAAATATAGGTAATCACACGATTTCGAGTGCAATTTGGAATAAATAAGCCAACAGTCATCCGACATTTGGCTGACAGATATTTTGGGGAGCTGTTCTTCAATTTTACCTTTTTATTTGAATGAAGTCAGAATGATTTATTTAATCACTTTCACCAGAGTGTGGTGAGGGTCGCACAACTGAGCGAGGCTCCAAATTAAGTGTGCCCTATATCCCACCCATCCCACCCCAGGGGAGGACATCAATCACACAGTAATCTCGTGTGTGGGAAATTAACGTCTCCTACCCCAACCCTGCAGGAGACGGGACCTCCATTTATTCGTCCCTATCCGAGAAGACTAGAATATCTAACCATTTCTTGATGTTATAGAAAGGTAGCAAATTCTTCTCAATTATTTTAAGACCCTGAGTGTTGGTCCAAATGATGTTCTCACAACTTGAAAAGCACTCCATTAGGACATTATAAGAGAACAGTTCTTTTGCCCGTAAGCAAATTGCTATTTTTAAAGCACTCTCTGAAGATTAAAATTTAATGGCAGACTCACAGCTGTGGTTTGCTACCAATTATGGCTTGTTATTCTTTTGTAAGTGAAGGTAATTTTCCCCATCATTGGTATAAACCTGGTTTTATGTGTATGTGAAGGGTATTTTTCCAAGGTAGGCTAACATTTATAAATTAGTCATCAAATGTCTTGAATTGATTGTGCCATTGCCAGAAACTTTGAATCAATTTAACCTTAGTAACCTAAACTGCCTATAAATAAATAGAATCTTCAAATTTATTTGTTGTTCTCCTCTTGAGGTGCATATCACAGTGTTAAGGTCATGGCAGGCATTAACTACAGGTTCATAGGAAATCTGCATGTGTATATGCATGTGAATTTTTAACATTAAACCGGGAATTGACTACTTTAAATGACTTTACTACATGTGTGTGGGTACACCAATCAAGTACATACTTAGTATACACTTCATTTTCTAAGACTCTTTTTTACCTGGCTGACACTAAATTTTAATTTTCTAACAATATTTCCTATTCTTGTTAATCCTCTCAGACCTCCCAGTATCAACAGGTCATTTTAAAACTTATAGTACACGATTGCATGAGATTACGCAGATATATGGCACATTAATCTTTCCCCTGACCCTAATAACAGTGTATTATGTGTAGAGATTGCTATTCACTATAAAAACATCTGGGTGTATGGGTATAATCCAAAAGGCATTTTTTATGTCAGTTTTACCCATAAAACAGTCCTTACCAACAGTTTTAATTAATTGAATAGCTTTGGAAATGGTGGCATAATGGACACTAGAAAATTCAGCTGGAATACTGTCATTAATTGAGGATCCATAGGGGAAGGACAAATGGCGAATCATATGAAATTCACCAGTGCCTTTTTAGGAACCACACCCAGGGGAGACACTAGAAAAGGTGAAAATGGCGGTTCACTGTAGGGCCAAGCAATGCGGCCTACTGACATTTCCTTTTCGAGTTTGTTATCCACTAATTCCTTGTTCTCACAAGCTGATTTTAAATTGTGTGAAGAACATGGAATGCGTTTCCCTTGGAAATGCGCCCTAAAACCATTTTGAAAACCTGCAATTAATCTCTCTGCAGGCACCGGATCATACCCTGATAAAAGGAATTCAATCGATCAACTCTTACACGAGTTGGTGTACATATAATAGTCAAATTAAAGTCTTGTGCACAGCCTGTGCAGTAAAATATTGTATTGTTCCTGAAACTAGTTCCTAAGTTAGAATAAGAATGAGTTACCTGGTACAAGTATGGCTTTTCACAACTACAATAGTTTCCAGGCTTAATCAAAATCTTCCTCAAATCTACTGGCCAGCTAAGACCCTCAGTCCCTTGCCCTGCCAGCCTTAAACCTTGTCAAACAGTTAGCAGCAGGAGCGAGAAGCAAATGAAAGACAGAAACAACCGAGCCTGTTCCCTCATACACCTTCCTCAATCCTGTAAGCTTATTCTGAAAATGGCATTTCAGACATGGCATATATGCCATAAAATTTCCATTAAACCAGGGTATCCGAATAAATATTTCATGACGGTGATTACCAGTCGTGGAACTAAATGGTTGGGTTTAGATATTTTACAAAGTTTTTCCAGGTTGTCATTGCATTAGTGGAAACTGTGTAAGTAAAAACTGTACATTCAATGTATAACCTTAGTTGTTGCATTGAGTTTGCCAGTATTAGAGACCACCGGTAAACTTTCTTGTGGCAACTTTAACATCATCATCTCAAGTTTAAAACTAAAGAGAAAGCTTTATCGACCTTTAGAATTAATTTTTGTAAAGTACAAATAAAATCCAAGTATTTTTCAAGGTTTCTCCAAATATCTTCATTGTCGAGTACTAGAAACATGATTGACAAAGCTCGTTCTACCGTGGCTAGACTTGCTAGAATCGTGGATAGTTACTTTAAAGACATTGACATACGCAGTTACAGCAGAGGTTAATGAATTTAATAACAGAAAGATCTAAAAAGACGTCGTGTAGACGCCGCCAGCCAGAAGACAATCATGAAACGCAAAGTCACTTAAGAGAAGTTAAAAATTAACAGCTTTTGAACACGAGTTGAAAGTGACTTTTCCTTTTAAGTTTCTACGCTTATCAGAGGAGTTTCACATGTTAGAGAAAGAATCAGCGGAGCAAACAGTCATACCTGGTGACGTCAAGAGAAGATATAAGAGAAGCCTCTACGATTCTGGCGTAATGTTTCACTGACTCACTGGTGTCGTGTGCACCAAACGGTCAATCGATCGATATCTCAACCGTTTCGTTCATTTTTGGCTCATTTTTCCAAACCGAAATTATCAATCACGGTAAATAAAAAGTCATTTCAACCGATCATGACATACTACCCTACATCTGATTAAGAAAGCATTCCATATCCTAGGCAGTCCGTTCAAAACATCAAGAAGTTCACGGAAAGTGTTCACTCTTCCGCTGCTTGAAAATACCGCTGACTAGCACCTCTCCCCACCCCCCAAGACTGGTTTCTGGTTCCCAAATTCCCTTAAATAAACCCTTCGACAGCTTTAATAAATCGAAGGGCTGGAAAAGAAACTAATCGGAGCTCTGCTTTAGGGTCGGCGAAATCTATTATCATGTCTATTTTCCATTAGTATGAGTTGGGGATTGGCGTCGCGGAATCCTTGAACGGTATTAGGATAAACAATCCTCAAGGAGTCAAACAAAGATAGATCGACCTCTGAAATGGTCTCCTTTCTACACATATTGGTTTGTAAAGACGGTTTTAACTAGGTAAGATCCACATACATATAACACAGGCCGTACAGAAATTCGTTAAATATAGGAGTTAGCTTTGTGTTCTCGAGTCAGTGACTCGGCATCGGCCATCGCTTCGTCATACACTTGAACTTACCGTATAACGAGTTGAAGTCAGGCTCTGTCCGGGTACAGATTAGTTCAGTAAAAACACGAAAAGGCTACTAACGTTAATAATTAAGCGTCAGAGGATTACTTGCTATTAAGATTCTTCGACTTAATAAGTATAACAACATCTTTGGCAGAAAATTCAAAACTGACATATAGTGATTTACGGTCCTATTTGTATCTTTAGGTTCAGTGAAGAGCAAACCAGTGGTGCAAATGTAGAAGAGAATTTCACTACTAACACATGTACAAGGCAAACCAGAACAGGCGTCGACACTTTTGACGCAGAAAAAGCATGAGCTTAAGGAGAGAATACTTTGAAGTTGATGGAATCATTTTGTTCCGAAACCCGGAAACACCTACCTCCATTGTCTGTTGTCCACTCTATGCCTTTCACGATTGCGTGTTCGTGACTCCACAAGAATTGCACACAGACATCAAGCATTGATCCAAGCAAGCGTCATTAAGGTCATGTTCAATTATTGACGAAATTTATGATACAAAATGAAATAGCAACAGCTTCTTCCATGATTTGAAATCATCGTGAATAACTAAACTTCCTAAAAGAGAAGGACTGGTAGCGAAATGGAAAAAGAGCCACAATGGAGGTTCAAAGTCCGTCCATCCCCCAAACACTGTTGAATTTTGTGCACCTTGTATACTTTACCAAGACCTGGTTACTGTTTAGGTTTTGCAAACGTTGTTAGAAGAGGGGGCGGGGTTCTGCGTATACGGGATCTTTTGTCATGTATTTAGATAAACGATGTGTTTTCAATAACCTTCGCAAGGAGTTTTGACATGCATTGTAGGCCAGATAGAACTAGCTGGGGAACTGGGGTGAGTGGAAGTCAGCGGTGGCTCATTCAACTCTGAGTGAATCACGTGTTGCCAACTTATGAACAGTTTTTCACACATCACGAGTTTAAAATGGAAAAATTCAAATCTCACCTTCCATTAACTTTGGACTTAATCATACAACGCGAATGAATTCTTTGCTACCCTCACCTTGGTGTTGTTTCTTCCTTTTGTATCAATAAGTTTCCTGAGTGTTTTATATTATTAGTATCACTATTTTTTTTTCCCTTTTAGGTTAGATTATGATATAATATGTTCAACAACGCGCTGTCTTTAAGATAAAGCTACAGACTAACATAGCAGTGTGGGTATGAGCAAAAATTACTGATTGTCAGTTCAAGGTTGCATTTATCTCGAGATGGGTAGTAGTCTACGGATAATTTAAACTTCGTTAAAGAAAGGTGGATTTTTCATGCAGTTTTCTCTGTTTTACTTTTACCTCATATTTGTAAGCTGATAGAGGAGAAGTGTGTTCTTGAAAACGCAAGCATTATGTGATTTTAAACATCAAGGTGCTCTGGTAGAAAGGAACCCTAAGAGTCAACTTAGACGAGATACTATATAACCCATAGAGGTTGTAACGCGAGAGGCGTTGTCTTGAGCGATTATGTTGTTTTGTATGGACCCGAAAATGGCCCACAATTAAATAAAACAGAAAGTAATCGAAAGTAAGATGCGTATCGCACAAAAATTATGAGGAATTGAGTTGGATTTCAGTTTTGGTCGGACATCCGTTCAAATTTGTTTCAAAGAACCATTCATAATATATCTTCGCTCACGATGGGACTGTGAAGTTTATGTCAAAAAGTCTTCCAGTCATCCAAAAAGAGTTATGATCCATGTTGCAATGATATGGCTCTTTTACATCGTCCTTGTATTTTACCCACCGTGATATTGATGACGACAAGGACCAGGGAGGCTGTGGGGTAGAGCTAGTAACCAGTAGCTGGTAGGAGTGGGGAGGGGGGAGTAATTGGGTCCATTTTTTCGGGTATGTGCTTCTGGTCTCTCAGAGCCCCTACCCCATTATAGTCTGTTATCCGGCCAATTGAAAACCCCATCTCAGTCACTTTTGGGTAAAAGAACAACATCGCGCGCCACCGCCAATCTTCCTATTTAAAACCCTCTCAGAGTTTTCATACTCTCAAAATCCCGAAAATGTGCCATTTAATTCTGGCAAATCGACTGAAAATGTAATCGTCGACCTAACAAGTACCCCACAAGGATAATCGTTCATCTTGTATTTTCTTTCTTTCTTTTTCTAGTACTTATTCATGCTCGCAATCTTGCATAATAGTTTTCTGGTTGGGAAAGTCATGGATAGAACGAAAAGAATCTAAGGATTAAGACAGTTGTTACTTAAACCACGTCCGAAAATCACTCTGAAAACAAAGCACAACGAAGTATCTCAAGCAAATAGTCTTGAAGAGTGTCTCTCACTGAAAATCAGTTATAATCACTGACGCAGTTCTGGTGTAAATTAGCAGAAAAACATCACATTTGCTAATGGCGGCAACTCCCGCAAGTCGCACTAGACCCCGTTGCGACGACAAATTGTAGAGAGATTGATTCGCTCCGTGACTTTAAGCATTGTTGTGGAAATCTTTTGCTCAGTGACTGGATTTTGCTAATGCATCAAGTCGCCCATTCTCATTTCGATACGTTCCATGATCACAGCAATAGTATGAGTTGCAGGACTCATTTTAAACACAGTCAACAGATAAATGTTTTTGCACAGGGACCTGTCGCAAGCCGGCAAATTTAGGTCCCTCTCAGCTTTTCACCACTATCAAAAGAACAGGAAATAGATGATTACCGAGAAAAATCCAAGGTATTCTTCTCTTCCCGCCTTGCTTCAATCAACGGGAATCATCTGTTGTCGGAGCATTCATTTTCCGAATTTAACCGGCCGATAAATGAAATTGTGTTGGAAATGGGAAACTAACAGATTTGTCGGGAAAGATAGAAAAAAAAAATATACATTTACTGCGCCAAATGGTCCACCCTAGAATAGAATCCCTCTAAAACGTGAAAGAAATGCTATTCGTAACTCTTTATTAACAGTTTTACAGTTTTTCACGTGTCTCCTTTATCGAATTGTAATTGCAAGGAGTAAGTACTCTAACTTAAATGTACCGTTTAAGTATTAAAATATTATTAAGTCTACTCCACTGTTTAAAGGCGTTCATAAATGATCCTGGATCCAGGAAATTTGAATAACTGCACTTGATTTTCTACTGGAGTCTTGCTTAAAATGTAAGAAAGTCTACTTGAATCAAAGAATAAACTGTTTTATATTTAAACACTAATTAGGGACCCATTGCACTAAGACTAAAATGAAGCCCGATAACGTGAAAATTGAACTGAAGCCATACATAAGAAGAACTCCGTTTTCTGATCTGGAAAGACTAGCTTGTTTTCAAATCAGATCATAAATTGAAATCATGCACCTTAAATTTCAAGATTACCAAACAACTGAAAAACTAAACATTAACTTGATATTGATATAAGGTACAGAAAAAATCTAAACTCAACGCTGAAATTACTGTGAAATATACGTGTCCAGTTATTATAATATCTTTGTAGCTCGTTTCCTTGCTTATTTAAGCGAGCTGTTTATCCTGTCTGCCTAATTTTGTAGCCAATCGATAGAACATAAAAGCTATTATAACGCAAGTATGACTAATCTATATTGCTTTACTCTGAGTTTTGGCATCTAAGCACACTCTTGGCACTCTTCTTGCATAACATCTTTGTAACTGGATGGAAAGAGTAGATCCTCCTGCGAAGAAATACAAATACAAAGTCAAAGGTGTCTACCAACTTTACTAGATTTTGATATATATATTTTTTACGATTGAATATCAGTCAAACGTCGTTACCCTCTGAGCAATAATTTAAACATATGATCTTATCCTCTGACGTACTTATTATCGGTTATGTTATAACGACCTACCATTGCCGACTGATTGACTCGCTTATGGTACCTGGGTCTCGTAGCCAACAAAATCATTGTATACAAAACAATCCAGTTTACACGAACCAGCGTTAAAAAACTCACTGACAACAACTCCTCACTCCACCGATGAGGACTTCCGTTGTCGAGACGTCGGTCATTACTAACGATAACAGTCCCTCTGAATACTACTCTCACCCGGACAAACTGACTACAATATCAAAAGTTACTCCCGAGTTCAGTCTGTTTAATGTAATATACACCTAGACCTAGACATACTGAATTTTTTTTCGCTCTAACAGCTGAAATTACATTGAAAAATACACCTTGCCACATCAATACACGCACCTTATTGGACTTTGCCCCTCACGTTATCAAGTATCCTGCTGGCTAACTGAAATGCTTCACGGGCCTTTTCGTTAGTGTAAACGTCGCTTGGTATACGAGGACAGCAAACTTGATCTGGGTAGCGCATGCGTGTTGAGTCACCCAGGAGAGACTCAAGCTCCCTGGACATCGAAGTCAGATTAGAATCTCTCAGCGCGCGAGAATTTTGCTCCAGATTATGAACATTGGTTTTGCTAGAACCTACAGAATACTGGGCAGCCTTCAATGCTTTTTCTGCAGCCTGAAAAACAAACAGCTGTTGCATTGATATGTTTTAGATACATAACAATAACTATCCTATCGTATTTGTGACACCATTTCAAAAGAGCCGTCGATGCTAAAGAAAAAAAAAAAAACAGGAAAATCTGAAGAAACCTCAAACTATGAGTTGCCTTCCTTTGGATTTGAAAGGAGTCAATTATTTTGTAACAAATAATTGACTCATTTCAAATTCTTACAAATTCACCTCCTACAATAAGTTATTGCTTCAGACTTATGATCACCCTCGTCATCAAGCTAGGAAAACGCGGGTATGGTTATAGACTGAATCATGCGACGCATATCGCGCCAACATTGGATTAAAAGTATGACAAAATTAGAAAAATTTATCCGTGACCAGCTGACCAGTAGTCCGCTGTTATGACGAGTAAGCCTTCCTATGTCGTATTAATGCCCAACCGAACCGCTTATTATCAAGAACATGAGGGAATTTTGAGTTACTTTTTATCACTAAATCACAACTTACATTAGATCCTCACCATTTGCTAAAACTGAGAGGACCTGTATGAAGGATTTTCAGTGTGCTCAATGGTAAAAGTTAGAACCTACCCTTAGCACATTGCTTACAGAAAGAAAATGGCACATGGTCCTCGATGCTGCCCTCAAAACAGCTTATCCCACTTTTTCCACTTTCAAACGACATTAACTATTAAAACAAATATTTGAATGCTAAATCCAGGTCCAAAGAGTTTATATTTTCATCTTGTCAATGACAATCTAATAGACAGATTTCTTACTTGGTGGCATTTGAAGCAAGCCCACACGTGCGACGGTTTTGTAGTAGCAATGTCGTTATCGGCAGCGGCTAAGTCAGCTTCGGCTTGTCTGAACCAGCGCCGTGCCTCTGCTGGCTGAGGATTTGTGGCGCAAAAGTCTGGAGGAACATGCCATGACCATGAACTGCGACTCTGAGATCTATGTTGCCTGGCAAAACTTTCACTGTACTCTTGGCGGTCTGAATTATATCGCCTTGCACGCCTTCCCCAGACGTTAAAGAAAGCACTATACGACCCTTGGTAGGTCCAGTTGTGTGGGGTGCACCCATCGCGTCTACGAGACTCTCCCTTTTCTAGTCTTTCGATTTCACTCTTAATGTGCTGAAAAACCTCCGTACACAGCGCTTCGCTTCCTTGATTCTTGTCCGGATGCCACTGTAGGATGAGGCGCTTGAAAACCTGTTTCTTCATATCCTCTGATAGTCCCCAGGCTTCTTCAATCATATCTGAAATGACGTTCAATATTTGCCCTTTATCTATTGTAGACTGGGATCTCTCTTGTTGGTCAGACTGGACAATGGTAGAGGATGCTATTTCTTGAAAACGGTGGAATTGGTATAATTCTGAAGCCTGGACAATTACTGGTTCCCTCTCGTGCCCAATGTTGATTTTGAAGCGTTTAGTTAGGAGGGTGAGGCTATCGGTCGTCACCTCTTCAAGAATCAAAGCGTAGATGAAGGTGGCATTTTCTTCCAGAAGTTGAAGACTTGGATCATCCAATTCGTACCCAACATATTCCCCGGGATCAAAGGATTTGAATGCAGGATTCAGAAGGCTGTGAAGCTTAAGAGGAATAAAGCTACCTGGCTCAGGGAGTAGATTTCCTTTTTCTGCATCATAGGAGTCATCTGGGCGAATATTTGACTTATCTAAAATTGAGCTTATCATATTTGGTTGACAACGAAGCATCTCAGGAATGCAGAGAATGGTATCTCCCAGCAGTCCTCTGCACGCTTGTGCAATCACCCTTGATAGTTTCAATGATATTGCCGACATGACTGCTTCAACTTCCTCGGCAGCATTAATGTATACTTTACACTTCTCTTGACCGCATTCTGAAATTTCCTCCATGTAAAAGGGAACTTCTTGCTGACTACCTTGGATGACCTGTCCATTACGAACCAGGTGAGTAACAACCTGGCCCATTCCGAAGAATTCAATGTTTTGCAGACTGCTCCTTGCAGTCGCAACCTCATCTGGATCAGGACCTCCATCTTGATTGGCATGACGAATGAGCCTGACAATTCCACGATAGAATTCCTCAGAATTTAATTGCTTCCTCAGTGCGCCTGCAGCACCAAATTCGAAAACTGAATTATTATCATGTTCCACGAGTTTCTCTTCGATTACTTTGGACAACATCTGGGGTTGGACAGCAGCGGGAAGAAGCTTGATAAGGTCTTTGTAATTTGCATTGGACTTGATGCATACCCCTGCTTTTCTAAGGTCAACAACAAAAGAAAAGTCACATTCCCGAATTCGATCATGGTAATATGGAGCGTCATCGAAAATTAATTCTGTCGATCTCGTCAACACGATGGGTGGTACCTCTTCATCCAGACTGCTCCTAAAAGGACATGCGGAGGGTAGGTACAGATTTGATATACCATCTGTTCCAATTGGCCATGGAGTATCTTGAATCGTTTCTAAAAGACCTCTCACTGCCTTTGAAGCGCAACGAACCTCATTAGGTTCCAACATGTTTCCCATCGATTGCCTGTGTAGCATTTCTAGCACCATGACGTAGTGAGGCGGTTTGACAGATGGTGAACATCCCAGAGATTGGAAGAGCGTTTTAAACGCACTTAACTCTACAGGCATTCCATAAAGAAAAGGTCGAATCTCATCTTTGCTATACAATTCCAGAACTACTTGTTTCGAGTGAACAAAACGGCCTCCCTCTTCCACCAAAACGCAAGGAGTATCCTTCAGTTTTATTTTTAAAATGGTGTTTGAGACGGCTTTTTCTTGAAGGAACGTGTATATGCCTCTCAGTACCGAGAGCCTGGTGCATTTCTCCCCATCCAGCACGTCACGGTCATTTTCTTTTTCCAGCTTAAAGCATACATTTTGGCAGTGGGAAATAACCAGATCAAGGGTGGGCTCTGACAGAACCTGAAGGCAGGAACAGATATTGTTGCAGTAAGCATCGCCACTGTTCCTACCTGAAAATGTCATCAGCCACGGGTAATTCCAAGGACATGCCCATTGTGGAAGCAGAGGCGCTGCCGTCCAAACTATTTCAGCATGCTGCGCAAATACAGATCCTTTGAATGAAATGTAGGGAGTTTGACCACTTACTTCACCAAACTGCTGATGGAGCTTGCGAAACTTTTCCTCAACAGGTTCAGAGGCCACAAAGCTAATTTCGCCCACAGCCTGTAGAAGTCCTTCTGCTACTACATCCTGTCGAGTGAAAAGGTTCTCTACCAATACTTTCGACTTTTTATCAACATTCTCTGAACGTCGTACAGCTCCTTCGATAGCGACTTCTCTAGCAAACATGGTGAACAGATCTCTTGAGACCACACATGTTAGCCCGACCTCTTCTAAAAACAACAACCATTCGTTTTGGTTGAAAGGATCTGGGGGGAACATGTCCTTTGCAAGCAGAACGCTGAAGACTTCATTACGGGGATCGTAGAAGGAAGATATCTTCCGCAAGCTTCCATCTTCGCAAGTAATGACCGCCGTGTTTTTTAAACAATCCAGGAGCCTACTCTTGTCATTCTCATTAATTGACCTGCTCGGAAGAATATAATAACGGATGTAATCCAAGTGAGCAAGCCTTGCCTCTTTACTGAAAATGTCGAAGGTTTGCAAAATGAAGGTGCAATAGACCTCAACTGAGGAAATGCACTGGAATTCAAGGAATTGAAAAAGAGGAGCCAGTGGACGACATTCTTCCAGGAAAATCACATTTCTTCGACGTCCAAGAGCGTCCATCTCCTTCCGCGGAACGTCAATGGGTAAGACACAAACCGCTGCACTGTCCACACTTGTTGGTCCGCCGTGGGCTGCTTTGTAGAAAGGAAGCCTTCTTAGCGTGGGTTTGTCACGTTCTTCCAGTCTGTTCACGGTGTCGCTGAAGCACTTCAAAATGGTGTGACATTCTGAGAGCTTCAGTTTGTCTTGAAATGCGTTGGGGTTTTTCTTCAATTTCTGCGTAAAGCATTTGAGAAGACATTCTGATGTTTTAAGTGATGCTACCAGCTTGTGTACAAGAAAACATGAATCTGGCGTCAATACAGTGTAATTCACTTCGGCTAAGTTGAGCCGCCTCAAAGCTTCAACAAGATGTTTGCTATTCTCATCATAACACGTAAAATCAAGGATAGACTGTGCAAGTATCAAGGGTACTAAGTAGTGCTCTGGTCTCCTAACGACGCTCCCATGTATTGGTGTCATTGTTTCGGTACACGGAAGGATACTGCACTCAAAAAGAGGAAGAAGTATCCTTTGAATCCTTTTGACTTCCCCTTCTTGCATTGTAGAAATGCCTTCCTCTTTTTCACTTTCCTCCATTCTCCTTAAAACGTCACTAATTTCTTCATTAAGGAAATTCCAAACTCCCAGCACCCAGTGCTTATTGGGCACTGATTGTTGCGTCGGGCACCACCTGACATAGCTTTCTTCGGTGAAAAACTTCGGCGGTAGGCATCGATGCAAGCTGGTGGCAAAATCTTCAACACCAAAATGCTTTAACACCGACGATTCTTGAATCTCTACATCGCCAAAGATATGTATCCTGAGACGATCATGGACAAACAGTTCTCTACATTGCGGTAGGATGCTGTGGTGACACGATAGAAACCTAGGATCACTGTCACTGAATGCATGTAGCTGGTTGTCCTGTGTTACAAGTAAAGGGAGGCCTGGTAGGTTTTCAAGGAAATTTGTATCCCCCTTGCAATATCTCAGCATGAGTGAGACGTTGTCAGTACTTTTAAATGGACTCTTTTTAACATTAATAGGGATCGGTCCAATTTTACAAATGGGTTCGTTTTCACTGAAGGTCTTGTAGAACCTTACTACTGCAGAAGGTGATACGCAAAAACAATCTACACGCGAGTTTTTGAATGCTTCGCACAAAGATAACGAGAACTTGACAAGATTAAAGCCCGTTTTCAGTAATATTTCTTCGAATCTCTTTCTAGTCTCAAGAATTCGTTTCTCTTCTTTTCCAGGGTCACTTTTACCTGGAAAACCTCTTGAGTTATTAGAGAAACAACCACTTTCTGCAAGGTTATTAAAGAACGCTGTTTCTCTCCCCTCGCCTGTTGGAGGGAGCCATGTTAGTCGATGCTTCGATCTATCACTTCTCACCACCGGCAGAAGGCTCAATCTTCTCTTGTTCATTTTCTGATACACGGTTCTTCCCAAGGTCGCCCAGTATGTTTCACCCGAAACTACCAATGGAAAAAGCTTTTCGTATTCGTCGATCTTTCTGGACAAAGCCTCTTTAGTGCACTGAAGGGTAAATTGTTCCGTATCCGGCGCTGATGACAATTGAAGAAACTCTCTAACCTCATCTAGAAGTGTCAGATAACATGGTGCAATCACATCTTCCAGCAAAGCGTTGTTCCAGTCACTACGATAACCACGAGTTTCATCCCTCCACAGATTTCGTCTGGCCTCATGGTCTAATGCAAAGTGACCATTAATGTGGACTGGTAGCTTAGTCTCTAAGGGAAGTGGAAGAAAGCAGTAAGCCCTTTTCTTTCTATTTTCTAGTGCTTTGTTGTTTGTTGGTTTCTTTTCTAGAAGACAAGCAACTCCTCCTATTGGTAGCATTCCCAGATCTCGCCTTTGGTATGCATCTGTAATACTTGCTTGTACGTTGTTATCAAGGCCAATCTGTTGTACGATAAGCCACTTTTCCTGGTTGCCATTACTGTCTCGCAGGCTCAGAACATACGAACACTTCTTCTCTTCAATGTTGTTGGGAAACATGTTATCTCTTTGGTTAGCTGACTTCCCGATCTGTCGGACATGGGTTGCAAACTCTTTCCTTTTCGCTGCATCTTCGTCAGTCATTTCCGCTTCGACAAAGTAGTGATTGATGGTTTTCCTAGTTTTCGGGTCAATTTCACACAAAGTGATCTTTGTAACGTTGTTGACAAAAAGCATAACTTCGAAAAGCTCTTTTTTAAGCGCATCAATCATTTCATCTAATGCTTGAAGTGTCACTGGCGATTTCGATATCTTGGAATCACATGCCATCTCTTGAGTTCGTAATGGAAAACGAAACATTGTTGAATTTCGTAAGGGAAACTCCTTATCATTGTAGCAAGCAAAAACATCTGGAAAGACTTTTCTCAACTTCGGGACTTCTCTGTACATCCTACCTGGTTCAAAACTGGTTGCACCTGGTACGTACTTATGGTGCGGATCAAATATGCACAAAACGTCTCCAATTTCTTCACCACTAGAAGCAAACGACGGCACGTCAGTCAGATGGTACACAGCATTGAAACCAACTCCATACTGACCAGTTTTGTTTGGATCATCTCCTTTACTGCCCTCCCCGAGATTTTGAATTCCTATGATGTCGGCTTCAGTGAAAGGTTTGTTGTTATATACGCATAACGCAGGACCCTGCAGGGGTTTCCAGGAGTCTCCAAATACTCTTTTGTCAGGGTGATGTCGTGGGTCTTTAATGAAGCAAATCTCAGTAGCTTGTGCATCGTCAGCATTCTGGAGAAGTTCTTTCAATATTTCTTTCTCGCATGGGTAAGCTGAAAGAATTCGCTGTAGACGATTTGTAAGTTTTTCCCTTTGTCCGAAAGGAATACCACTGGAGAAATGCTTTAATGCCTCTTCGCGTCGTGTCTTGACACCCAGTCTGGTACTCACTACATGGGGAATCATGTCATTGACGAAGTAAACGTCAATCTCATTGGGCATCCAAGGGCAGTCTCTCATACAAAGGTCATCAGCAGGTCGCAATACACCTTCAGAATCAGGAAGAAAGAGCTCTTCTTGAGGACTTTCGGAGCTGTTTCCAAGTTGAAGAGACAGGTTAACTGCTAGTTGAAGAGCCTTCTGATCAAGCTTTTCTTTCCCAAAAGCTTCCTTTAGTTGCATCAGGCAAGTGCCGAAATCTTCGGCATCAAAAGCATCCTTCACACCTGCACTTTTCATTAACTTTTCAAATGACCTTGCCAAGTCATCCGGAAGCTGATGTAAGTAAGGAGAACAATCAGCATCCAACTTGAAAGCTACTTGTTCCGGGTAAAACAAATTCCTTCCACAGAAAATGAACTTTTTTCCTTCAAAAATCTCTCTTACTTCCTTCTCCTTGATTGCTTTGTTGTTGAGTGATCGCTGAAAATACTTGTAAGCTTCTAAGCATAGCTCTTCAATGCGATCAAGTTCTTGGGAATCCAATCTGTCCATGTTCAAAGTTGTGGCAAACTCAAGTTGCCTTTGAGCATGAGCAATGGTGGCTTGCCTTTTATCGAACTCCAAGAACGTTTTCACACTTTCTGGAATAGACATGTTGACTATCGGTTCACTGCAACAAACCAAATACTTCTCACTCTCAAGATAGGACTCTTCAGGTGAAACGAATGTCCTTGCACCATGTAGCTCATCTCCTTTCCAAGGAAGAGGAAATTTTTTCGGTCTTCTAAGCACGGGAAGAAACCTGGCCCTCTTGAATTTGCTACGAATATGAAACGGTACAGAGGTTGCCTTTTCACAGGCCAATTTTCTTTTTAAATAAGCCATCAATGCTTTAGCGCGCTTCATTGCAGATTTACTGGAGAGCTCATTTAAAATAGTAATGCTCTCTGCCCTCTCAACAACTTCGTCCCAAGTAAGGCTGTTTGTCAACATCCCGAGTTGTTCAAGCTTAGCAAGTCGTATGTCCTTCAAAAAAGTTTTCTTTGTGCCAAACGGAAATCTTTTATCGTCAGGACTAAACAGCGAGGCAGCTCCCTTTTGGGGGTGGATAAGTTGGGCTGGACACTTGAGCGTTTGGCCATCCGGTGAGGCGGGAATGCAAGCATACATCTTAATCAAGCTGTCGAACTCTCCATTTATGTCATCAAGTGTATGCAATACCAACTTCTCCCTCAGTTCTGGTGCTATAGAAGCAACGTTTGGAAAGAACAACTCGCGGAAAAACCTTGAATTGTCGTAGCATTTATCCTTAATTTCTTTGGCGAGATCATACTCAAGAAAGGACTGAAAGACTTCACCTGGAAGGTCAATGATGACCTCATTCTCTTTTCTCAGTCTCTTTAGAACTTCTAAGGACAATTCCCCAATTATCGGAACTTGGCGTAAATTTGGATCAAGAAAGACCACATGGTTTAACCCAACCCATTGCCTACCATCGGAAAAGAGATCATAGTCTCTACGTGTCAAACGTTGGTAAAAGGAACGTGCAAGAGGCTCACAATTCGGCTCTACTGCACAAGCTGTAGGCCACAGTGCGTGATAATGGTACGAATCAGTAGCCAACTTCTTTACGTCCTGGAGAAGGTCTAAATATGCCTCACAAATTGAATCTTGCATCAGATGATTGTTCCACTCGACTGCCATAGAACTTTTGTCATCGAATGTCTTCTCTTTCAAGCTTCGCCTGTTAGACGCTACCGCAAATGCCCCATTAACATGTACCGGAAAGCCACTACCGATAGGAAGTGGAAGGTAGCAGAACAATCTTCCCTTGGGTTGTTGCACATTCTCTGTGATCAGATGGCCAACCGCCTCGGGCAAGAGCTTTCCACCCTCGCCGGGGATCAACTTGGCTGCTACCCCCGCTGATGGGAGTAGACTCTTATCAATCTTTGCAAACTGCATTGCTTCTCCTCTGCCCATGGAAGAGGCAACGTGCCAAATCTCCAATTGATCTCGTGAAGGGTCGTTGCCTTCGACAAATGCTATCCCTGCCTCGGTAGAGGTATTCTGGATGGTGATTGTGAGACCCGAACTGAGTGAAACTGAACTGGAATCCTTGAAATGCTTCATGACTTCGGAGGACGCGCGTAAAAAGTTACACTGTTGCAAAAGGTACTGCTCCTCACTACTGAGTTTCCTAGCAGCTGGTGGAAGTGCGAATGGAACAGAAAGTTTCCTTGTGATTCCGTCACGATAAAGGGATTTGTTTACTTTAAACAGTAACATAGGTGAACTAGAAGAGTTCGAATCTTTCGGCAGGTGAAAAATGCTGACACGACGAACATTTTGCGTAAAGAGAAGAAGGGTCTTAGCACCAGAGGCGAAAAGCTTCAGGAGTTCTTTCATTTGCTTGTTGTCGTAATGAAGTTTCTTGATTTCACTTTTAATAGCTTGCTCTTTGGTACGTAATGGAAAGCGAAATAGAGTTCCAGGGTAAGAATTGTCGTCTTTACATAGGCGGAGATCGCAATCAAATATTCCATTGAACGGTTTAAACTGATTGCCGAGATTCCGAAGTCTCTTTGTGTTTTTGTTGATATTTATCTTTATTCCAGGTTTGTTCTTGTTTCTTATTGCCTTTCCGAGATAAAATGTGTTCGGGTCGAAAATCACAAAATAGTTTCTGCTCAAAAACATCGGAACATCGGTCAGATTGTATATTGCATTAAAACCTAGTCCAAACTTGCCAATTTTCTCAGTTTCTTGTTCTTTGGTAGCACCGTTTAGTTTTGTGATGTTTTTAAAGTCCTCGTCTCTGAATTCGGCATCGTTGTAGACCCACAGAGCAGGACCCTGACAATGCTTCATTTCCTCGTCAATCAGACAGGTCATGGCATCCTGGTTCGTTCGCTCGTCATACAGAAATCTCACTTCGGTGGCTCCTGCATCGTCTGCGTTTTGGACAAGCTCTTTGGGTACTGCAAAACCATCAGTGTAGTCCTCCAAAAGTCTCCTAAGTCTACAGGTAAGTTTTTCTTCTTGTCCGAATTCCTCTCCAATATCCAGCTCGTCTGGCTCCAACATTCGATTCATTAACGTTGGAACGTGCAAAAGTTCAGCTGTGCTATTCGGAATGTTTGGGTGTACATAAAAGTAATCCATCTCTTCATCGTCTTCTCCATCATGGCTACTTCTTTCTAGCCACTCATGCTCGCAGTACATGCATTTCTCAACTGGTGCAAGCTTAACATACGCATCGTCCTCCACGTGTGTCGGAATGAGCACCTTTTCCTGAAGTTCTGGCGGCAACTGTTGTCCAACGCTTGGCTTAATTTCATTCAGAATGTCCACAGACAACTGCAGGTCTTTTCGTACCTCTGCCATAGGAGGCGGAGGGTTGTTGTCGTACTTCTCTTTTATTAGGTGAAGAACCTCCAACAAGAATGCGTCATCGCACTTCTCTGGTATGCCAAAGTTTGCAAACAGTCCGTTGAATCCTGCCACCTCCGAGGGAAGGGAACAAATGTATGGTGACAGATCAATCGGAGGTTTCTGAGATAGCAGGTATCTTGGCAACGAAAATCCGTCTCCGTTCCAAATCCACGGGAGGTTCTTGACATTCTCCAAAGCAGCAAGTACTTCATTATGATCTGCACGACTGAAAAAGGTGTACATTTCCTGGGCGACAACTATATAATGGGGCTTGTCTTGTGGGCTGTAGTAACGTATTACATTCTGCAAGTGCTGCACGACATCCAAAACAGGTGGATCTGCGTTCCATGAAAAGAAACAGGTTAATTGGCTAAATGGATCAGCTTTGACAAGTGGTTTTACCGATCCAATGATGTTTGCTACTTGTTTGTACTTGACATCTGAAGGCTTAAGGAAATAAGGGTCTGTGTGCGTTTCTCCCCAGAACGGAAGACTTGCGGGAAAGCCATCGGGTTTTTGCCTGATCACAGAGACCCATGGAATACTTTTAAGATACATCCCTAGCTTCCGTAATCTTTTCGTTCCAGAGACGGTCTCTTCAAGTTTTGTCGGATTGCTAGTTAAGAATGACATGATCGCTGATGACTTCAATTCTGCTGTAGAAACGTCAACAATGTTATTTACTGCTTTTGCGCTTTCGTACACATTCTGCCCGGTGATTTCGTCTTCGCCTTTCATGCCAAGGTCTTCTAAAATTACCAGAATTGTAGGGTGATTGTACTTTCCAACGGGAAACACATCTTCGTCCACAAAAATTCTTTTTAGGAGTTCTTTTCTGGGATCAAATACCTCCTTAGGTCTTACTCTATCAGTTTTGGTTGGGACGAAGGGGAGGTCTTTTAACTGATGGCGAAAACTCGCGTCCTTTGCGGTGTAAACGTGATATCGATCCATCACGAATTCCATGAGTCTGTCTATTTCTTCTGTAGAGTAACGCTGATCTACCACATCCGGAAATATCACCTCAAGCAAAACCTCAAAACATGTCAAGATTTTGATGTTAAACAAACCTGCTAATCTCTTAGCGTCATTCTCTCTGACGTCGATGAGGTCCCTGAGGGTCTTCACTGGAAATGCTTCATCAGGTGCAGCACAAAGGCCATCACTCTTAGAAACAAATGCTCCGGACAAAGTCTCAAATAGCGGAAAACAACTCAAGGCTTTTATCACGTCTGGACTGAGCGAAGAGGCTTTGGCTAAAAACTTCCTGAAATATCGTTTACCATTGTCTGATATGGTTTGGATGGCAGTAGGCTTTAAGGAAAGGACAGCTGTCACGGCTTTCAACACGCTGAGAGTTGATGGCGGGTGAACAAACGTTCCCAAAACGGCAGGGTGCCGAGTAAGGAACTCTGGATACTCTTGCATTACTGTAACACCAAGTTCTTGCAAAGCTCCTACAATAGAGTCGCTTAAAGAATCACCATGAAGGCTTCTCACGACAACATCAGATTGCACATTAAGTCTCACGAGGGTAATCGGAGCTTTCGACATATCAAGTGGAAGCAGTGGCAAGCCTTGAAGTATGCAAAGTTCGTCTACTGAGGAGAAGTTCTTTCCCAGGTATGCCCACAAATTTCCAAGCCAGTCTTTGGAAGGATGGCTTCCGACTCCAGGATACCACAAAACGCTTTGTCCATCTGACCAACCAGGTGGTAGTGACGTCGGGAGAAGTTCAGCAACGTCATCTTTAGTGAAATGTCGTAATTGAGTGCATCCTGTACGGAAAGTAATGGGGCTCTTAAGCAAATCTTAGTTTGCTCTATAAGAGTAAACTTTTACATTCTGCCTGTGGGGAGTTATTTTGATAAAAATTTTCTCATAAATACTGGTAGTCATACAAAATCATAAAACTAATAGGTAAAATAAGTGTGGTCTTCCACGTGATTGATAAAAAAAAGCTCCACGAAAGCACTAACATTTTTAATTTTTTGCCCAAAATAGCTCGAGGTGATTTGTATTATACTTGCACTGTGCTTTCATAAAATCACACCTGTGGCTTGGTCAATACAAGCGACCTTCTCGCTATTCCGCGCTAAACTACACGTACACCATGCTCTGAGGGGGGGATTGGTTACATGATAGCAGAAAAGTATCTCAAATATTCCCCATTATCTCCAATTTTTCAATGGGATAATATAAGGTGACCCTTAAGAATTTGGCAATATGCAATTCAAGGCCCTAGTTCTTGTAAACTGAAGGGATTAATTATCATATCTTTCTCAGATGCATGTAACTAGCTTACTTCTTCATATGACTTCTTTCGTCATTGTTATAACTGCTGCCAATTTGCATACCTTCATTTGCGACTACATCCAGGTTTCGTGACAAATCTTGGTCGATGCTCTCATCTAAGAATTTTTGTTGTGAACACGGTAAAAGTTTACGGGGATGTGCTGGTGAAGAAATGTAAACAGCCTCGTTCGCTTTGGAAAAAGACGTGAACAGCTCGTTGGATGTAGGTAACAGCTCCAATCCAAGTAACTCAGAAACGCAACCGTCTTTAAGGACAAATTTCAGCAGCTGGAGCTTTTCTAACCGCGTTATGTTTGAGTAGCTAAAGGGAGCACTCTTGAGGACTCTTCGCGTCAACGAGGGTGTTATCACTGCATTCAAAGTTGAGTACAAGCAAATGGCTTTTAAAGCGTGTTCGGGTAAACAAGCGACGTTTTCATTCGCTGCCAGGAAAACGTTCACCAGAAGAAACTTGGGATCGCTTTCTGTTAGTCTTTCGACGATCACGTCTTGCAACCTTAGCCACTTTCCTCCTTGAGCCGGAGTATAAATGATGCTCTTGTCAAGAAGCAACTCAAAAAGGGGTTTCCCCACTCTTTTCCATTTCTGGTCGACATTGGCTGAATCAGGCCATGCTCTATACAAAGGAGAAATAGATTATGGAAAATGTTTAAAGCTAAGGAAGGACTATTACATCCATGAATTATTTAAGCGTAAGAAAAGCAGATCTTTTACTGATGAGACGCAATTAGTCCAAGAGAAAACCAATTGCATGTCTCAATCAAATTTAACTGTACTCTTCAACTCATGTTCTTTATCTCTTAGCAACATTAGTCTTAATAAAATGAGGTAAGCATATCATAAGGGCACACAGGTCAGCAATTAATTCTTACTTGTACACGGCTTCGCTTTGCACATTGTATTTCTGCTTGTCCATGGCATCCAGCAGCAGGGAAGCATACGCCTTAGGGATGGCCTCTTGCAGAAGATACTGGTTCCATAACAATGACTTGTCAGTCAGGGGCTGGCCTTCCTTCTCATCCAGATCTTCCTGTTCAGCTGTAGGCGTCTTGATGTATCGCCTGTTCTGACTCAAGGCAAAGAAGCCATTGACGTGGACTGGCAATCCTGTCAAACTCGTCTTTTGTACTGGTAGTGGTAAGAAACAAAACACGTGGCCTTTGATGTTTGGTGTTTTATTCTTAGGGCGTTCTGGTAGCGCCATGGCGACGCCTACTAAAGGCAGATAGCTGAGATCTTGATCCAAAGCCAAGGCTTTAAATTCTGACGAGATTTCTCCTCCGCAAAAGTAGTTGGTAACTAAAAACGAATGTCGCTCTGACGCACTTTGTATGCCTTGAGAGAAAGTAATTGCCTCGATTGTGATTGGATAAGTTACTTTTACAGCTTCTGGCAATAGTTCACCTAATGAGATCTTGCTTCGAAACTCACTTCTCTTTTCTCGCACCAATTGAAGGGTATCATCGGTGATTCGGACTTGAAAATTTTTTCTGGCGTCACTGTCCTTTTCTTCTCGACCAAAAAGCTCTATGGATTCCAGATACTGAAGAAAGAGAAGGATCAAATGAGCATCTGCTTCAAAACTTTCAAATAACGTGTGCACCTTTTGGGTGGTGTATAACGTCTGCGATAGCTTGGATGGTTTGGTTCTTAAAGGGAAACGAAACAGTGTTCCATTGTAAGATCCCTGTTTGAAGGTGTCCTCTGTACAATCGAGTATCCCTTTATATGGCTGAAACTGGTCTGGTATGCTGTCTATAATGTCTCGATCTTCTTTCAATCGCCACCTGTGCCCGGTTCTTTTGCCATTTTCGTCGCTGAAGTACTCTTCGTGCGGATCAATCACTCCGATCTGCGAACCACTTACGATACTTGGAAGATCTGAAAACAAACAAATTAAAATGACTTTGTCGCACTTCGTATTAGCAAAGATTTAGTAATACATAGACAGGTAATAACGAACGATATAATATCCCGACGTTTCGGCGACTTCATGACGCCATTATCAAGGGTACAAATGAAAATAAAATTAACAAAGGCGAGATCAAAGCTAATTTGCATAGGGTAGGTAGCTACACAAATACTTTAGCACGGATAGAATCCGTTTGCACGTTCAATTTTATTTTCACTTGTACCCTTGATAATGGCGTCATGAAGTCGCCGAAACGTCGGGATATTATATCGTTCGTTTTTACCTGTCTTTGTCGCATTTCAACAATAAAAAATATCTGAACACATCTTTACAATGTCGGAGAAAAATTTATGCTTTTTGCAACACCAAGCAAGCACTGTAGAGATAAATAAAACTAGTATGAACTTTGCACATATGG